>NC_083733.1:42510541-42824294 GCF_028564815.1 Eubalaena glacialis | reverse complement strand
TAAGCTTGTGGGGAATGCCTTTGACCAATGGCCAATATGCTTGTGCTTGTGCGAGGGTTACGCAGGCACTTGCAACACAGGGCTTTTACCTTACCATAAGCTGTCCCTTTGGGCTGAAGCAGGCGGCGTGTGTGGATCACAGCCTGGGAAGCAGGACCTCAGGGGAGTCTGCCAACAGACTGCCCTCCAGTATAGCCAGCTGAGAAAAGGTGGCAAGGCTGATGGAACCCGCTTACAACGAAATGTTTCTCTTCAGCAGAGGAGATTTTGCTACCACACGTTAGCAGCTCCTCTCCCTCAGAGTGCTGTTCCTGGGTAGACTAGGAAACGCCACCACGTTCCCAGCTTAGGAGAGGCTCTTTTCCTAGTTGGTTTCAACCGTGAGAGAGCCAGAAGGGCTGATCTCCACCAGTCGGGCTGCACAGCCTGAGTGCTTCGGGTAGGGCAGTCCTGAGCCAATGTGCCACCTTAGGAATGCAAGCCAAGTTTCCTTGCCACAGGAAGGCACACCGAGGCCTGGTGTTTTCTCTATGAAACTGACGTGGGCTTGAAGGGTGAGGCCTTTACAACAATGTGTATGGAGGTACTCGATTTGGGCTGCCTGGTGAAAGAACCTGCGCTCACCAGCACCCTGAGTACCTTTCCTGAACTTTGATTCCTAGCTGGGTGAACTCGCCCTTCGGTGGCTAGATGGGACCAAACGTGTTAAGCTTGTGGGGAAAGCCTTTGACCAATGGCCAATATGCTTGTGCTTGTGCGAGGGTTACGCAGGCACTTGCCAAGACAGGGTTTTGACCTTACCATAAGCTGTCCCTTTTGGCTGAAGCAGGTGGCGTGTGTGGATCACAGCCTGGGAAGCAGGACCTCAGGGGAGTCTGCCAACAGACTGCCCTCCAGTATAGCCAGCTGAGAAAAGGTGGCAAGGCTGATGGAACCCGCTTACAACGAAATGTTTCTCTTCAGCAGAGGAGATTTTGCTACCACACGTCAGCAGCTCCTCTCCCTCAGAGTGCTGTTCCTGGGTAGGCTAGGAAAAGCCACCACGTTCCCAGCTTAGGAGAGGCTGTTTTCCTAGTTGGTTTCAACCGTGAGAGAGCCAGAAGGGCTGATCTCCACCAGTCGGGCTGCACAGCCTGAGTGCTTCGGGTAGGGCAGTCCTGAGCCAATGTGCCACCTTAGGAATGCAAGCCAAGTTTCCTTGCCACACGAAGGCTCACCGAGGCCTGGTGTTTTCTCTATGAAACTGACGTGGGCTTGAAGGGTGAGGCCTTTACAACAATGTGTTTGGAGGTACTCGATTTGGGCTGCCTGGTGAAAGAACCTGCGCTCACCAGCACCCTGTGTACCTTTCCTGAACTTTGATTCCTAGCTGGGTGAACTCGCCCTTCGGAGGCTAGATGGGACCAAACGTGTTAAGCTTGTGGGGAAAGCCTTTGACCAATGGCCAATATGCTTGTGCTTGTGCGAGGGTTACGCAGGCACTTGCAACACAGGGTTTTGACCTTACCATAAGCTGTCCCTTTGGGCTGAAGCAGGCGGCGTGTGTGGATCACAGCCTGGGAAGCAGGACCTCAGGGGAGTCTGCCAACAGACTGCCCTCCAGTATAGCCAGCTGAGAAAAGGTGGCAAGGCTGATGGAACCCGCTTACAACGAAATGTTTCTCTTCAGCAGAGGAGATTTTGCTACCACACGTCAGCAGCTCCTCTCCCTCAGAGTGCTGTTCCTGGGTAGACTAGGAAAAGCCACCACGTTCCCAGCTTAGGAGAGGCTCTTTTCCTAGTTGGTTTCAACCGTGAGAGAGCCAGAAGGGCTGATCTCCACCAGTCGGGCTGCACAGCCTGAGTGCTTCGGGTAGGGCAGTCCTGAGCCAATGTGCCACCTTAGAAATGCAAGCCAAGTTTCCTTGCCACAGGAAGGCACACCGAGGCCTGGTGTTTTCTCTATGAAACTGACGTGGGCTTGAAGGGTGAGGCCTTTACAACAATGTGTATGGAGGTACTCGATTTGGGCTGCCTGGTGAAAGAACCTGCGCTCACCAGCACCCTGAGTACCTTTCCTGAACTTTGATTCCTAGCTGGGTGAACTCGCCCTTCGGTGGCTAGATGGGACCAAACGTGTTAAGCTTGTGGGGAAAGCCTTTGACCAATGGCCAATATGCTTGTGCTTGTGCGAGGGTTACGCAGGCACTTGCCAACACAGGGTTTTGACCTTACCATAAGCTGTCCCTTTGGGCTGAAGCAGGCGGCGTGTGTGGATCACAGCCTGGGAAGCAGGACCTCAGGGGAGTCTGCCAACAGACTGCCCTCCAGTATGGCCAGCTGAGAAAAGGTGGCAAGGCTGATGGAACCCGCTTACAACGAAATGTTTCTCTTCAGCAGAGGAGATTTTGCTACCACACGTCAGCAGCTCCTCTCCCTCAGAGTGCTGTTCCTGCGTAGGCTAGGAAAAGCCACCACGTTCCCCAGCTTAGGAGAGACTCTTTTCCTAGTTGGTTTCATCCGTGAGAGAGCCAGAAGGGCTGATCTCCACCAGTCGGGCTGCACAGCCTGAATGCTTTGGGTAGGGCAGTTCTGAGCCAATGTGCAACCTTAGGAATGCAAGCCAAGTTTCCTTGCCACAGGAAGGCACACCGAGGCCTGGTGTTTTCTCTATGAAACTGACGTGGGCTTGAAGGGTGAGGCCTTTACAACAATGTGTATGGAGGTACTCGATTTGGGCTGCCTGGTGAAAGAACCTGCGCTCACCAGCACCCTGAGTACCTTTCCTGAACTTTGATTCCTAGCTGGGTGAACTCGCCCTTCGGAGGCTAGATGGGACCAAACGTGTTAAGCTTGTGGGGAATGCCTTTGACCAATGGCCAATATCTTGTGCTTGTGCGAGGGTTATGCAGGCACTTGCAACACAGGGTTTTTACCTTACCATAAGCTGTCCCTTTGGGCTGAAGCAGGCGGCGTGTGTGGATCACAGCCTGGGAAGCAGGACCTCAGGGGAGTCTGCCAACAGACTGCCCTCCAGTATAGCCAGCTGAGAAAAGGTGGCAAGGCTGATGGATCCCGCTTACAACGAAATGTTTCTCTTCAGCAGAGGAGATTTTGCTACCACACGTCAGCAGCTCCTCTCCCTCAGAGTGCTGTCCCTGGGTAGGCTAGGAAAAGCCACCACGTTCCCAGCTTAGGAGAGGCTCTTTTCCTAGCTGGTTTCAACCGTGAGAGAGCCAGAAGGGCTGATCTCCACCAGTCGGGCTGCACAGCCTGAGTGCTTCGGGTAGGGCAGTCCTGAGCCAATGTGCCACCTTAGGAATGCAAGCCAAGTTTCCTTGCCACAGGAAGGCACACCGAGGCCTGGTGTTTTCTCTATGAAACTGACGTGGGCTTGAAGGGTGAGGCTTTTACAACAATGTGTATGGAGGTACTCGATTTGGGCTGCCTGGTGAAAGAACCTGCGCTCACCAGCACCCTGAGTACCTTTCCTGAACTTTGATTCCTAGCTGGGTGAACTCGCCCTTCGGTGGCTAGATGGGACCAAACGTGTTAAGCTTGTGGGGAAAGCCTTTGACCAATGGCCAATATGCTTGTGCTTGTGCGAGGGTTACGCAGGCACTTGCCAACACAGGGTTTTGAACTTACCATAAGCTGTCCCTTTGGGCTGAAGCAGGCGGCGTGTGTGGATCACAGCCTGGGAAGCAGGACCTCAGGGGAGTCTGCCAACAGACTGCCCTCCAGTATAGCCAGCTGAGAAAAGGTGGCAAGGCTGATGGAACCCGCTTACAACGAAATGTTTCTCTTCAGCAGAGGAGATTTTGCTACCACACGTCAGCAGCTCCTCTCCCTCAGAGTGCTGTTCCTGGGTAGGGTAGGAAAAGCCACCACGTTCCCAGCTTAGGAGAGGCTGTTTTCGTAGTTGGTTTCAACCGTGAGAGAGCCAGAAGGGCTGATCTCCACCAGTCGGGCTGCACAGCCTGAGTGCTTCGGGTAGGGCAGTCCTGAGCCAATGTGCCACCTTAGGAATGCAAGCCAAGTTTCCTTGCCACAGGAAGGCTCACCGAGGCCTGGTGTTTTCTCTATGAAACTGACGTGGGCTTGAAGGGTGAGGCCTTTACAACAATGTGTTTGGAGGTACTCGATTTGGGCTGCCTGGTGAAAGAACCTGCGCTCACCAGCACCCTGAGTACCTTTCCTGAACTTTGATTCCTAGCTGGGTGAACTCGCCCTTCGGAGGCTAGATGGGACCAAACGTGTTAAGCTTGTGGGGAAAGCCTTTGACCAATGGCCAATATGCTTGTGCTTGTGCGAGGGTTACGCAGGCACTTGCAACACAGGGTTTTGACCTTACCATAAGCTGTCCCTTTGGGCTGAAGCAGGCGGCGTGTGTGGATCACAGCCTGGGAAGCAGGACCTCAGGGGAGTCTGCCAACAGACTGCCCTCCAGTATGGCCAGCTGAGAAAAGGTGGCAAGGCTGATGGAACCCGCTTACAACGAAATGTTTCTCTTCAGCAGAGGAGATTTTGCTACCACACGTCAGCAGCTCCTCTCCCTCAGAGTGCTGTTCCTGGGTAGGCTAGGAAAAGCCACCACGTTCCCAGCTTAGGAGAGGCTGTTTTCCTAGTTGGTTTCAACCGTGAGAGAGCCAGAAGGGCTGATCTCCACCAGTCGGGCTGCACAGCCTGAGTGCTTCGGGTAGGGCAGTCCTGAGCCAATGTGCCACCTTAGGAATGCAAGCCAAGTTTCCTTGCCACAGGAAGGCTCACCGAGGCCTGGTGTTTTCTCTATGAAACTGACGTGGGCTTGAAGGGTGAGGCCTTTACAACAATGTGTTTGGAGGTACTCGATTTGGGCTGCCTGGTGAAAGAACCTGCGCTCACCAGCACCCTGAGTACCTTTCCTGAACTTTGATTCCTAGCTGGGTGAACTCGCCCTTCGGAGGCTAGATGGGACCAAACGTGTTAAGCTTGTGGGGAAAGCCTTTGACCAATGGCCAATATGCTTGTGCTTGTGCGAGGGTTACGCAGGCACTTGCAACACAGGGTTTTGACCTTACCATAAGCTGTCCCTTTGGGCTGAAGCAGGCGGCGTGTGTGGATCACAGCCTGGGAAGCAGGACCTCAGGGGAGTCTGCCAACAGACTGCCCTCCAGTATAGCCAGCTGAGAAAAGGTGGCAAGGCTGATGGAACCCGCTTACAACGAAATGTTTCTCTTCAGCAGAGGAGATTTTGCTACCACACGTCAGCAGCTCCTCTCCCTCAGAGTGCTGTTCCTGGGTAGGCTAGGAAAAGTCACCACGTTCCCAGCTTAGGAGAGGCTCTTTTCCTAGTTGGTTTCAACCGTGAGAGAGCCAGAAGGGCTGATCTCCACCAGTCGGGCGCACAGCCTGAGTGCTTCGGGTAGGGCAGTCCTGAGCCAATGTGCCACCTTAGGAATGCAAGCCAAGTTTCCTTGCCACAGGAAGGCACACCGAGGCCTGGTGTTTTCTCTATGAAAATGACGTGGGCTAGAAGGGTGAGGCCTTTACAACAATGTGTATGGAGGTACTCGATTTGGGCTGCCTGGTGAAAGAACCTGCGCTCACCAGCACCCTGAGTACCTTTCCTGAACTTTGATTCCTAGCTGGGTGAACTCGCCCTTCGGTGGCTAGATGGGACCAAACGTGTTAAGCTTGTGGGGAAAGCCTTTGACCAATGGCCAATATGCTTGTGCCTGTGCGAGGGTTACGCAGGCACTTGCCAACACAGGGTTTTGACCTTACCATAAGCTGTCCCTTTGGGCTGAAGCAGGCGGCGTGTGTGGATCACAGCCTGGGAAGCAGGACCTCAGGGGAGTCTGCCAACAGACTGCCCTCCAGTATAGCCAGCTGAGAAAAGGTGGCAAGGCTGATGGAACCCGCTTACAACGAAATGTTTCTCTTCAGCAGAGGAGATTTTGCTACCACACGTCAGCAGCTCCTCTCCCTCAGAGTGCTGTTCCTGGGTAGGCTAGGAAAAGCCACCACGTTCCCAGCTTAGGAGAGGCTCTTTTCCTAGTTGGTTTCAACCGTGAGAGACCCAGAAGGGCTGATCTCCACCAGTCGGGCTGCACAGCCTGAGTGCTTCGGGTAGGGCAGTCCTGAGCCAATGTGCCACCCTAGGAATGCAAGCCAAGTTTCCTTGCCACAGGAAGGCTCACCGAGGCCTGGTGTTTTCTCTATGAAACTGACGTGGGCTTGAAGGGTGAGGCCTTTACAACAATGTGTTTGGAGGTACTCGATTTGGTATGCCTGGTGAAAGAACCGGCGCTCACCAGCACCCTGAGTACCTTTCCTGAACTTTGATTCCTAGCTGGGTGAACTCGCCCTTCGGAGGCTAGATGGGACCAAACGTGTTAAGCTTGTGGGGAAAGCCTTTGACCAATGGCCAATATGCTTGTAATTGTGCGAGGGTTACGCAGGCACTTGCAACACAGGGTTTTTACCTTACCATAAGCTGTCCCTTTGGGCTGAAGCAGGCGGCGTGTGTGGATCACAGCCTGGGAAGCAGGACCTCAGGGGAGTCTGCCAACAGACTGCCCTCCAGTATAGCCAGCTGAGAAAAGGTGGCAAGGCTGATGGATCCCGCTTACAACGAAATGTTTCTCTTCAGCAGAGGAGATTTTGCTACCACACGTCAGCAGCTCCTCTCCCTCAGAGTGCTGTTCCTGGGTAGACTAGGAAAAGCCACCACGTTCCCAGCTTAGGAGAGGCTCTTTTCCTAGTTGGTTTCAACCGTGAGAGAGCCAGAAGGGCTGATCTCCACCAGTCGGGCTGCACAGCCTGAGTGCTTCGGGTAGGGCAGTCCTGAGCCAATGTTCCACCTTAGGAATGCAAGCCAAGTTTCCTTGCCACAGGAAGGCACACCGAGGCCTGGTGTTTTCTCTATGAAACTGACGTGGGCTTGAAGGGTGAGGCCTTTACAACAATGTGTATGGAGGTACTCGATTTGGGCTGCCTGGTGAAAGAACCTGCGCTCACCAGCACCCTGAGTACCTTTCCTGAACTTTGATTCCTAGCTGGGTGAACTCGCCCTTCGGAGGCTAGATGGGACCAAACGTGTTAAGCTTGTGGGGAATGCCTTTGACCAATGGCCAATATGCTTGTGCTTGTGCGAGGGTTACGCAGGCACTTGCAACACAGGGCTTTTACCTTACCATAAGCTGTCCCTTTGGGCTGAAGCAGGCGGCGTGTGTGGATCACAGCCTGGGAAGCAAGACCTCAGGGGAGTCTGCCAACAGACTGCCCTCCAGTATAGCCAGCTGAGAAAAGGTGGCAAGGCTGATGGAACCCGCTTACAACGAAATGTTTCTCTTCAGCAGAGGAGATTTTGCTACCACACGTTAGCAGCTCCTCTCCCTCAGAGTGCTGTTCCTGGGTAGACTAGGAAACGCCACCACGTTCCCAGCTTAGGAGAGGCTCTTTTCCTAGTTGGTTTCAACCGTGAGAGAGCCAGAAGGGCTGATCTCCACCAGTCGGGCTGCACAGCCTGAGTGCTTCGGGTAGGGCAGTCCTGAGCCAATGTGCCACCTTAGGAATGCAAGCCAAGTTTCCTTGCCACAGGAAGGCACACCGAGGCCTGGTGTTTTCTCTATGAAACTGACGTGGGCTTGAAGGGTGAGGCCTTTACAACAATGTGTATGGAGGTACTCGATTTGGGCTGCCTGGTGAAAGAACCTGCGCTCACCAGCACCCTGAGTACCTTTCCTGAACTTTGATTCCTAGCTGGGTGAACTCGCCCTTCGGTGGCTAGATGGGACCAAACGTGTTAAGCTTGTGGGGAAAGCCTTTGACCAATGGCCAATATGCTTGTGCTTGTGCGAGGGTTACGCAGGCACTTGCCAAGACAGGGTTTTGACCTTACCATAAGCTGTCCCTTTTGGCTGAAGCAGGTGGCGTGTGTGGATCACAGCCTGGGAAGCAGGACCTCAGGGGAGTCTGCCAACAGACTGCCCTCCAGTATAGCCAGCTGAGAAAAGGTGGCAAGGCTGATGGAACCCGCTTACAACGAAATGTTTCTCTTCAGCAGAGGAGATTTTGCTACCACACGTCAGCAGCTCCTCTCCCTCAGAGTGCTGTTCCTGGGTAGGCTAGGAAAAGCCACCACGTTCCCAGCTTAGGAGAGGCTCTTTTCCTAGTTGGTTTCAACCGTGAGAGACCCAGAAGGGCTGATCTCCACCAGTCGGGCTGCACAGCCTGAGTGCTTCGGGTAGGGCAGTCCTGAGCCAATGTGCCACCCTAGGAATGCAAGCCAAGTTTCCTTGCCACAGGAAGGCTCACCGAGGCCTGGTGTTTTCTCTATGAAACTGACGTGGGCTTGAAGGGTGAGGCCTTTACAACAATGTGTTTGGAGGTACTCGATTTGGTATGCCTGGTGAAAGAACCGGCGCTCACCAGCACCCTGAGTACCTTTCCTGAACTTTGATTCCTAGCTGGGTGAACTCGCCCTTCGGAGGCTAGATGGGACCAAACGTGTTAAGCTTGTGGGGAAAGCCTTTGACCAATGGCCAATATGCTTGTGCTTGTGCGAGGGTTACGCAGGCACTTGCAACACAGGGTTTTTACCTTACCATAAGCTGTCCCTTTGGGCTGAAGCAGGCGGCGTGTGTGGATCACAGCCTGGGAAGCAGGACCTCAGGGGAGTCTGCCAACAGACTGCCCTCCAGTATAGCCAGCTGAGAAAAGGTGGCAAGGCTGATGGATCCCGCTTACAACGAAATGTTTCTCTTCAGCAGAGGAGATTTTGCTACCACACGTCAGCAGCTCCTCTCCCTCAGAGTGCTGTTCCTGGGTAGACTAGGAAAAGCCACCACGTTCCCAGCTTAGGAGAGGCTCTTTTCCTAGTTGGTTTCAACCGTGAGAGAGCCAGAAGGGCTGATCTCCACCAGTCGGGCTGCACAGCCTGAGTGCTTCGGGTAGGGCAGTCCTGAGCCAATGTTCCACCTTAGGAATGCAAGCCAAGTTTCCTTGCCACAGGAAGGCACACCGAGGCCTGGTGTTTTCTCTATGAAACTGACGTGGGCTTGAAGGGTGAGGCCTTTACAACAATGTGTATGGAGGTACTCGATTTGGGCTGCCTGGTGAAAGAACCTGCGCTCACCAGCACCCTGAGTACCTTTCCTGAACTTTGATTCCTAGCTGGGTGAACTCGCCCTTCGGAGGCTAGATGGGACCAAACGTGTTAAGCTTGTGGGGAATGCCTTTGACCAATGGCCAATATGCTTGTGCTTGTGCGAGGGTTACGCAGGCACTTGCAACACAGGGCTTTTACCTTACCATAAGCTGTCCCTTTGGGCTGAAGCAGGCGGCGTGTGTGGATCACAGCCTGGGAAGCAGGACCTCAGGGGAGTCTGCCAACAGACTGCCCTCCAGTATAGCCAGCTGAGAAAAGGTGGCAAGGCTGATGGAACCCGCTTACAACGAAATGTTTCTCTTCAGCAGAGGAGATTTTGCTACCACACGTTAGCAGCTCCTCTCCCTCAGAGTGCTGTTCCTGGGTAGACTAGGAAACGCCACCACGTTCCCAGCTTAGGAGAGGCTCTTTTCCTAGTTGGTTTCAACCGTGAGAGAGCCAGAAGGGCTGATCTCCACCAGTCGGGCTGCACAGCCTGAGTGCTTCGGGTAGGGCAGTCCTGAGCCAATGTGCCACCTTAGGAATGCAAGCCAAGTTTCCTTGCCACAGGAAGGCACACCGAGGCCTGGTGTTTTCTCTATGAAACTGACGTGGGCTTGAAGGGTGAGGCCTTTACAACAATGTGTATGGAGGTACTCGATTTGGGCTGCCTGGTGAAAGAACCTGCGCTCACCAGCACCCTGAGTACCTTTCCTGAACTTTGATTCCTAGCTGGGTGAACTCGCCCTTCGGTGGCTAGATGGGACCAAACGTGTTAAGCTTGTGGGGAAAGCCTTTGACCAATGGCCAATATGCTTGTGCTTGTGCGAGGGTTACGCAGGCACTTGCCAAGACAGGGTTTTGACCTTACCATAAGCTGTCCCTTTTGGCTGAAGCAGGTGGCGTGTGTGGATCACAGCCTGGGAAGCAGGACCTCAGGGGAGTCTGCCAACAGACTGCCCTCCAGTATAGCCAGCTGAGAAAAGGTGGCAAGGCTGATGGAACCCGCTTACAACGAAATGTTTCTCTTCAGCAGAGGAGATTTTGCTACCACACGTCAGCAGCTCCTCTCCCTCAGAGTGCTGTTCCTGGGTAGGCTAGGAAAAGCCACCACGTTCCCAGCTTAGGAGAGGCTGTTTTCCTAGTTGGTTTCAACCGTGAGAGAGCCAGAAGGGCTGATCTCCACCAGTCGGGCTGCACAGCCTGAGTGCTTCGGGTAGGGCAGTCCTGAGCCAATGTGCCACCTTAGGAATGCAAGCCAAGTTTCCTTGCCACAGGAAGGCACACCGAGGCCTGGTGTTTTCTCTATGAAACTGACGTGGGCTTGAAGGGTGAGGCCTTTACAACAATGTGTATGGAGGTACTCGATTTGGGCTGCCTGGTGAAAGAACCCGCGCTCACCAGCACCCTGAGTACCTTTCCTGAACTTTGATTCCTAGCTGGGTGAACTCGCCCTTCGGAGGCTAGATGGGACCAAACGTGTTAAGCTTGTGGGGAAAGCCTTTGACCAATGGCCAATATGCTTGTGCTTGTGCGAGGGTTACGCAGGCACTTGCAACACAGGGTTTTGACCTTACCATAAGCTGTCCCTTTGGGCTGAAGCAGGCGGCGTGTGTGGATCACAGCCTGGGAAGCAGGACCTCAGGGGAGTCTGCCAACAGACTGCCCTCCAGTATAGCCAGCTGAGAAAAGGTGGCAAGGCTGATGGAACCCGCTTACAACGAAATGTTTCTCTTCAGCAGAGGAGATTTTGCTACCACACGTCAGCAGCTCCTCTCCCTCAGAGTGCTGTTCCTGGGTAGGCTAGGAAAAGCCACCACGTTCCCAGCTTAGGAGAGGCTCTTTTCCTAGTTGGTTTCAACCGTGAGAGACCCAGAAGGGCTGATCTCCACCAGTCGGGCTGCACAGCCTGAGTGCTTCGGGTAGGGCAGTCCTGAGCCAATGTGCCACCCTAGGAATGCAAGCCAAGTTTCCTTGCCACAGGAAGGCTCACCGAGGCCTGGTGTTTTCTCTATGAAACTGACGTGGGCTTGAAGGGTGAGGCCTTTACAACAATGTGTTTGGAGGTACTCGATTTGGTATGCCTGGTGAAAGAACCGGCGCTCACCAGCACCCTGAGTACCTTTCCTGAACTTTGATTCCTAGCTGGGTGAACTCGCCCTTCGGAGGCTAGATGGGACCAAACGTGTTAAGCTTGTGGGGAAAGCCTTTGACCAATGGCCAATATGCTTGTGCTTGTGCGAGGGTTACGCAGGCACTTGCAACACAGGGTTTTTACCTTACCATAAGCTGTCCCTTTGGGCTGAAGCAGGCGGCGTGTGTGGATCACAGCCTGGGAAGCAGGACCTCAGGGGAGTCTGCCAACAGACTGCCCTCCAGTATAGCCAGCTGAGAAAAGGTGGCAAGGCTGATGGATCCCGCTTACAACGAAATGTTTCTCTTCAGCAGAGGAGATTTTGCTACCACACGTCAGCAGCTCCTCTCCCTCAGAGTGCTGTTCCTGGGTAGACTAGGAAAAGCCACCACGTTCCCAGCTTAGGAGAGGCTCTTTTCCTAGTTGGTTTCAACCGTGAGAGAGCCAGAAGGGCTGATCTCCACCAGTCGGGCTGCACAGCCTGAGTGCTTCGGGTAGGGCAGTCCTGAGCCAATGTTCCACCTTAGGAATGCAAGCCAAGTTTCCTTGCCACAGGAAGGCACACCGAGGCCTGGTGTTTTCTCTATGAAACTGACGTGGGCTTGAAGGGTGAGGCCTTTACAACAATGTGTATGGAGGTACTCGATTTGGGCTGCCTGGTGAAAGAACCTGCGCTCACCAGCACCCTGAGTACCTTTCCTGAACTTTGATTCCTAGCTGGGTGAACTCGCCCTTCGGAGGCTAGATGGGACCAAACGTGTTAAGCTTGTGGGGAATGCCTTTGACCAATGGCCAATATGCTTGTGCTTGTGCGAGGGTTACGCAGGCACTTGCAACACAGGGCTTTTACCTTACCATAAGCTGTCCCTTTGGGCTGAAGCAGGCGGCGTGTGTGGATCACAGCCTGGGAAGCAGGACCTCAGGGGAGTCTGCCAACAGACTGCCCTCCAGTATAGCCAGCTGAGAAAAGGTGGCAAGGCTGATGGAACCCGCTTACAACGAAATGTTTCTCTTCAGCAGAGGAGATTTTGCTACCACACGTTAGCAGCTCCTCTCCCTCAGAGTGCTGTTCCTGGGTAGACTAGGAAACGCCACCACGTTCCCAGCTTAGGAGAGGCTCTTTTCCTAGTTGGTTTCAACCGTGAGAGAGCCAGAAGGGCTGATCTCCACCAGTCGGGCTGCACAGCCTGAGTGCTTCGGGTAGGGCAGTCCTGAGCCAATGTGCCACCTTAGGAATGCAAGCCAAGTTTCCTTGCCACAGGAAGGCACACCGAGGCCTGGTGTTTTCTCTATGAAACTGACGTGGGCTTGAAGGGTGAGGCCTTTACAACAATGTGTATGGAGGTACTCGATTTGGGCTGCCTGGTGAAAGAACCTGCGCTCACCAGCACCCTGAGTACCTTTCCTGAACTTTGATTCCTAGCTGGGTGAACTCGCCCTTCGGTGGCTAGATGGGACCAAACGTGTTAAGCTTGTGGGGAAAGCCTTTGACCAATGGCCAATATGCTTGTGCTTGTGCGAGGGTTACGCAGGCACTTGCCAAGACAGGGTTTTGACCTTACCATAAGCTGTCCCTTTTGGCTGAAGCAGGTGGCGTGTGTGGATCACAGCCTGGGAAGCAGGACCTCAGGGGAGTCTGCCAACAGACTGCCCTCCAGTATAGCCAGCTGAGAAAAGGTGGCAAGGCTGATGGAACCCGCTTACAACGAAATGTTTCTCTTCAGCAGAGGAGATTTTGCTACCACACGTCAGCAGCTCCTCTCCCTCAGAGTGCTGTTCCTGGGTAGGCTAGGAAAAGCCACCACGTTCCCAGCTTAGGAGAGGCTGTTTTCCTAGTTGGTTTCAACCGTGAGAGAGCCAGAAGGGCTGATCTCCACCAGTCGGGCTGCACAGCCTGAGTGCTTCGGGTAGGGCAGTCCTGAGCCAATGTGCCACCTTAGGAATGCAAGCCAAGTTTCCTTGCCACACGAAGGCTCACCGAGGCCTGGTGTTTTCTCTATGAAACTGACGTGGGCTTGAAGGGTGAGGCCTTTACAACAATGTGTTTGGAGGTACTCGATTTGGGCTGCCTGGTGAAAGAACCTGCGCTCACCAGCACCCTGTGTACCTTTCCTGAACTTTGATTCCTAGCTGGGTGAACTCGCCCTTCGGAGGCTAGATGGGACCAAACGTGTTAAGCTTGTGGGGAAAGCCTTTGACCAATGGCCAATATGCTTGTGCTTGTGCGAGGGTTACGCAGGCACTTGCAACACAGGGTTTTGACCTTACCATAAGCTGTCCCTTTGGGCTGAAGCAGGCGGCGTGTGTGGATCACAGCCTGGGAAGCAGGACCTCAGGGGAGTCTGCCAACAGACTGCCCTCCAGTATAGCCAGCTGAGAAAAGGTGGCAAGGCTGATGGAACCCGCTTACAACGAAATGTTTCTCTTCAGCAGAGGAGATTTTGCTACCACACGTCAGCAGCTCCTCTCCCTCAGAGTGCTGTTCCTGGGTAGGCTAGGAAAAGCCACCACGTTCCCAGCTTAGGAGAGGCTGTTTTCCTAGTTGGTTTCAACCGTGAGAGAGCCAGAAGGGCTGATCTCCACCAGTCGGGCTGCACAGCCTGAGTGCTTCGGGTAGGGCAGTCCTGAGCCAATGTGCCACCTTAGGAATGCAAGCCAAGTTTCCTTGCCACAGGAAGGCTCACCGAGGCCTGGTGTTTTCTCTATGAAACTGACGTGGGCTTGAAGGGTGAGGCCTTTACAACAATGTGTTTGGAGGTACTCGATTTGGGCTGCCTGGTGAAAGAACCTGCGCTCACCAGCACCCTGAGTACCTTTCCTGAACTTTGATTCCTAGCTGGGTGAACTCGCCCTTCGGAGGCTAGATGGGACCAAACGTGTTAAGCTTGTGGGGAAAGCCTTTGACCAATGGCCAATATGCTTGTGCTTGTGCGAGGGTTACGCAGGCACTTGCAACACAGGGTTTTGACCTTACCATAAGCTGTCCCTTTGGGCTGAAGCAGGCGGCGTGTGTGGATCACAGCCTGGGAAGCAGGACCTCAGGGGAGTCTGCCAACAGACTGCCCTCCAGTATAGCCAGCTGAGAAAAGGTGGCAAGGCTGATGGATCCCGCTTACAACGAAATGTTTCTCTTCAGCAGAGGAGATTTTGCTACCACACGTCAGCAGCTCCTCTCCCTCAGAGTGCTGTTCCTGGGTAGACTAGGAAAAGCCACCACGTTCCCCAGCTTAGGAGAGACTCTTTTCCTAGTTGGTTTCATCCGTGAGAGAGCCAGAAGGGCTGATCTCCACCAGTCGGGCTGCACAGCCTGAGAGCTTCGGGTAGGGCAGTCCTGAGCCAATGTGCCACCTTAGGAATGCAAGCCAAGTTTCCTTGCCACAGGAAGGCTCACCGAGGCCTGGTGTTTTCTCTATGAAACTGACGTGGGCTTGAAGGGTGAGGCCTTTACAACAATGTGTTTGGAGGTACTCGGTTTGGGCTGCCTGGTGAAAGAACCTGCGCTCACCAGCACCCTGAGTACCTTTCCTGAACTTTGATTCCTAGCTGGGTGAACTCGCCCTTCGGAGGCTAGATGGGACCAAACGTGTTAAGCTTGTGGGGAAAGCCTTTGACCAATGGCCAATATGCTTGTGCTTGTGCGACGGTTACGCAGGCACTTGCAACACAGGGTTTTGACCTTACCATAAGCTGTCCCTTTGGGCTGAAGCAGGCGGCGTGTGTGGATCACAGCCTGGGAAGCAGGACCTCAGGGGAGTCTGCCAACAGACTGCCCTCCAGTATAGCCAGCTGAGAAAAGGTGGCAAGGCTGATGGATCCCGCTTACAACGAAATGTTTCTCTTCAGCAGAGGAGATTTTGCTACCACACGTCAGCAGCTCCTCTCCCTCAGAGTGCTGTTCCTGCGTAGGCTAGGAAAAGCCACCACGTTCCCCAGCTTAGGAGAGACTCTTTTCCTAGTTGGTTTCATCCGTGAGAGAGCCAGAAGGGCTGATCTCCACCAGTCGGGCTGCACAGCCTGAATGCTTTGGGTAGGGCAGTTCTGAGCCAATGTGCAACCTTAGGAATGCAAGCCAAGTTTCCTTGCCACAGGAAGGCACACCGAGGCCTGGTGTTTTCTCTATGAAACTGACGTGGGCTTGAAGGGTGAGGCCTTTACAACAATGTGTTTGGAGGTACTCGATTTGGGCTGCCTGGTGAAAGAACCTGCGCTCACCAGCACCCTGAGTACCTTTCCTGAACTTTGATTCCTAGCTGGGTGAACTCGCCCTTCGGTGGCTAGATGGGACCAAACGTGTTAAGCTTGTGGGGAAAGCCTTTGACCAATGGCCAATATGCTTGTGCTTGTGCGAGGGTTACGCAGGCACTTGCCAACACAGGGTTTTGACCTTACCATAAGCTGTCCCTTTGGGCTGAAGCAGGCGGCGTGTGTGGATCACAGCCTGGGAAGCAGGACCTCAGGGGAGTCTGCCAACAGACTGCCCTCCAGTATGGCCAGCTGAGAAAAGGTGGCAAGGCTGATGGAACCCGCTTACAACGAAATGTTTCTCTTCAGCAGAGGAGATTTTGCTACCACACGTCAGCAGCTCCTCTCCCTCAGAGTGCTGTTCCTGGGTAGGCTAGGAAAAGCCACCACGTTCCCAGCTTAGGACAGGCTGTTTTCCTAGTTGGTTTCAACCGTGAGAGAGCCAGAAGGGCTGATCTCCACCAGTCGGGCTGCACAGCCTGAGTGCTTCGGGTAGGGCAGTCCTGAGCCAATGTGCCACCTTAGGAATGCAAGCCAAGTTTCCTTGCCACAGGAAGGCTCACCGAGGCCTGGTGTTTTCTCTATGAAACTGACGTGGGCTTGAAGGGTGAGGCCTTTACAACAATGTGTTTGGAGGTACTCGATTTGGGCTGCCTGGTGAAAGAACCTGCGCTCACCAGCACCCTGAGTACCTTTCCTGAACTTTGATTCCTAGCTGGGTGAACTCGCCCTTCGGAGGCTAGATGGGACCAAACGTGTTAAGCTTGTGGGGAAAGCCTTTGACCAATGGCCAATATGCTTGTGCTTGTGCGAGGGTTACGCAGGCACTTGCAACACAGGGTTTTGACCTTACCATAAGCTGTCCCTTTGGGCTGAAGCAGGCGGCGTGTGTGGATCACAGCCTGGGAAGCAGGACCTCAGGGGAGTCTGCCAACAGACTGCCCTCCAGTATAGCCAGCTGAGAAAAGGTGGCAAGGCTGATGGAACCCGCTTACAACGAAATGTTTCTCTTCAGCAGAGGAGATTTTGCTACCACACGTCAGCAGCTCCTCTCCCTCAGAGTGCTGTTCCTGGGTAGGCTAGGAAAAGTCACCACGTTCCCAGCTTAGGAGAGGCTCTTTTCCTAGTTGGTTTCAACCGTGAGAGAGCCAGAAGGGCTGATCTCCACCAGTCGGGCGCACAGCCTGAGTGCTTCGGGTAGGGCAGTCCTGAGCCAATGTGCCACCTTAGGAATGCAAGCCAAGTTTCCTTGCCACAGGAAGGCTCACCGAGGCCTGGTGTTTTCTCTATGAAACTGACGTGGGCTTGAAGGGTGAGGCCTTTACAACAATGTGTTTGGAGGTACTCGATTTGGGCTGCCTGGTGAAAGAACCTGCGCTCACCAGCACCCTGAGTACCTTTCCTGAACTTTGATTCCTAGCTGGGTGAACTCGCCCTTCGGAGGCTAGATGGGACCAAACGTGTTAAGCTTGTGGGGAAAGCCTTTGACCAATGGCCAATATGCTTGTGCTTGTGCGAGGGTTACGCAGGCACTTGCAACACAGGGTTTTGACCTTACCATAAGCTGTCCCTTTGGGCTGAAGCAGGCGGCGTGTGTGGATCACAGCCTGGGAAGCAGGACCTCAGGGGAGTCTGCCAACAGACTGCCCTCCAGTATAGCCAGCTGAGAAAAGGTGGCAAGGCTGATGGAACCCGCTTACAACGAAATGTTTCTCTTCAGCAGAGGAGATTTTGCTACCACACGTCAGCAGCTCCTCTCCCTCAGAGTGCTGTTCCTGGGTAGGCTAGGAAAAGTCACCACGTTCCCAGCTTAGGAGAGGCTCTTTTCCTAGTTGGTTTCAACCGTGAGAGAGCCAGAAGGGCTGATCTCCACCAGTCGGGCGCACAGCCTGAGTGCTTCGGGTAGGGCAGTCCTGAGCCAATGTGCCACCTTAGGAATGCAAGCCAAGTTTCCTTGCCACAGGAAGGCACACCGAGGCCTGGTGTTTTCTCTATGAAAATGACGTGGGCTAGAAGGGTGAGGCCTTTACAACAATGTGTATGGAGGTACTCGATTTGGGCTGCCTGGTGAAAGAACCTGCGCTCACCAGCACCCTGAGTACCTTTCCTGAACTTTGATTCCTAGCTGGGTGAACTCGCCCTTCGGTGGCTAGATGGGACCAAACGTGTTAAGCTTGTGGGGAAAGCCTTTGACCAATGGCCAATATGCTTGTGCCTGTGCGAGGGTTACGCAGGCACTTGCCAACACAGGGTTTTGACCTTACCATAAGCTGTCCCTTTGGGCTGAAGCAGGCGGCGTGTGTGGATCACAGCCTGGGAAGCAGGACCTCAGGGGAGTCTGCCAACAGACTGCCCTCCAGTATAGCCAGCTGAGAAAAGGTGGCAAGGCTGATGGATCCCGCTTACAACGAAATGTTTCTCTTCAGCAGAGGAGATTTTGCTACCACACGTCAGCAGCTCCTCTCCCTCAGAGTGCTGTTCCTGGGTAGACTAGGAAAAGCCACCACGTTCCCCAGCTTAGGAGAGACTCTTTTCCTAGTTGGTTTCATCCGTGAGAGAGCCAGAAGGGCTGATCTCCACCAGTCGGGCTGCACAGCCTGAGAGCTTCGGGTAGGGCAGTCCTGAGCCAATGTGCCACCTTAGGAATGCAAGCCAAGTTTCCTTGCCACAGGAAGGCTCACCGAGGCCTGGTGTTTTCTCTATGAAACTGACGTGGGCTTGAAGGGTGAGGCCTTTACAACAATGTGTTTGGAGGTACTCGATTTGGGCTGCCTGGTGAAAGAACCTGCGCTCACCAGCACCCTGAGTACCTTTCCTGAACTTTGATTCCTAGCTGGGTGAACTCGCCCTTCGGTGGCTAGATGGGACCAAACGTGTTAAGCTTGTGGGGAAAGCCTTTGACCAATGGCCAATATGCTTGTGCTTGTGCGAGGGTTACGCAGGCACTTGCCAACACAGGGTTTTGACCTTACCATAAGCTGTCCCTTTGGGCTGAAGCAGGCGGCGTGTGTGGATCACAGCCTGGGAAGCAGGACCTCAGGGGAGTCTGCCAACAGACTGCCCTCCAGTATGGCCAGCTGAGAAAAGGTGGCAAGGCTGATGGAACCCGCTTACAACGAAATGTTTCTCTTCAGCAGAGGAGATTTTGCTACCACACGTCAGCAGCTCCTCTCCCTCAGAGTGCTGTTCCTGGGTAGGCTAGGAAAAGCCACCACGTTCCCAGCTTAGGACAGGCTGTTTTCCTAGTTGGTTTCAACCGTGAGAGAGCCAGAAGGGCTGATCTCCACCAGTCGGGCTGCACAGCCTGAGTGCTTCGGGTAGGGCAGTCCTGAGCCAATGTGCCACCTTAGGAATGCAAGCCAAGTTTCCTTGCCACAGGAAGGCTCACCGAGGCCTGGTGTTTTCTCTATGAAACTGACGTGGGCTTGAAGGGTGAGGCCTTTACAACAATGTGTTTGGAGGTACTCGATTTGGGCTGCCTGGTGAAAGAACCTGCGCTCACCAGCACCCTGAGTACCTTTCCTGAACTTTGATTCCTAGCTGGGTGAACTCGCCCTTCGGAGGCTAGATGGGACCAAACGTGTTAAGCTTGTGGGGAAAGCCTTTGACCAATGGCCAATATGCTTGTGCTTGTGCGAGGGTTACGCAGGCACTTGCAACACAGGGTTTTGACCTTACCATAAGCTGTCCCTTTGGGCTGAAGCAGGCGGCGTGTGTGGATCACAGCCTGGGAAGCAGGACCTCAGGGGAGTCTGCCAACAGACTGCCCTCCAGTATAGCCAGCTGAGAAAAGGTGGCAAGGCTGATGGAACCCGCTTACAACGAAATGTTTCTCTTCAGCAGAGGAGATTTTGCTACCACACGTCAGCAGCTCCTCTCCCTCAGAGTGCTGTTCCTGGGTAGGCTAGGAAAAGTCACCACGTTCCCAGCTTAGGAGAGGCTCTTTTCCTAGTTGGTTTCAACCGTGAGAGAGCCAGAAGGGCTGATCTCCACCAGTCGGGCGCACAGCCTGAGTGCTTCGGGTAGGGCAGTCCTGAGCCAATGTGCCACCTTAGGAATGCAAGCCAAGTTTCCTTGCCACAGGAAGGCACACCGAGGCCTGGTGTTTTCTCTATGAAAATGACGTGGGCTAGAAGGGTGAGGCCTTTACAACAATGTGTATGGAGGTACTCGATTTGGGCTGCCTGGTGAAAGAACCTGCGCTCACCAGCACCCTGAGTACCTTTCCTGAACTTTGATTCCTAGCTGGGTGAACTCGCCCTTCGGTGGCTAGATGGGACCAAACGTGTTAAGCTTGTGGGGAAAGCCTTTGACCAATGGCCAATATGCTTGTGCCTGTGCGAGGGTTACGCAGGCACTTGCCAACACAGGGTTTTGACCTTACCATAAGCTGTCCCTTTGGGCTGAAGCAGGCGGCGTGTGTGGATCACAGCCTGGGAAGCAGGACCTCAGGGGAGTCTGCCAACAGACTGCCCTCCAGTATAGCCAGCTGAGAAAAGGTGGCAAGGCTGATGGAACCCGCTTACAACGAAATGTTTCTCTTCAGCAGAGGAGATTTTGCTACCACACGTCAGCAGCTCCTCTCCCTCAGAGTGCTGTTCCTGGGTAGGCTAGGAAAAGCCACCACGTTCCCAGCTTAGGAGAGGCTCTTTTCCTAGTTGGTTTCAACCGTGAGAGACCCAGAAGGGCTGATCTCCACCAGTCGGGCTGCACAGCCTGAGTGCTTCGGGTAGGGCAGTCCTGAGCCAATGTGCCACCCTAGGAATGCAAGCCAAGTTTCCTTGCCACAGGAAGGCTCACCGAGGCCTGGTGTTTTCTCTATGAAACTGACGTGGGCTTGAAGTGTGAGGCCTTTACAACAATGTGTTTGGAGGTACTCGATTTGGTATGCCTGGTGAAAGAACCGGCGCTCACCAGCACCCTGAGTACCTTTCCTGAACTTTGATTCCTAGCTGGGTGAACTCGCCCTTCGGAGGCTAGATGGGACCAAACGTGTTAAGCTTGTGGGGAAAGCCTTTGACCAATGGCCAATATGCTTGTGCTTGTGCGAGGGTTACGCAGGCACTTGCAACACAGGGTTTTTACCTTACCATAAGCTGTCCCTTTGGGCTGAAGCAGGCGGCGTGTGTGGATCACAGCCTGGGAAGCAGGACCTCAGGGGAGTCTGCCAACAGACTGCCCTCCAGTATAGCCAGCTGAGAAAAGGTGGCAAGGCTGATGGATCCCGCTTACAACGAAATGTTTCTCTTCAGCAGAGGAGATTTTGCTACCACACGTCAGCAGCTCCTCTCCCTCAGAGTGCTGTTCCTGGGTAGACTAGGAAAAGCCACCACGTTCCCAGCTTAGGAGAGGCTCTTTTCCTAGTTGGTTTCAACCGTGAGAGAGCCAGAAGGGCTGATCTCCACCAGTCGGGCTGCACAGCCTGAGTGCTTCGGGTAGGGCAGTCCTGAGCCAATGTTCCACCTTAGGAATGCAAGCCAAGTTTCCTTGCCACAGGAAGGCACACCGAGGCCTGGTGTTTTCTCTATGAAACTGACGTGGGCTTGAAGGGTGAGGCCTTTACAACAATGTGTATGGAGGTACTCGATTTGGGCTGCCTGGTGAAAGAACCTGCGCTCACCAGCACCCTGAGTACCTTTCCTGAACTTTGATTCCTAGCTGGGTGAACTCGCCCTTTGGAGGCTAGATGGGACCAAACGTGTTAAGCTTGTGGGGAATGCCTTTGACCAATGGCCAATATGCTTGTGCTTGTGCGAGGGTTACGCAGGCACTTGCAACACAGGGTTTTTACCTTACCATAAGCTGTCCCTTTGGGCTGAAGCAGGCGGCGTGTGTGGATCACAGCCTGGGAAGCAGGACCTCAGGGGAGTCTGCCAACAGACTGCCCTCCAGTATAGCCAGCTAAGAAAAGGTGGCAAGGCTGATGGAACCCGCTTACAACGAAATGTTTCTCTTCAGCAGAGGAGATTTTGCTACCACACGTCAGCAGCTCCTCTCCCTCAGAGTGCTGTTCCTGGGTAGACTAGGAAACGCCACCACGTTCCCAGCTTAGGAGAGGCTCTTTTCCTAGTTGGTTTCAACCGTGAGAGAGCCAGAAGGGCTGATCTCCACCAGTCGGGCTGCACAGCCTGAGTGCTTCGGGTAGGGCAGTCCTGAGCCAATGTGCCACCTTAGGAATGCAAGCCAAGTTTCCTTGCCACAGGAAGGCACACCGAGGCCTGGTGTTTTCTCTATGAAACTGACGTGGGCTTGAAGGGTGAGGCCTTTACAACAATGTGTATGGAGGTACTCGATTTGGGCTGCCTGGTGAAAGAACCTGCGCTCACCAGCACCCTGAGTACCTTTCCTGAACTTTGATTCCTAGCTGGGTGAACTCGCCCTTCGGTGGCTAGATGGGACCAAACGTGTTAAGCTTGTGGGGAAAGCCTTTGACCAATGGCCAATATGCTTGTGCTTGTGCGAGGGTTACGCAGGCACTTGCCAAGACAGGGTTTTGACCTTACCATAAGCTGTCCCTTTTGGCTGAAGCAGGTGGCGTGTGTGGATCACAGCCTGGGAAGCAGGACCTCAGGGGAGTCTGCCAACAGACTGCCCTCCAGTATAGCCAGCTGAGAAAAGGTGGCAAGGCTGATGGAACCCGCTTACAACGAAATGTTTCTCTTCAGCAGAGGAGATTTTGCTACCACACGTCAGCAGCTCCTCTCCCTCAGAGTGCTGTTCCTGGGTAGGCTAGGAAAAGCCACCACGTTCCCAGCTTAGGAGAGGCTGTTTTCCTAGTTGGTTTCAACCGTGAGAGAGCCAGAAGGGCTGATCTCCACCAGTCGGGCTGCACAGCCTGAGTGCTTCGGGTAGGGCAGTCCTGAGCCAATGTGCCACCTTAGGAATGCAAGCCAAGTTTCCTTGCCACAGGAAGGCTCACCGAGGCCTGGTGTTTTCTCTATGAAACTGACGTGGGCTTGAAGGGTGAGGCCTTTACAACAATGTGTTTGGAGGTACTCGATTTGGGCTGCCTGGTGAAAGAACCTGCGCTCACCAGCACCCTGAGTACCTTTCCTGAACTTTGATTCCTAGCTGGGTGAACTCGCCCTTCGGAGGCTAGATGGGACCAAACGTGTTAAGCTTGTGGGGAAAGCCTTTGACCAATGGCCAATATGCTTGTGCTTGTGCGAGGGTTACGCAGGCACTTGCAACACAGGGTTTTGACCTTACCATAAGCTGTCCCTTTGGGCTGAAGCAGGCGGCGTGTGTGGATCACAGCCTGGGAAGCAGGACCTCAGGGGAGTCTGCCAACAGACTGCCCTCCAGTATAGCCAGCTGAGAAAAGGTGGCAAGGCTGATGGAACCCGCTTACAACGAAATGTTTCTCTTCAGCAGAGGAGATTTTGCTACCACACGTCAGCAGCTCCTCTCCCTCAGAGTGCTGTTCCTGGGTAGACTAGGAAAAGCCACCACGTTCCCCAGCTTAGGAGAGACGCTTTTCCTAGTTGGTTTCATCCGTGAGAGAGCCAGAAGGGCTGATCTCCACCAGTCGGGCTGCACAGCCTGAGAGCTTCGGGTAGGGCAGTCCTGAGCCAATGTGCCACCTTAGGAATGCAAGCCAAGTTTCCTTGCCACAGGAAGGCTCACCGAGGCCTGGTGTTTTCTCTATGAAACTGACGTGGGCTTGAAGGGTGAGGCCTTTACAACAATGTGTTTGGAGGTACTCGATTTGGGCTGCCTGGTGAAAGAACCTGCGCTCACCAGCACCCTGAGTACCTTTCCTGAACTTTGATTCCTAGCTGGGTGAACTCGCCCTTCGGAGGCTAGATGGGACCAAACGTGTTAAGCTTGTGGGGAAAGCCTTTGACCAATGGCCAATATGCTTGTGCTTGTGCGAGGGTTACGCAGGCACTTGCAACACAGGGTTTTGACCTTACCATAAGCTGTCCCTTTGGGCTGAAGCAGGCGGCGTGTGTGGATCACAGCCTGGGAAGCAGGACCTCAGGGGAGTCTGCCAACAGACTGCCCTCCAGTATAGCCAGCTGAGAAAAGGTGGCAAGGCTGATGGATCCCGCTTACAACGAAATGTTTCTCTTCAGCAGAGGAGATTTTGCTACCACACGTCAGCAGCTCCTCTCCCTCAGAGTGCTGTTCCTGCGTAGGCTAGGAAAAGCCACCACGTTCCCCAGCTTAGGAGAGACTCTTTTCCTAGTTGGTTTCATCCGTGAGAGAGCCAGAAGGGCTGATCTCCACCAGTCGGGCTGCACAGCCTGAATGCTTTGGGTAGGGCAGTTCTGAGCCAATGTGCAACCTTAGGAATGCAAGCCAAGTTTCCTTGCCACAGGAAGGCACACCGAGGCCTGGTGTTTTCTCTATGAAACTGACGTGGGCTTGAAGGGTGAGGCCTTTACAACAATGTGTATGGAGGTACTCGATTTGGGCTGCCTGGTGAAAGAACCTGCGCTCACCAGCACCCTGAGTACCTTTCCTGAACTTTGATTCCTAGCTGGGTGAACTCGCCCTTCGGAGGCTAGATGGGACCAAACGTGTTAAGCTTGTGGGGAATGCCTTTGACCAATGGCCAATATCTTGTGCTTGTGCGAGGGTTATGCAGGCACTTGCAACACAGGGTTTTTACCTTACCATAAGCTGTCCCTTTGGGCTGAAGCAGGCGGCGTGTGTGGATCACAGCCTGGGAAGCAGGACCTCAGGGGAGTCTGCCAACAGACTGCCCTCCAGTATAGCCAGCTGAGAAAAGGTGGCAAGGCTGATGGATCCCGCTTACAACGAAATGTTTCTCTTCAGCAGAGGAGATTTTGCTACCACACGTCAGCAGCTCCTCTCCCTCAGAGTGCTGTCCCTGGGTAGGCTAGGAAAAGCCACCACGTTCCCAGCTTAGGAGAGGCTCTTTTCCTAGCTGGTTTCAACCGTGAGAGAGCCAGAAGGGCTGATCTCCACCAGTCGGGCTGCACAGCCTGAGTGCTTCGGGTAGGGCAGTCCTGAGCCAATGTGCCACCTTAGGAATGCAAGCCAAGTTTCCTTGCCACAGGAAGGCACACCGAGGCCTGGTGTTTTCTCTATGAAACTGACGTGGGCTTGAAGGGTGAGGCTTTTACAACAATGTGTATGGAGGTACTCGATTTGGGCTGCCTGGTGAAAGAACCTGCGCTCACCAGCACCCTGAGTACCTTTCCTGAACTTTGATTCCTAGCTGGGTGAACTCGCCCTTCGGTGGCTAGATGGGACCAAACGTGTTAAGCTTGTGGGGAAAGCCTTTGACCAATGGCCAATATGCTTGTGCTTGTGCGAGGGTTACGCAGGCACTTGCCAACACAGGGTTTTGAACTTACCATAAGCTGTCCCTTTGGGCTGAAGCAGGCGGCGTGTGTGGATCACAGCCTGGGAAGCAGGACCTCAGGGGAGTCTGCCAACAGACTGCCCTCCAGTATAGCCAGCTGAGAAAAGGTGGCAAGGCTGATGGAACCCGCTTACAACGAAATGTTTCTCTTCAGCAGAGGAGATTTTGCTACCACACGTCAGCAGCTCCTCTCCCTCAGAGTGCTGTTCCTGGGTAGGGTAGGAAAAGCCACCACGTTCCCAGCTTAGGAGAGGCTGTTTTCGTAGTTGGTTTCAACCGTGAGAGAGCCAGAAGGGCTGATCTCCACCAGTCGGGCTGCACAGCCTGAGTGCTTCGGGTAGGGCAGTCCTGAGCCAATGTGCCACCTTAGGAATGCAAGCCAAGTTTCCTTGCCACAGGAAGGCTCACCGAGGCCTGGTGTTTTCTCTATGAAACTGACGTGGGCTTGAAGGGTGAGGCCTTTACAACAATGTGTTTGGAGGTACTCGATTTGGGCTGCCTGGTGAAAGAACCTGCGCTCACCAGCACCCTGAGTACCTTTCCTGAACTTTGATTCCTAGCTGGGTGAACTCGCCCTTCGGAGGCTAGATGGGACCAAACGTGTTAAGCTTGTGGGGAAAGCCTTTGACCAATGGCCAATATGCTTGTGCTTGTGCGAGGGTTACGCAGGCACTTGCAACACAGGGTTTTGACCTTACCATAAGCTGTCCCTTTGGGCTGAAGCAGGCGGCGTGTGTGGATCACAGCCTGGGAAGCAGGACCTCAGGGGAGTCTGCCAACAGACTGCCCTCCAGTATGGCCAGCTGAGAAAAGGTGGCAAGGCTGATGGAACCCGCTTACAACGAAATGTTTCTCTTCAGCAGAGGAGATTTTGCTACCACACGTCAGCAGCTCCTCTCCCTCAGAGTGCTGTTCCTGGGTAGGCTAGGAAAAGCCACCACGTTCCCAGCTTAGGAGAGGCTGTTTTCCTAGTTGGTTTCAACCGTGAGAGAGCCAGAAGGGCTGATCTCCACCAGTCGGGCTGCACAGCCTGAGTGCTTCGGGTAGGGCAGTCCTGAGCCAATGTGCCACCTTAGGAATGCAAGCCAAGTTTCCTTGCCACAGGAAGGCTCACCGAGGCCTGGTGTTTTCTCTATGAAACTGACGTGGGCTTGAAGGGTGAGGCCTTTACAACAATGTGTTTGGAGGTACTCGATTTGGGCTGCCTGGTGAAAGAACCTGCGCTCACCAGCACCCTGAGTACCTTTCCTGAACTTTGATTCCTAGCTGGGTGAACTCGCCCTTCGGAGGCTAGATGGGACCAAACGTGTTAAGCTTGTGGGGAAAGCCTTTGACCAATGGCCAATATGCTTGTGCTTGTGCGAGGGTTACGCAGGCACTTGCAACACAGGGTTTTGACCTTACCATAAGCTGTCCCTTTGGGCTGAAGCAGGCGGCGTGTGTGGATCACAGCCTGGGAAGCAGGACCTCAGGGGAGTCTGCCAACAGACTGCCCTCCAGTATAGCCAGCTGAGAAAAGGTGGCAAGGCTGATGGAACCCGCTTACAACGAAATGTTTCTCTTCAGCAGAGGAGATTTTGCTACCACACGTCAGCAGCTCCTCTCCCTCAGAGTGCTGTTCCTGGGTAGGCTAGGAAAAGTCACCACGTTCCCAGCTTAGGAGAGGCTCTTTTCCTAGTTGGTTTCAACCGTGAGAGAGCCAGAAGGGCTGATCTCCACCAGTCGGGCGCACAGCCTGAGTGCTTCGGGTAGGGCAGTCCTGAGCCAATGTGCCACCTTAGGAATGCAAGCCAAGTTTCCTTGCCACAGGAAGGCACACCGAGGCCTGGTGTTTTCTCTATGAAAATGACGTGGGCTAGAAGGGTGAGGCCTTTACAACAATGTGTATGGAGGTACTCGATTTGGGCTGCCTGGTGAAAGAACCTGCGCTCACCAGCACCCTGAGTACCTTTCCTGAACTTTGATTCCTAGCTGGGTGAACTCGCCCTTCGGTGGCTAGATGGGACCAAACGTGTTAAGCTTGTGGGGAAAGCCTTTGACCAATGGCCAATATGCTTGTGCCTGTGCGAGAGTTACGCAGGCACTTGCCAACACAGGGTTTTGACCTTACCATAAGCTGTCCCTTTGGGCTGAAGCAGGCGGCGTGTGTGGATCACAGCCTGGGAAGCAGGACCTCAGGGGAGTCTGCCAACAGACTGCCCTCCAGTATAGCCAGCTGAGAAAAGGTGGCAAGGCTGATGGAACCCGCTTACAACGAAATGTTTCTCTTCAGCAGAGGAGATTTTGCTACCACACGTCAGCAGCTCCTCTCCCTCAGAGTGCTGTTCCTGGGTAGGCTAGGAAAAGCCACCACGTTCCCAGCTTAGGAGAGGCTCTTTTCCTAGTTGGTTTCAACCGTGAGAGACCCAGAAGGGCTGATCTCCACCAGTCGGGCTGCACAGCCTGAGTGCTTCGGGTAGGGCAGTCCTGAGCCAATGTGCCACCCTAGGAATGCAAGCCAAGTTTCCTTGCCACAGGAAGGCTCACCGAGGCCTGGTGTTTTCTCTATGAAACTGACGTGGGCTTGAAGGGTGAGGCCTTTACAACAATGTGTTTGGAGGTACTCGATTTGGTATGCCTGGTGAAAGAACCGGCGCTCACCAGCACCCTGAGTACCTTTCCTGAACTTTGATTCCTAGCTGGGTGAACTCGCCCTTCGGAGGCTAGATGGGACCAAACGTGTTAAGCTTGTGGGGAAAGCCTTTGACCAATGGCCAATATGCTTGTGCTTGTGCGAGGGTTACGCAGGCACTTGCAACACAGGGTTTTTACCTTACCATAAGCTGTCCCTTTGGGCTGAAGCAGGCGGCGTGTGTGGATCACAGCCTGGGAAGCAGGACCTCAGGGGAGTCTGCCAACAGACTGCCCTCCAGTATAGCCAGCTGAGAAAAGGTGGCAAGGCTGATGGATCCCGCTTACAACGAAATGTTTCTCTTCAGCAGAGGAGATTTTGCTACCACACGTCAGCAGCTCCTCTCCCTCAGAGTGCTGTTCCTGGGTAGACTAGGAAAAGCCACCACGTTCCCAGCTTAGGAGAGGCTCTTTTCCTAGTTGGTTTCAACCGTGAGAGAGCCAGAAGGGCTGATCTCCACCAGTCGGGCTGCACAGCCTGAGTGCTTCGGGTAGGGCAGTCCTGAGCCAATGTTCCACCTTAGGAATGCAAGCCAAGTTTCCTTGCCACAGGAAGGCACACCGAGGCCTGGTGTTTTCTCTATGAAACTGACGTGGGCTTGAAGGGTGAGGCCTTTACAACAATGTGTATGGAGGTACTCGATTTGGGCTGCCTGGTGAAAGAACCTGCGCTCACCAGCACCCTGAGTACCTTTCCTGAACTTTGATTCCTAGCTGGGTGAACTCGCCCTTCGGAGGCTAGATGGGACCAAACGTGTTAAGCTTGTGGGGAATGCCTTTGACCAATGGCCAATATGCTTGTGCTTGTGCGAGGGTTACGCAGGCACTTGCAACACAGGGCTTTTACCTTACCATAAGCTGTCCCTTTGGGCTGAAGCAGGCGGCGTGTGTGGATCACAGCCTGGGAAGCAGGACCTCAGGGGAGTCTGCCAACAGACTGCCCTCCAGTATAGCCAGCTGAGAAAAGGTGGCAAGGCTGATGGAACCCGCTTACAACGAAATGTTTCTCTTCAGCAGAGGAGATTTTGCTACCACACGTTAGCAGCTCCTCTCCCTCAGAGTGCTGTTCCTGGGTAGACTAGGAAACGCCACCACGTTCCCAGCTTAGGAGAGGCTCTTTTCCTAGTTGGTTTCAACCGTGAGAGAGCCAGAAGGGCTGATCTCCACCAGTCGGGCTGCACAGCCTGAGTGCTTCGGGTAGGGCAGTCCTGAGCCAATGTGCCACCTTAGGAATGCAAGCCAAGTTTCCTTGCCACAGGAAGGCACACCGAGGCCTGGTGTTTTCTCTATGAAACTGACGTGGGCTTGAAGGGTGAGGCCTTTACAACAATGTGTATGGAGGTACTCGATTTGGGCTGCCTGGTGAAAGAACCTGCGCTCACCAGCACCCTGAGTACCTTTCCTGAACTTTGATTCCTAGCTGGGTGAACTCGCCCTTCGGTGGCTAGATGGGACCAAACGTGTTAAGCTTGTGGGGAAAGCCTTTGACCAATGGCCAATATGCTTGTGCTTGTGCGAGGGTTACGCAGGCACTTGCCAAGACAGGGTTTTGACCTTACCATAAGCTGTCCCTTTTGGCTGAAGCAGGTGGCGTGTGTGGATCACAGCCTGGGAAGCAGGACCTCAGGGGAGTCTGCCAACAGACTGCCCTCCAGTATAGCCAGCTGAGAAAAGGTGGCAAGGCTGATGGAACCCGCTTACAACGAAATGTTTCTCTTCAGCAGAGGAGATTTTGCTACCACACGTCAGCAGCTCCTCTCCCTCAGAGTGCTGTTCCTGGGTAGGCTAGGAAAAGCCACCACGTTCCCAGCTTAGGAGAGGCTCTTTTCCTAGTTGGTTTCAACCGTGAGAGACCCAGAAGGGCTGATCTCCACCAGTCGGGCTGCACAGCCTGAGTGCTTCGGGTAGGGCAGTCCTGAGCCAATGTGCCACCCTAGGAATGCAAGCCAAGTTTCCTTGCCACAGGAAGGCTCACCGAGGCCTGGTGTTTTCTCTATGAAACTGACGTGGGCTTGAAGGGTGAGGCCTTTACAACAATGTGTTTGGAGGTACTCGATTTGGTATGCCTGGTGAAAGAACCGGCGCTCACCAGCACCCTGAGTACCTTTCCTGAACTTTGATTCCTAGCTGGGTGAACTCGCCCTTCGGAGGCTAGATGGGACCAAACGTGTTAAGCTTGTGGGGAAAGCCTTTGACCAATGGCCAATATGCTTGTGCTTGTGCGAGGGTTACGCAGGCACTTGCAACACAGGGTTTTGACCTTACCATAAGCTGTCCCTTTGGGCTGAAGCAGGCGGCGTGTGTGGATCACAGCCTGGGAAGCAGGACCTCAGGGGAGTCTGCCAACAGACTGCCCTCCAGTATAGCCAGCTGAGAAAAGGTGGCAAGGCTGATGGATCCCGCTTACAACGAAATGTTTCTCTTCAGCAGAGGAGATTTTGCTACCACACGTCAGCAGCTCCTCTCCCTCAGAGTGCTGTTCCTGGGTAGACTAGGAAAAGCCACCACGTTCCCAGCTTAGGAGAGGCTCTTTTCCTAGTTGGTTTCAACCGTGAGAGAGCCAGAAGGGCTGATCTCCACCAGTCGGGCTGCACAGCCTGAGTGCTTCGGGTAGGGCAGTCCTGAGCCAATGTTCCACCTTAGGAATGCAAGCCAAGTTTCCTTGCCACAGGAAGGCACACCGAGGCCTGGTGTTTTCTCTATGAAACTGACGTGGGCTTGAAGGGTGAGGCCTTTACAACAATGTGTATGGAGGTACTCGATTTGGGCTGCCTGGTGAAAGAACCTGCGCTCACCAGCACCCTGAGTACCTTTCCTGAACTTTGATTCCTAGCTGGGTGAACTCGCCCTTCGGAGGCTAGATGGGACCAAACGTGTTAAGCTTGTGGGGAATGCCTTTGACCAATGGCCAATATGCTTGTGCTTGTGCGAGGGTTACGCAGGCACTTGCAACACAGGGCTTTTACCTTACCATAAGCTGTCCCTTTGGGCTGAAGCAGGCGGCGTGTGTGGATCACAGCCTGGGAAGCAGGACCTCAGGGGAGTCTGCCAACAGACTGCCCTCCAGTATAGCCAGCTGAGAAAAGGTGGCAAGGCTGATGGAACCCGCTTACAACGAAATGTTTCTCTTCAGCAGAGGAGATTTTGCTACCACACGTTAGCAGCTCCTCTCCCTCAGAGTGCTGTTCCTGGGTAGACTAGGAAACGCCACCACGTTCCCAGCTTAGGAGAGGCTCTTTTCCTAGTTGGTTTCAACCGTGAGAGAGCCAGAAGGGCTGATCTCCACCAGTCGGGCTGCACAGCCTGAGTGCTTCGGGTAGGGCAGTCCTGAGCCAATGTGCCACCTTAGGAATGCAAGCCAAGTTTCCTTGCCACAGGAAGGCACACCGAGGCCTGGTGTTTTCTCTATGAAACTGACGTGGGCTTGAAGGGTGAGGCCTTTACAACAATGTGTATGGAGGTACTCGATTTGGGCTGCCTGGTGAAAGAACCTGCGCTCACCAGCACCCTGAGTACCTTTCCTGAACTTTGATTCCTAGCTGGGTGAACTCGCCCTTCGGTGGCTAGATGGGACCAAACGTGTTAAGCTTGTGGGGAAAGCCTTTGACCAATGGCCAATATGCTTGTGCTTGTGCGAGGGTTACGCAGGCACTTGCCAAGACAGGGTTTTGACCTTACCATAAGCTGTCCCTTTTGGCTGAAGCAGGTGGCGTGTGTGGATCACAGCCTGGGAAGCAGGACCTCAGGGGAGTCTGCCAACAGACTGCCCTCCAGTATAGCCAGCTGAGAAAAGGTGGCAAGGCTGATGGAACCCGCTTACAACGAAATGTTTCTCTTCAGCAGAGGAGATTTTGCTACCACACGTCAGCAGCTCCTCTCCCTCAGAGTGCTGTTCCTGGGTAGGCTAGGAAAAGCCACCACGTTCCCAGCTTAGGAGAGGCTGTTTTCCTAGTTGGTTTCAACCGTGAGAGAGCCAGAAGGGCTGATCTCCACCAGTCGGGCTGCACAGCCTGAGTGCTTCGGGTAGGGCAGTCCTGAGCCAATGTGCCACCTTAGGAATGCAAGCCAAGTTTCCTTGCCACAGGAAGGCACACCGAGGCCTGGTGTTTTCTCTATGAAACTGACGTGGGCTTGAAGGGTGAGGCCTTTACAACAATGTGTATGGAGGTACTCGATTTGGGCTGCCTGGTGAAAGAACCCGCGCTCACCAGCACCCTGAGTACCTTTCCTGAACTTTGATTCCTAGCTGGGTGAACTCGCCCTTCGGAGGCTAGATGGGACCAAACGTGTTAAGCTTGTGGGGAAAGCCTTTGACCAATGGCCAATATGCTTGTGCTTGTGCGAGGGTTACGCAGGCACTTGCAACACAGGGTTTTGACCTTACCATAAGCTGTCCCTTTGGGCTGAAGCAGGCGGCGTGTGTGGATCACAGCCTGGGAAGCAGGACCTCAGGGGAGTCTGCCAACAGACTGCCCTCCAGTATAGCCAGCTGAGAAAAGGTGGCAAGGCTGATGGAACCCGCTTACAACGAAATGTTTCTCTTCAGCAGAGGAGATTTTGCTACCACACGTCAGCAGCTCCTCTCCCTCAGAGTGCTGTTCCTGGGTAGGCTAGGAAAAGCCACCACGTTCCCAGCTTAGGAGAGGCTCTTTTCCTAGTTGGTTTCAACCGTGAGAGACCCAGAAGGGCTGATCTCCACCAGTCGGGCTGCACAGCCTGAGTGCTTCGGGTAGGGCAGTCCTGAGCCAATGTGCCACCCTAGGAATGCAAGCCAAGTTTCCTTGCCACAGGAAGGCTCACCGAGGCCTGGTGTTTTCTCTATGAAACTGACGTGGGCTTGAAGGGTGAGGCCTTTACAACAATGTGTTTGGAGGTACTCGATTTGGTATGCCTGGTGAAAGAACCGGCGCTCACCAGCACCCTGAGTACCTTTCCTGAACTTTGATTCCTAGCTGGGTGAACTCGCCCTTCGGAGGCTAGATGGGACCAAACGTGTTAAGCTTGTGGGGAAAGCCTTTGACCAATGGCCAATATGCTTGTGCTTGTGCGAGGGTTACGCAGGCACTTGCAACACAGGGTTTTTACCTTACCATAAGCTGTCCCTTTGGGCTGAAGCAGGCGGCGTGTGTGGATCACAGCCTGGGAAGCAGGACCTCAGGGGAGTCTGCCAACAGACTGCCCTCCAGTATAGCCAGCTGAGAAAAGGTGGCAAGGCTGATGGATCCCGCTTACAACGAAATGTTTCTCTTCAGCAGAGGAGATTTTGCTACCACACGTCAGCAGCTCCTCTCCCTCAGAGTGCTGTTCCTGGGTAGACTAGGAAAAGCCACCACGTTCCCAGCTTAGGAGAGGCTCTTTTCCTAGTTGGTTTCAACCGTGAGAGAGCCAGAAGGGCTGATCTCCACCAGTCGGGCTGCACAGCCTGAGTGCTTCGGGTAGGGCAGTCCTGAGCCAATGTTCCACCTTAGGAATGCAAGCCAAGTTTCCTTGCCACAGGAAGGCACACCGAGGCCTGGTGTTTTCTCTATGAAACTGACGTGGGCTTGAAGGGTGAGGCCTTTACAACAATGTGTATGGAGGTACTCGATTTGGGCTGCCTGGTGAAAGAACCTGCGCTCACCAGCACCCTGAGTACCTTTCCTGAACTTTGATTCCTAGCTGGGTGAACTCGCCCTTCGGAGGCTAGATGGGACCAAACGTGTTAAGCTTGTGGGGAATGCCTTTGACCAATGGCCAATATGCTTGTGCTTGTGCGAGGGTTACGCAGGCACTTGCAACACAGGGCTTTTACCTTACCATAAGCTGTCCCTTTGGGCTGAAGCAGGCGGCGTGTGTGGATCACAGCCTGGGAAGCAGGACCTCAGGGGAGTCTGCCAACAGACTGCCCTCCAGTATAGCCAGCTGAGAAAAGGTGGCAAGGCTGATGGAACCCGCTTACAACGAAATGTTTCTCTTCAGCAGAGGAGATTTTGCTACCACACGTTAGCAGCTCCTCTCCCTCAGAGTGCTGTTCCTGGGTAGACTAGGAAACGCCACCACGTTCCCAGCTTAGGAGAGGCTCTTTTCCTAGTTGGTTTCAACCGTGAGAGAGCCAGAAGGGCTGATCTCCACCAGTCGGGCTGCACAGCCTGAGTGCTTCGGGTAGGGCAGTCCTGAGCCAATGTGCCACCTTAGGAATGCAAGCCAAGTTTCCTTGCCACAGGAAGGCACACCGAGGCCTGGTGTTTTCTCTATGAAACTGACGTGGGCTTGAAGGGTGAGGCCTTTACAACAATGTGTATGGAGGTACTCGATTTGGGCTGCCTGGTGAAAGAACCTGCGCTCACCAGCACCCTGAGTACCTTTCCTGAACTTTGATTCCTAGCTGGGTGAACTCGCCCTTCGGTGGCTAGATGGGACCAAACGTGTTAAGCTTGTGGGGAAAGCCTTTGACCAATGGCCAATATGCTTGTGCTTGTGCGAGGGTTACGCAGGCACTTGCCAAGACAGGGTTTTGACCTTACCATAAGCTGTCCCTTTTGGCTGAAGCAGGTGGCGTGTGTGGATCACAGCCTGGGAAGCAGGACCTCAGGGGAGTCTGCCAACAGACTGCCCTCCAGTATAGCCAGCTGAGAAAAGGTGGCAAGGCTGATGGAACCCGCTTACAACGAAATGTTTCTCTTCAGCAGAGGAGATTTTGCTACCACACGTCAGCAGCTCCTCTCCCTCAGAGTGCTGTTCCTGGGTAGGCTAGGAAAAGCCACCACGTTCCCAGCTTAGGAGAGGCTGTTTTCCTAGTTGGTTTCAACCGTGAGAGAGCCAGAAGGGCTGATCTCCACCAGTCGGGCTGCACAGCCTGAGTGCTTCGGGTAGGGCAGTCCTGAGCCAATGTGCCACCTTAGGAATGCAAGCCAAGTTTCCTTGCCACACGAAGGCTCACCGAGGCCTGGTGTTTTCTCTATGAAACTGACGTGGGCTTGAAGGGTGAGGCCTTTACAACAATGTGTTTGGAGGTACTCGATTTGGGCTGCCTGGTGAAAGAACCTGCGCTCACCAGCACCCTGTGTACCTTTCCTGAACTTTGATTCCTAGCTGGGTGAACTCGCCCTTCGGAGGCTAGATGGGACCAAACGTGTTAAGCTTGTGGGGAAAGCCTTTGACCAATGGCCAATATGCTTGTGCTTGTGCGAGGGTTACGCAGGCACTTGCAACACAGGGTTTTGACCTTACCATAAGCTGTCCCTTTGGGCTGAAGCAGGCGGCGTGTGTGGATCACAGCCTGGGAAGCAGGACCTCAGGGGAGTCTGCCAACAGACTGCCCTCCAGTATAGCCAGCTGAGAAAAGGTGGCAAGGCTGATGGAACCCGCTTACAACGAAATGTTTCTCTTCAGCAGAGGAGATTTTGCTACCACACGTCAGCAGCTCCTCTCCCTCAGAGTGCTGTTCCTGGGTAGACTAGGAAAAGCCACCACGTTCCCAGCTTAGGAGAGGCTCTTTTCCTAGTTGGTTTCAACCGTGAGAGAGCCAGAAGGGCTGATCTCCACCAGTCGGGCTGCACAGCCTGAGTGCTTCGGGTAGGGCAGTCCTGAGCCAATGTGCCACCTTAGAAATGCAAGCCAAGTTTCCTTGCCACAGGAAGGCACACCGAGGCCTGGTGTTTTCTCTATGAAACTGACGTGGGCTTGAAGGGTGAGGCCTTTACAACAATGTGTATGGAGGTACTCGATTTGGGCTGCCTGGTGAAAGAACCTGCGCTCACCAGCACCCTGAGTACCTTTCCTGAACTTTGATTCCTAGCTGGGTGAACTCGCCCTTCGGTGGCTAGATGGGACCAAACGTGTTAAGCTTGTGGGGAAAGCCTTTGACCAATGGCCAATATGCTTGTGCTTGTGCGAGGGTTACGCAGGCACTTGCCAACACAGGGTTTTGACCTTACCATAAGCTGTCCCTTTGGGCTGAAGCAGGCGGCGTGTGTGGATCACAGCCTGGGAAGCAGGACCTCAGGGGAGTCTGCCAACAGACTGCCCTCCAGTATGGCCAGCTGAGAAAAGGTGGCAAGGCTGATGGAACCCGCTTACAACGAAATGTTTCTCTTCAGCAGAGGAGATTTTGCTACCACACGTCAGCAGCTCCTCTCCCTCAGAGTGCTGTTCCTGCGTAGGCTAGGAAAAGCCACCACGTTCCCCAGCTTAGGAGAGACTCTTTTCCTAGTTGGTTTCATCCGTGAGAGAGCCAGAAGGGCTGATCTCCACCAGTCGGGCTGCACAGCCTGAATGCTTTGGGTAGGGCAGTTCTGAGCCAATGTGCAACCTTAGGAATGCAAGCCAAGTTTCCTTGCCACAGGAAGGCACACCGAGGCCTGGTGTTTTCTCTATGAAACTGACGTGGGCTTGAAGGGTGAGGCCTTTACAACAATGTGTATGGAGGTACTCGATTTGGGCTGCCTGGTGAAAGAACCTGCGCTCACCAGCACCCTGAGTACCTTTCCTGAACTTTGATTCCTAGCTGGGTGAACTCGCCCTTCGGAGGCTAGATGGGACCAAACGTGTTAAGCTTGTGGGGAATGCCTTTGACCAATGGCCAATATCTTGTGCTTGTGCGAGGGTTATGCAGGCACTTGCAACACAGGGTTTTTACCTTACCATAAGCTGTCCCTTTGGGCTGAAGCAGGCGGCGTGTGTGGATCACAGCCTGGGAAGCAGGACCTCAGGGGAGTCTGCCAACAGACTGCCCTCCAGTATAGCCAGCTGAGAAAAGGTGGCAAGGCTGATGGATCCCGCTTACAACGAAATGTTTCTCTTCAGCAGAGGAGATTTTGCTACCACACGTCAGCAGCTCCTCTCCCTCAGAGTGCTGTCCCTGGGTAGGCTAGGAAAAGCCACCACGTTCCCAGCTTAGGAGAGGCTCTTTTCCTAGCTGGTTTCAACCGTGAGAGAGCCAGAAGGGCTGATCTCCACCAGTCGGGCTGCACAGCCTGAGTGCTTCGGGTAGGGCAGTCCTGAGCCAATGTGCCACCTTAGGAATGCAAGCCAAGTTTCCTTGCCACAGGAAGGCACACCGAGGCCTGGTGTTTTCTCTATGAAACTGACGTGGGCTTGAAGGGTGAGGCTTTTACAACAATGTGTATGGAGGTACTCGATTTGGGCTGCCTGGTGAAAGAACCTGCGCTCACCAGCACCCTGAGTACCTTTCCTGAACTTTGATTCCTAGCTGGGTGAACTCGCCCTTCGGTGGCTAGATGGGACCAAACGTGTTAAGCTTGTGGGGAAAGCCTTTGACCAATGGCCAATATGCTTGTGCTTGTGCGAGGGTTACGCAGGCACTTGCCAACACAGGGTTTTGAACTTACCATAAGCTGTCCCTTTGGGCTGAAGCAGGCGGCGTGTGTGGATCACAGCCTGGGAAGCAGGACCTCAGGGGAGTCTGCCAACAGACTGCCCTCCAGTATAGCCAGCTGAGAAAAGGTGGCAAGGCTGATGGAACCCGCTTACAACGAAATGTTTCTCTTCAGCAGAGGAGATTTTGCTACCACACGTCAGCAGCTCCTCTCCCTCAGAGTGCTGTTCCTGGGTAGGGTAGGAAAAGCCACCACGTTCCCAGCTTAGGAGAGGCTGTTTTCGTAGTTGGTTTCAACCGTGAGAGAGCCAGAAGGGCTGATCTCCACCAGTCGGGCTGCACAGCCTGAGTGCTTCGGGTAGGGCAGTCCTGAGCCAATGTGCCACCTTAGGAATGCAAGCCAAGTTTCCTTGCCACAGGAAGGCTCACCGAGGCCTGGTGTTTTCTCTATGAAACTGACGTGGGCTTGAAGGGTGAGGCCTTTACAACAATGTGTTTGGAGGTACTCGATTTGGGCTGCCTGGTGAAAGAACCTGCGCTCACCAGCACCCTGAGTACCTTTCCTGAACTTTGATTCCTAGCTGGGTGAACTCGCCCTTCGGAGGCTAGATGGGACCAAACGTGTTAAGCTTGTGGGGAAAGCCTTTGACCAATGGCCAATATGCTTGTGCTTGTGCGAGGGTTACGCAGGCACTTGCAACACAGGGTTTTGACCTTACCATAAGCTGTCCCTTTGGGCTGAAGCAGGCGGCGTGTGTGGATCACAGCCTGGGAAGCAGGACCTCAGGGGAGTCTGCCAACAGACTGCCCTCCAGTATGGCCAGCTGAGAAAAGGTGGCAAGGCTGATGGAACCCGCTTACAACGAAATGTTTCTCTTCAGCAGAGGAGATTTTGCTACCACACGTCAGCAGCTCCTCTCCCTCAGAGTGCTGTTCCTGGGTAGGCTAGGAAAAGCCACCACGTTCCCAGCTTAGGAGAGGCTGTTTTCCTAGTTGGTTTCAACCGTGAGAGAGCCAGAAGGGCTGATCTCCACCAGTCGGGCTGCACAGCCTGAGTGCTTCGGGTAGGGCAGTCCTGAGCCAATGTGCCACCTTAGGAATGCAAGCCAAGTTTCCTTGCCACAGGAAGGCTCACCGAGGCCTGGTGTTTTCTCTATGAAACTGACGTGGGCTTGAAGGGTGAGGCCTTTACAACAATGTGTTTGGAGGTACTCGATTTGGGCTGCCTGGTGAAAGAACCTGCGCTCACCAGCACCCTGAGTACCTTTCCTGAACTTTGATTCCTAGCTGGGTGAACTCGCCCTTCGGAGGCTAGATGGGACCAAACGTGTTAAGCTTGTGGGGAAAGCCTTTGACCAATGGCCAATATGCTTGTGCTTGTGCGAGGGTTACGCAGGCACTTGCAACACAGGGTTTTGACCTTACCATAAGCTGTCCCTTTGGGCTGAAGCAGGCGGCGTGTGTGGATCACAGCCTGGGAAGCAGGACCTCAGGGGAGTCTGCCAACAGACTGCCCTCCAGTATAGCCAGCTGAGAAAAGGTGGCAAGGCTGATGGAACCCGCTTACAACGAAATGTTTCTCTTCAGCAGAGGAGATTTTGCTACCACACGTCAGCAGCTCCTCTCCCTCAGAGTGCTGTTCCTGGGTAGGCTAGGAAAAGTCACCACGTTCCCAGCTTAGGAGAGGCTCTTTTCCTAGTTGGTTTCAACCGTGAGAGAGCCAGAAGGGCTGATCTCCACCAGTCGGGCGCACAGCCTGAGTGCTTCGGGTAGGGCAGTCCTGAGCCAATGTGCCACCTTAGGAATGCAAGCCAAGTTTCCTTGCCACAGGAAGGCACACCGAGGCCTGGTGTTTTCTCTATGAAAATGACGTGGGCTAGAAGGGTGAGGCCTTTACAACAATGTGTATGGAGGTACTCGATTTGGGCTGCCTGGTGAAAGAACCTGCGCTCACCAGCACCCTGAGTACCTTTCCTGAACTTTGATTCCTAGCTGGGTGAACTCGCCCTTCGGTGGCTAGATGGGACCAAACGTGTTAAGCTTGTGGGGAAAGCCTTTGACCAATGGCCAATATGCTTGTGCCTGTGCGAGGGTTACGCAGGCACTTGCCAACACAGGGTTTTGACCTTACCATAAGCTGTCCCTTTGGGCTGAAGCAGGCGGCGTGTGTGGATCACAGCCTGGGAAGCAGGACCTCAGGGGAGTCTGCCAACAGACTGCCCTCCAGTATAGCCAGCTGAGAAAAGGTGGCAAGGCTGATGGAACCCGCTTACAACGAAATGTTTCTCTTCAGCAGAGGAGATTTTGCTACCACACGTCAGCAGCTCCTCTCCCTCAGAGTGCTGTTCCTGGGTAGGCTAGGAAAAGCCACCACGTTCCCAGCTTAGGAGAGGCTCTTTTCCTAGTTGGTTTCAACCGTGAGAGACCCAGAAGGGCTGATCTCCACCAGTCGGGCTGCACAGCCTGAGTGCTTCGGGTAGGGCAGTCCTGAGCCAATGTGCCACCCTAGGAATGCAAGCCAAGTTTCCTTGCCACAGGAAGGCTCACCGAGGCCTGGTGTTTTCTCTATGAAACTGACGTGGGCTTGAAGGGTGAGGCCTTTACAACAATGTGTTTGGAGGTACTCGATTTGGTATGCCTGGTGAAAGAACCGGCGCTCACCAGCACCCTGAGTACCTTTCCTGAACTTTGATTCCTAGCTGGGCGAACTCGCCCTTCGGAGGCTAGATGGGACCAAACGTGTTAAGCTTGTGGGGAAAGCCTTTGACCAATGGCCAATATGCTTGTAATTGTGCGAGGGTTACGCAGGCACTTGCAACACAGGGTTTTTACCTTACCATAAGCTGTCCCTTTGGGCTGAAGCAGGCGGCGTGTGTGGATCACAGCCTGGGAAGCAGGACCTCAGGGGAGTCTGCCAACAGACTGCCCTCCAGTATAGCCAGCTGAGAAAAGGTGGCAAGGCTGATGGATCCCGCTTACAACGAAATGTTTCTCTTCAGCAGAGGAGATTTTGCTACCACACGTCAGCAGCTCCTCTCCCTCAGAGTGCTGTTCCTGGGTAGACTAGGAAAAGCCACCACGTTCCCAGCTTAGGAGAGGCTCTTTTCCTAGTTGGTTTCAACCGTGAGAGAGCCAGAAGGGCTGATCTCCACCAGTCGGGCTGCACAGCCTGAGTGCTTCGGGTAGGGCAGTCCTGAGCCAATGTTCCACCTTAGGAATGCAAGCCAAGTTTCCTTGCCACAGGAAGGCACACCGAGGCCTGGTGTTTTCTCTATGAAACTGACGTGGGCTTGAAGGGTGAGGCCTTTACAACAATGTGTATGGAGGTACTCGATTTGGGCTGCCTGGTGAAAGAACCTGCGCTCACCAGCACCCTGAGTACCTTTCCTGAACTTTGATTCCTAGCTGGGTGAACTCGCCCTTCGGAGGCTAGATGGGACCAAACGTGTTAAGCTTGTGGGGAATGCCTTTGACCAATGGCCAATATGCTTGTGCTTGTGCGAGGGTTACGCAGGCACTTGCAACACAGGGCTTTTACCTTACCATAAGCTGTCCCTTTGGGCTGAAGCAGGCGGCGTGTGTGGATCACAGCCTGGGAAGCAAGACCTCAGGGGAGTCTGCCAACAGACTGCCCTCCAGTATAGCCAGCTGAGAAAAGGTGGCAAGGCTGATGGAACCCGCTTACAACGAAATGTTTCTCTTCAGCAGAGGAGATTTTGCTACCACACGTTAGCAGCTCCTCTCCCTCAGAGTGCTGTTCCTGGGTAGACTAGGAAACGCCACCACGTTCCCAGCTTAGGAGAGGCTCTTTTCCTAGTTGGTTTCAACCGTGAGAGAGCCAGAAGGGCTGATCTCCACCAGTCGGGCTGCACAGCCTGAGTGCTTCGGGTAGGGCAGTCCTGAGCCAATGTGCCACCTTAGGAATGCAAGCCAAGTTTCCTTGCCACAGGAAGGCACACCGAGGCCTGGTGTTTTCTCTATGAAACTGACGTGGGCTTGAAGGGTGAGGCCTTTACAACAATGTGTATGGAGGTACTCGATTTGGGCTGCCTGGTGAAAGAACCTGCGCTCACCAGCACCCTGAGTACCTTTCCTGAACTTTGATTCCTAGCTGGGTGAACTCGCCCTTCGGTGGCTAGATGGGACCAAACGTGTTAAGCTTGTGGGGAAAGCCTTTGACCAATGGCCAATATGCTTGTGCTTGTGCGAGGGTTACGCAGGCACTTGCCAAGACAGGGTTTTGACCTTACCATAAGCTGTCCCTTTTGGCTGAAGCAGGTGGCGTGTGTGGATCACAGCCTGGGAAGCAGGACCTCAGGGGAGTCTGCCAACAGACTGCCCTCCAGTATAGCCAGCTGAGAAAAGGTGGCAAGGCTGATGGAACCCGCTTACAACGAAATGTTTCTCTTCAGCAGAGGAGATTTTGCTACCACACGTCAGCAGCTCCTCTCCCTCAGAGTGCTGTTCCTGGGTAGGCTAGGAAAAGCCACCACGTTCCCAGCTTAGGAGAGGCTCTTTTCCTAGTTGGTTTCAACCGTGAGAGACCCAGAAGGGCTGATCTCCACCAGTCGGGCTGCACAGCCTGAGTGCTTCGGGTAGGGCAGTCCTGAGCCAATGTGCCACCCTAGGAATGCAAGCCAAGTTTCCTTGCCACAGGAAGGCTCACCGAGGCCTGGTGTTTTCTCTATGAAACTGACGTGGGCTTGAAGGGTGAGGCCTTTACAACAATGTGTTTGGAGGTACTCGATTTGGTATGCCTGGTGAAAGAACCGGCGCTCACCAGCACCCTGAGTACCTTTCCTGAACTTTGATTCCTAGCTGGGTGAACTCGCCCTTCGGAGGCTAGATGGGACCAAACGTGTTAAGCTTGTGGGGAAAGCCTTTGACCAATGGCCAATATGCTTGTGCTTGTGCGAGGGTTACGCAGGCACTTGCAACACAGGGTTTTTACCTTACCATAAGCTGTCCCTTTGGGCTGAAGCAGGCGGCGTGTGTGGATCACAGCCTGGGAAGCAGGACCTCAGGGGAGTCTGCCAACAGACTGCCCTCCAGTATAGCCAGCTGAGAAAAGGTGGCAAGGCTGATGGATCCCGCTTACAACGAAATGTTTCTCTTCAGCAGAGGAGATTTTGCTACCACACGTCAGCAGCTCCTCTCCCTCAGAGTGCTGTTCCTGGGTAGACTAGGAAAAGCCACCACGTTCCCAGCTTAGGAGAGGCTCTTTTCCTAGTTGGTTTCAACCGTGAGAGAGCCAGAAGGGCTGATCTCCACCAGTCGGGCTGCACAGCCTGAGTGCTTCGGGTAGGGCAGTCCTGAGCCAATGTTCCACCTTAGGAATGCAAGCCAAGTTTCCTTGCCACAGGAAGGCACACCGAGGCCTGGTGTTTTCTCTATGAAACTGACGTGGGCTTGAAGGGTGAGGCCTTTACAACAATGTGTATGGAGGTACTCGATTTGGGCTGCCTGGTGAAAGAACCTGCGCTCACCAGCACCCTGAGTACCTTTCCTGAACTTTGATTCCTAGCTGGGTGAACTCGCCCTTCGGAGGCTAGATGGGACCAAACGTGTTAAGCTTGTGGGGAATGCCTTTGACCAATGGCCAATATGCTTGTGCTTGTGCGAGGGTTACGCAGGCACTTGCAACACAGGGCTTTTACCTTACCATAAGCTGTCCCTTTGGGCTGAAGCAGGCGGCGTGTGTGGATCACAGCCTGGGAAGCAGGACCTCAGGGGAGTCTGCCAACAGACTGCCCTCCAGTATAGCCAGCTGAGAAAAGGTGGCAAGGCTGATGGAACCCGCTTACAACGAAATGTTTCTCTTCAGCAGAGGAGATTTTGCTACCACACGTTAGCAGCTCCTCTCCCTCAGAGTGCTGTTCCTGGGTAGACTAGGAAACGCCACCACGTTCCCAGCTTAGGAGAGGCTCTTTTCCTAGTTGGTTTCAACCGTGAGAGAGCCAGAAGGGCTGATCTCCACCAGTCGGGCTGCACAGCCTGAGTGCTTCGGGTAGGGCAGTCCTGAGCCAATGTGCCACCTTAGGAATGCAAGCCAAGTTTCCTTGCCACAGGAAGGCACACCGAGGCCTGGTGTTTTCTCTATGAAACTGACGTGGGCTTGAAGGGTGAGGCCTTTACAACAATGTGTATGGAGGTACTCGATTTGGGCTGCCTGGTGAAAGAACCTGCGCTCACCAGCACCCTGAGTACCTTTCCTGAACTTTGATTCCTAGCTGGGTGAACTCGCCCTTCGGTGGCTAGATGGGACCAAACGTGTTAAGCTTGTGGGGAAAGCCTTTGACCAATGGCCAATATGCTTGTGCTTGTGCGAGGGTTACGCAGGCACTTGCCAAGACAGGGTTTTGACCTTACCATAAGCTGTCCCTTTTGGCTGAAGCAGGTGGCGTGTGTGGATCACAGCCTGGGAAGCAGGACCTCAGGGGAGTCTGCCAACAGACTGCCCTCCAGTATAGCCAGCTGAGAAAAGGTGGCAAGGCTGATGGAACCCGCTTACAACGAAATGTTTCTCTTCAGCAGAGGAGATTTTGCTACCACACGTCAGCAGCTCCTCTCCCTCAGAGTGCTGTTCCTGGGTAGGCTAGGAAAAGCCACCACGTTCCCAGCTTAGGAGAGGCTGTTTTCCTAGTTGGTTTCAACCGTGAGAGAGCCAGAAGGGCTGATCTCCACCAGTCGGGCTGCACAGCCTGAGTGCTTCGGGTAGGGCAGTCCTGAGCCAATGTGCCACCTTAGGAATGCAAGCCAAGTTTCCTTGCCACAGGAAGGCACACCGAGGCCTGGTGTTTTCTCTATGAAACTGACGTGGGCTTGAAGGGTGAGGCCTTTACAACAATGTGTATGGAGGTACTCGATTTGGGCTGCCTGGTGAAAGAACCCGCGCTCACCAGCACCCTGAGTACCTTTCCTGAACTTTGATTCCTAGCTGGGTGAACTCGCCCTTCGGAGGCTAGATGGGACCAAACGTGTTAAGCTTGTGGGGAAAGCCTTTGACCAATGGCCAATATGCTTGTGCTTGTGCGAGGGTTACGCAGGCACTTGCAACACAGGGTTTTGACCTTACCATAAGCTGTCCCTTTGGGCTGAAGCAGGCGGCGTGTGTGGATCACAGCCTGGGAAGCAGGACCTCAGGGGAGTCTGCCAACAGACTGCCCTCCAGTATAGCCAGCTGAGAAAAGGTGGCAAGGCTGATGGAACCCGCTTACAACGAAATGTTTCTCTTCAGCAGAGGAGATTTTGCTACCACACGTCAGCAGCTCCTCTCCCTCAGAGTGCTGTTCCTGGGTAGGCTAGGAAAAGCCACCACGTTCCCAGCTTAGGAGAGGCTCTTTTCCTAGTTGGTTTCAACCGTGAGAGACCCAGAAGGGCTGATCTCCACCAGTCGGGCTGCACAGCCTGAGTGCTTCGGGTAGGGCAGTCCTGAGCCAATGTGCCACCCTAGGAATGCAAGCCAAGTTTCCTTGCCACAGGAAGGCTCACCGAGGCCTGGTGTTTTCTCTATGAAACTGACGTGGGCTTGAAGGGTGAGGCCTTTACAACAATGTGTTTGGAGGTACTCGATTTGGTATGCCTGGTGAAAGAACCGGCGCTCACCAGCACCCTGAGTACCTTTCCTGAACTTTGATTCCTAGCTGGGTGAACTCGCCCTTCGGAGGCTAGATGGGACCAAACGTGTTAAGCTTGTGGGGAAAGCCTTTGACCAATGGCCAATATGCTTGTGCTTGTGCGAGGGTTACGCAGGCACTTGCAACACAGGGTTTTTACCTTACCATAAGCTGTCCCTTTGGGCTGAAGCAGGCGGCGTGTGTGGATCACAGCCTGGGAAGCAGGACCTCAGGGGAGTCTGCCAACAGACTGCCCTCCAGTATAGCCAGCTGAGAAAAGGTGGCAAGGCTGATGGATCCCGCTTACAACGAAATGTTTCTCTTCAGCAGAGGAGATTTTGCTACCACACGTCAGCAGCTCCTCTCCCTCAGAGTGCTGTTCCTGGGTAGACTAGGAAAAGCCACCACGTTCCCAGCTTAGGAGAGGCTCTTTTCCTAGTTGGTTTCAACCGTGAGAGAGCCAGAAGGGCTGATCTCCACCAGTCGGGCTGCACAGCCTGAGTGCTTCGGGTAGGGCAGTCCTGAGCCAATGTTCCACCTTAGGAATGCAAGCCAAGTTTCCTTGCCACAGGAAGGCACACCGAGGCCTGGTGTTTTCTCTATGAAACTGACGTGGGCTTGAAGGGTGAGGCCTTTACAACAATGTGTATGGAGGTACTCGATTTGGGCTGCCTGGTGAAAGAACCTGCGCTCACCAGCACCCTGAGTACCTTTCCTGAACTTTGATTCCTAGCTGGGTGAACTCGCCCTTCGGAGGCTAGATGGGACCAAACGTGTTAAGCTTGTGGGGAATGCCTTTGACCAATGGCCAATATGCTTGTGCTTGTGCGAGGGTTACGCAGGCACTTGCAACACAGGGCTTTTACCTTACCATAAGCTGTCCCTTTGGGCTGAAGCAGGCGGCGTGTGTGGATCACAGCCTGGGAAGCAGGACCTCAGGGGAGTCTGCCAACAGACTGCCCTCCAGTATAGCCAGCTGAGAAAAGGTGGCAAGGCTGATGGAACCCGCTTACAACGAAATGTTTCTCTTCAGCAGAGGAGATTTTGCTACCACACGTTAGCAGCTCCTCTCCCTCAGAGTGCTGTTCCTGGGTAGACTAGGAAACGCCACCACGTTCCCAGCTTAGGAGAGGCTCTTTTCCTAGTTGGTTTCAACCGTGAGAGAGCCAGAAGGGCTGATCTCCACCAGTCGGGCTGCACAGCCTGAGTGCTTCGGGTAGGGCAGTCCTGAGCCAATGTGCCACCTTAGGAATGCAAGCCAAGTTTCCTTGCCACAGGAAGGCACACCGAGGCCTGGTGTTTTCTCTATGAAACTGACGTGGGCTTGAAGGGTGAGGCCTTTACAACAATGTGTATGGAGGTACTCGATTTGGGCTGCCTGGTGAAAGAACCTGCGCTCACCAGCACCCTGAGTACCTTTCCTGAACTTTGATTCCTAGCTGGGTGAACTCGCCCTTCGGTGGCTAGATGGGACCAAACGTGTTAAGCTTGTGGGGAAAGCCTTTGACCAATGGCCAATATGCTTGTGCTTGTGCGAGGGTTACGCAGGCACTTGCCAAGACAGGGTTTTGACCTTACCATAAGCTGTCCCTTTTGGCTGAAGCAGGTGGCGTGTGTGGATCACAGCCTGGGAAGCAGGACCTCAGGGGAGTCTGCCAACAGACTGCCCTCCAGTATAGCCAGCTGAGAAAAGGTGGCAAGGCTGATGGAACCCGCTTACAACGAAATGTTTCTCTTCAGCAGAGGAGATTTTGCTACCACACGTCAGCAGCTCCTCTCCCTCAGAGTGCTGTTCCTGGGTAGGCTAGGAAAAGCCACCACGTTCCCAGCTTAGGAGAGGCTGTTTTCCTAGTTGGTTTCAACCGTGAGAGAGCCAGAAGGGCTGATCTCCACCAGTCGGGCTGCACAGCCTGAGTGCTTCGGGTAGGGCAGTCCTGAGCCAATGTGCCACCTTAGGAATGCAAGCCAAGTTTCCTTGCCACACGAAGGCTCACCGAGGCCTGGTGTTTTCTCTATGAAACTGACGTGGGCTTGAAGGGTGAGGCCTTTACAACAATGTGTTTGGAGGTACTCGATTTGGGCTGCCTGGTGAAAGAACCTGCGCTCACCAGCACCCTGTGTACCTTTCCTGAACTTTGATTCCTAGCTGGGTGAACTCGCCCTTCGGAGGCTAGATGGGACCAAACGTGTTAAGCTTGTGGGGAAAGCCTTTGACCAATGGCCAATATGCTTGTGCTTGTGCGAGGGTTACGCAGGCACTTGCAACACAGGGTTTTGACCTTACCATAAGCTGTCCCTTTGGGCTGAAGCAGGCGGCGTGTGTGGATCACAGCCTGGGAAGCAGGACCTCAGGGGAGTCTGCCAACAGACTGCCCTCCAGTATAGCCAGCTGAGAAAAGGTGGCAAGGCTGATGGAACCCGCTTACAACGAAATGTTTCTCTTCAGCAGAGGAGATTTTGCTACCACACGTCAGCAGCTCCTCTCCCTCAGAGTGCTGTTCCTGGGTAGGCTAGGAAAAGCCACCACGTTCCCAGCTTAGGAGAGGCTGTTTTCCTAGTTGGTTTCAACCGTGAGAGAGCCAGAAGGGCTGATCTCCACCAGTCGGGCTGCACAGCCTGAGTGCTTCGGGTAGGGCAGTCCTGAGCCAATGTGCCACCTTAGGAATGCAAGCCAAGTTTCCTTGCCACAGGAAGGCTCACCGAGGCCTGGTGTTTTCTCTATGAAACTGACGTGGGCTTGAAGGGTGAGGCCTTTACAACAATGTGTTTGGAGGTACTCGATTTGGGCTGCCTGGTGAAAGAACCTGCGCTCACCAGCACCCTGAGTACCTTTCCTGAACTTTGATTCCTAGCTGGGTGAACTCGCCCTTCGGAGGCTAGATGGGACCAAACGTGTTAAGCTTGTGGGGAAAGCCTTTGACCAATGGCCAATATGCTTGTGCTTGTGCGAGGGTTACGCAGGCACTTGCAACACAGGGTTTTGACCTTACCATAAGCTGTCCCTTTGGGCTGAAGCAGGCGGCGTGTGTGGATCACAGCCTGGGAAGCAGGACCTCAGGGGAGTCTGCCAACAGACTGCCCTCCAGTATAGCCAGCTGAGAAAAGGTGGCAAGGCTGATGGATCCCGCTTACAACGAAATGTTTCTCTTCAGCAGAGGAGATTTTGCTACCACACGTCAGCAGCTCCTCTCCCTCAGAGTGCTGTTCCTGGGTAGACTAGGAAAAGCCACCACGTTCCCCAGCTTAGGAGAGACTCTTTTCCTAGTTGGTTTCATCCGTGAGAGAGCCAGAAGGGCTGATCTCCACCAGTCGGGCTGCACAGCCTGAGAGCTTCGGGTAGGGCAGTCCTGAGCCAATGTGCCACCTTAGGAATGCAAGCCAAGTTTCCTTGCCACAGGAAGGCTCACCGAGGCCTGGTGTTTTCTCTATGAAACTGACGTGGGCTTGAAGGGTGAGGCCTTTACAACAATGTGTTTGGAGGTACTCGATTTGGGCTGCCTGGTGAAAGAACCTGCGCTCACCAGCACCCTGAGTACCTTTCCTGAACTTTGATTCCTAGCTGGGTGAACTCGCCCTTCGGAGGCTAGATGGGACCAAACGTGTTAAGCTTGTGGGGAAAGCCTTTGACCAATGGCCAATATGCTTGTGCTTGTGCGAGGGTTACGCAGGCACTTGCAACACAGGGTTTTTACCTTACCATAAGCTGTCCCTTTGGGCTGAAGCAGGCGGCGTGTGTGGATCACAGCCTGGGAAGCAGGACCTCAGGGGAGTCTGCCAACAGACTGCCCTCCAGTATAGCCAGCTGAGAAAAGGTGGCAAGGCTGATGGATCCCGCTTACAACGAAATGTTTCTCTTCAGCAGAGGAGATTTTGCTACCACACGTCAGCAGCTCCTCTCCCTCAGAGTGCTGTTCCTGGGTAGACTAGGAAAAGCCACCACGTTCCCAGCTTAGGAGAGGCTCTTTTCCTAGTTGGTTTCAACCGTGAGAGAGCCAGAAGGGCTGATCTCCACCAGTCGGGCTGCACAGCCTGAGTGCTTCGGGTAGGGCAGTCCTGAGCCAATGTGCCACCTTAGAAATGCAAGCCAAGTTTCCTTGCCACAGGAAGGCACACCGAGGCCTGGTGTTTTCTCTATGAAACTGACGTGGGCTTGAAGGGTGAGGCCTTTACAACAATGTGTATGGAGGTACTCGATTTGGGCTGCCTGGTGAAAGAACCTGCGCTCACCAGCACCCTGAGTACCTTTCCTGAACTTTGATTCCTAGCTGGGTGAACTCGCCCTTCGGTGGCTAGATGGGACCAAACGTGTTAAGCTTGTGGGGAAAGCCTTTGACCAATGGCCAATATGCTTGTGCTTGTGCGAGGGTTACGCAGGCACTTGCCAACACAGGGTTTTGACCTTACCATAAGCTGTCCCTTTGGGCTGAAGCAGGCGGCGTGTGTGGATCACAGCCTGGGAAGCAGGACCTCAGGGGAGTCTGCCAACAGACTGCCCTCCAGTATGGCCAGCTGAGAAAAGGTGGCAAGGCTGATGGAACCCGCTTACAACGAAATGTTTCTCTTCAGCAGAGGAGATTTTGCTACCACACGTCAGCAGCTCCTCTCCCTCAGAGTGCTGTTCCTGGGTAGGCTAGGAAAAGCCACCACGTTCCCAGCTTAGGAGAGGCTGTTTTCCTAGTTGGTTTCAACCGTGAGAGAGCCAGAAGGGCTGATCTCCACCAGTCGGGCTGCACAGCCTGAGTGCTTCGGGTAGGGCAGTCCTGAGCCAATGTGCCACCTTAGGAATGCAAGCCAAGTTTCCTTGCCACAGGAAGGCTCACCGAGGCCTGGTGTTTTCTCTATGAAACTGACGTGGGCTTGAAGGGTGAGGCCTTTACAACAATGTGTTTGGAGGTACTCGATTTGGGCTGCCTGGTGAAAGAACCTGCGCTCACCAGCACCCTGAGTACCTTTCCTGAACTTTGATTCCTAGCTGGGTGAACTCGCCCTTCGGAGGCTAGATGGGACCAAACGTGTTAAGCTTGTGGGGAAAGCCTTTGACCAATGGCCAATATGCTTGTGCTTGTGCGAGGGTTACGCAGGCACTTGCAACACAGGGTTTTGACCTTACCATAAGCTGTCCCTTTGGGCTGAAGCAGGCGGCGTGTGTGGATCACAGCCTGGGAAGCAGGACCTCAGGGGAGTCTGCCAACAGACTGCCCTCCAGTATAGCCAGCTGAGAAAAGGTGGCAAGGCTGATGGAACCCGCTTACAACGAAATGTTTCTCTTCAGCAGAGGAGATTTTGCTACCACACGTCAGCAGCTCCTCTCCCTCAGAGTGCTGTTCCTGGGTAGGCTAGGAAAAGTCACCACGTTCCCAGCTTAGGAGAGGCTCTTTTCCTAGTTGGTTTCAACCGTGAGAGAGCCAGAAGGGCTGATCTCCACCAGTCGGGCGCACAGCCTGAGTGCTTCGGGTAGGGCAGTCCTGAGCCAATGTGCCACCTTAGGAATGCAAGCCAAGTTTCCTTGCCACAGGAAGGCACACCGAGGCCTGGTGTTTTCTCTATGAAAATGACGTGGGCTAGAAGGGTGAGGCCTTTACAACAATGTGTATGGAGGTACTCGATTTGGGCTGCCTGGTGAAAGAACCTGCGCTCACCAGCACCCTGAGTACCTTTCCTGAACTTTGATTCCTAGCTGGGTGAACTCGCCCTTCGGTGGCTAGATGGGACCAAACGTGTTAAGCTTGTGGGGAAAGCCTTTGACCAATGGCCAATATGCTTGTGCCTGTGCGAGGGTTACGCAGGCACTTGCCAACACAGGGTTTTGACCTTACCATAAGCTGTCCCTTTGGGCTGAAGCAGGCGGCGTGTGTGGATCACAGCCTGGGAAGCAGGACCTCAGGGGAGTCTGCCAACAGACTGCCCTCCAGTATAGCCAGCTGAGAAAAGGTGGCAAGGCTGATGGAACCCGCTTACAACGAAATGTTTCTCTTCAGCAGAGGAGATTTTGCTACCACACGTCAGCAGCTCCTCTCCCTCAGAGTGCTGTTCCTGGGTAGGCTAGGAAAAGCCACCACGTTCCCAGCTTAGGAGAGGCTCTTTTCCTAGTTGGTTTCAACCGTGAGAGACCCAGAAGGGCTGATCTCCACCAGTCGGGCTGCACAGCCTGAGTGCTTCGGGTAGGGCAGTCCTGAGCCAATGTGCCACCCTAGGAATGCAAGCCAAGTTTCCTTGCCACAGGAAGGCTCACCGAGGCCTGGTGTTTTCTCTATGAAACTGACGTGGGCTTGAAGGGTGAGGCCTTTACAACAATGTGTTTGGAGGTACTCGATTTGGTATGCCTGGTGAAAGAACCGGCGCTCACCAGCACCCTGAGTACCTTTCCTGAACTTTGATTCCTAGCTGGGTGAACTCGCCCTTCGGAGGCTAGATGGGACCAAACGTGTTAAGCTTGTGGGGAAAGCCTTTGACCAATGGCCAATATGCTTGTGCTTGTGCGAGGGTTACGCAGGCACTTGCAACACAGGGTTTTTACCTTACCATAAGCTGTCCCTTTGGGCTGAAGCAGGCGGCGTGTGTGGATCACAGCCTGGGAAGCAGGACCTCAGGGGAGTCTGCCAACAGACTGCCCTCCAGTATAGCCAGCTGAGAAAAGGTGGCAAGGCTGATGGATCCCGCTTACAACGAAATGTTTCTCTTCAGCAGAGGAGATTTTGCTACCACACGTCAGCAGCTCCTCTCCCTCAGAGTGCTGTTCCTGGGTAGACTAGGAAAAGCCACCACGTTCCCAGCTTAGGAGAGGCTCTTTTCCTAGTTGGTTTCAACCGTGAGAGAGCCAGAAGGGCTGATCTCCACCAGTCGGGCTGCACAGCCTGAGTGCTTCGGGTAGGGCAGTCCTGAGCCAATGTTCCACCTTAGGAATGCAAGCCAAGTTTCCTTGCCACAGGAAGGCACACCGAGGCCTGGTGTTTTCTCTATGAAACTGACGTGGGCTTGAAGGGTGAGGCCTTTACAACAATGTGTATGGAGGTACTCGATTTGGGCTGCCTGGTGAAAGAACCTGCGCTCACCAGCACCCTGAGTACCTTTCCTGAACTTTGATTCCTAGCTGGGTGAACTCGCCCTTCGGAGGCTAGATGGGACCAAACGTGTTAAGCTTGTGGGGAATGCCTTTGACCAATGGCCAATATGCTTGTGCTTGTGCGAGGGTTACGCAGGCACTTGCAACACAGGGCTTTTACCTTACCATAAGCTGTCCCTTTGGGCTGAAGCAGGCGGCGTGTGTGGATCACAGCCTGGGAAGCAGGACCTCAGGGGAGTCTGCCAACAGACTGCCCTCCAGTATAGCCAGCTGAGAAAAGGTGGCAAGGCTGATGGAACCCGCTTACAACGAAATGTTTCTCTTCAGCAGAGGAGATTTTGCTACCACACGTTAGCAGCTCCTCTCCCTCAGAGTGCTGTTCCTGGGTAGACTAGGAAACGCCACCACGTTCCCAGCTTAGGAGAGGCTCTTTTCCTAGTTGGTTTCAACCGTGAGAGAGCCAGAAGGGCTGATCTCCACCAGTCGGGCTGCACAGCCTGAGTGCTTCGGGTAGGGCAGTCCTGAGCCAATGTGCCACCTTAGGAATGCAAGCCAAGTTTCCTTGCCACAGGAAGGCACACCGAGGCCTGGTGTTTTCTCTATGAAACTGACGTGGGCTTGAAGGGTGAGGCCTTTACAACAATGTGTATGGAGGTACTCGATTTGGGCTGCCTGGTGAAAGAACCTGCGCTCACCAGCACCCTGAGTACCTTTCCTGAACTTTGATTCCTAGCTGGGTGAACTCGCCCTTCGGTGGCTAGATGGGACCAAACGTGTTAAGCTTGTGGGGAAAGCCTTTGACCAATGGCCAATATGCTTGTGCTTGTGCGAGGGTTACGCAGGCACTTGCCAAGACAGGGTTTTGACCTTACCATAAGCTGTCCCTTTTGGCTGAAGCAGGTGGCGTGTGTGGATCACAGCCTGGGAAACAGGACCTCAGGGGAGTCTGCCAACAGACTGCCCTCCAGTATAGCCAGCTGAGAAAAGGTGGCAAGGCTGATGGAACCCGCTTACAACGAAATGTTTCTCTTCAGCAGAGGAGATTTTGCTACCACACGTCAGCAGCTCCTCTCCCTCAGAGTGCTGTTCCTGGGTAGGCTAGGAAAAGCCACCACGTTCCCAGCTTAGGAGAGGCTGTTTTCCTAGTTGGTTTCATCCGTGAGAGAGCCAGAAGGGCTGATCTCCACCAGTCGGGCTGCACAGCCTGAGTGCTTCGGGTAGGGCAGTCCTGAGCCAATGTGCCACCTTAGGAATGCAAGCCAAGTTTCCTTGCCACAGGAAGGCTCACCGAGGCCTGGTGTTTTCTCTATGAAACTGACGTGGGCTTGAAGGGTGAGGCCTTTACAACAATGTGTTTGGAGGTACTCGATTTGGGCTGCCTGGTGAAAGAACCTGCGCTCACCAGCACCCTGAGTACCTTTCCTGAACTTTGATTCCTAGCTGGGTGAACTCGCCCTTCGGAGGCTAGATGGGACCAAACGTGTTAAGCTTGTGGGGAAAGCCTTTGACCAATGGCCAATATGCTTGTGCTTGTGCGAGGGTTACGCAGGCACTTGCAACACAGGGTTTTGACCTTACCATAAGCTGTCCCTTTGGGCTGAAGCAGGCGGCGTGTGTGGATCACAGCCTGGGAAGCAGGACCTCAGGGGAGTCTGCCAACAGACTGCCCTCCAGTATAGCCAGCTGAGAAAAGGTGGCAAGGCTGATGGAACCCGCTTACAACGAAATGTTTCTCTTCAGCAGAGGAGATTTTGCTACCACACGTCAGCAGCTCCTCTCCCTCAGAGTGCTGTTCCTGGGTAGGCTAGGAAAAGCCACCACGTTCCCAGCTTAGGAGAGGCTGTTTTCCTAGTTGGTTTCAACCGTGAGAGAGCCAGAAGGGCTGATCTCCACCAGTCGGGCTGCACAGCCTGAGTGCTTCGGGTAGGGCAGTCCTGAGCCAATGTGCCACCTTAGGAATGCAAGCCAAGTTTCCTTGCCACAGGAAGGCTCACCGAGGCCTGGTGTTTTCTCTATGAAACTGACGTGGGCTTGAAGGGTGAGGCCTTTACAACAATGTGTTTGGAGGTACTCGATTTGGGCTGCCTGGTGAAAGAACCTGCGCTCACCAGCACCCTGAGTACCTTTCCTGAACTTTGATTCCTAGCTGGGTGAACTCGCCCTTCGGAGGCTAGATGGGACCAAACGTGTTAAGCTTGTGGGGAAAGCCTTTGACCAATGGCCAATATGCTTGTGCTTGTGCGAGGGTTACGCAGGCACTTGCAACACAGGGTTTTGACCTTACCATAAGCTGTCCCTTTGGGCTGAAGCAGGCGGCGTGTGTGGATCACAGCCTGGGAAGCAGGACCTCAGGGGAGTCTGCCAACAGACTGCCCTCCAGTATAGCCAGCTGAGAAAAGGTGGCAAGGCTGATGGATCCCGCTTACAACGAAATGTTTCTCTTCAGCAGAGGAGATTTTGCTACCACACGTCAGCAGCTCCTCTCCCTCAGAGTGCTGTTCCTGGGTAGACTAGGAAAAGCCACCACGTTCCCCAGCTTAGGAGAGACTCTTTTCCTAGTTGGTTTCATCCGTGAGAGAGCCAGAAGGGCTGATCTCCACCAGTCGGGCTGCACAGCCTGAGAGCTTCGGGTAGGGCAGTCCTGAGCCAATGTGCCACCTTAGGAATGCAAGCCAAGTTTCCTTGCCACAGGAAGGCTCACCGAGGCCTGGTGTTTTCTCTATGAAACTGACGTGGGCTTGAATGGTGAGGCCTTTACAACAATGTGTTTGGAGGTACTCGATTTGGGCTGCCTGGTGAAAGAACCTGCGCTCACCAGCACCCTGAGTACCTTTCCTGAACTTTGATTCCTAGCTGGGTGAACTCGCCCTTCGGAGGCTAGATGGGACCAAACGTGTTAAGCTTGTGGGGAAAGCCTTTGACCAATGGCCAATATGCTTGTGCTTGTGCGACGGTTACGCAGGCACTTGCAACACAGGGTTTTGACCTTACCATAAGCTGTCCCTTTGGGCTGAAGCAGGCGGCGTGTGTGGATCACAGCCTGGGAAGCAGGACCTCAGGGGAGTCTGCCAACAGACTGCCCTCCAGTATAGCCAGCTGAGAAAAGGTGGCAAGGCTGATGGATCCCGCTTACAACGAAATGTTTCTCTTCAGCAGAGGAGATTTTGCTACCACACGTCAGCAGCTCCTCTCCCTCAGAGTGCTGTTCCTGGGTAGACTAGGAAAAGCCACCACGTTCCCAGCTTAGGAGAGGCTCTTTTCCTAGTTGGTTTCAACCGTGAGAGAGCCAGAAGGGCTGATCTCCACCAGTCGGGCTGCACAGCCTGAGTGCTTCGGGTAGGGCAGTCCTGAGCCAATGTTCCACCTTAGGAATGCAAGCCAAGTTTCCTTGCCACAGGAAGGCACACCGAGGCCTGGTGTTTTCTCTATGAAACTGACGTGGGCTTGAAGGGTGAGGCCTTTACAACAATGTGTATGGAGGTACTCGATTTGGGCTGCCTGGTGAAAGAACCTGCGCTCACCAGCACCCTGAGTACCTTTCCTGAACTTTGATTCCTAGCTGGGTGAACTCGCCCTTCGGAGGCTAGATGGGACCAAACGTGTTAAGCTTGTGGGGAATGCCTTTGACCAATGGCCAATATGCTTGTGCTTGTGCGAGGGTTACGCAGGCACTTGCAACACAGGGCTTTTACCTTACCATAAGCTGTCCCTTTGGGCTGTAGCAGGCGGCGTGTGTGGATCACAGCCTGGGAAGCAGGACCTCAGGGGAGTCTGCCAACAGACTGCCCTCCAGTATAGCCAGCTGAGAAAAGGTGGCAAGGCTGATGGAACCCGCTTACAACGAAATGTTTCTCTTCAGCAGAGGAGATTTTGCTACCACACGTTAGCAGCTCCTCTCCCTCAGAGTGCTGTTCCTGGGTAGACTAGGAAACGCCACCACGTTCCCAGCTTAGGAGAGGCTCTTTTCCTAGTTGGTTTCAACCGTGAGAGAGCCAGAAGGGCTGATCTCCACCAGTCGGGCTGCACAGCCTGAGTGCTTCGGGTAGGGCAGTCCTGAGCCAATATGCCACCTTAGGAATGCAAGCCAAGTTTCCTTGCCACAGGAAGGCACACCGAGGCCTGGTGTTTTCTCTATGAAACTGACGTGGGCTTGAAGGGTGAGGCCTTTACAACAATGTGTATGGAGGTACTCGATTTGGGCTGCCTGGTGAAAGAACCTGCGCTCACCAGCACCCTGAGTACCTTTCCTGAACTTTGATTCCTAGCTGGGTGAACTCGCCCTTCGGTGGCTAGATGGGACCAAACGTGTTAAGCTTGTGGGGAAAGCCTTTGACCAATGGCCAATATGCTTGTGCTTGTGCGAGGGTTACGCAGGCACTTGCCAAGACAGGGTTTTGACCTTACCATAAGCTGTCCCTTTTGGCTGAAGCAGGTGGCGTGTGTGGATCACAGCCTGGGAAGCAGGACCTCAGGGGAGTCTGCCAACAGACTGCCCTCCAGTATAGCCAGCTGAGAAAAGGTGGCAAGGCTGATGGAACCCGCTTACAACGAAATGTTTCTCTTCAGCAGAGGAGATTTTGCTACCACACGTCAGCAGCTCCTCTCCCTCAGAGTGCTGTTCCTGGGTAGGCTAGGAAAAGCCACCACGTTCCCAGCTTAGGAGAGGCTGTTTTCCTAGTTGGTTTCAACCGTGAGAGAGCCAGAAGGGCTGATCTCCACCAGTCGGGCTGCACAGCCTGAGTGCTTCGGGTAGGGCAGTCCTGAGCCAATGTGCCACCTTAGGAATGCAAGCCAAGTTTCCTTGCCACAGGAAGGCTCACCGAGGCCTGGTGTTTTCTCTATGAAACTGACGTGGGCTTGAAGGGTGAGGCCTTTACAACAATGTGTTTGGAGGTACTCGATTTGGGCTGCCTGGTGAAAGAACCTGCGCTCACCAGCACCCTGAGTACCTTTCCTGAACTTTGATTCCTAGCTGGGTGAACTCGCCCTTCGGAGGCTAGATGGGACCAAACGTGTTAAGCTTGTGGGGAAAGCCTTTGACCAATGGCCAATATGCTTGTGCTTGTGCGAGGGTTACGCAGGCACTTGCAACACAGGGTTTTGACCTTACCATAAGCTGTCCCTTTGGGCTGAAGCAGGCGGCGTGTGTGGATCACAGCCTGGGAAGCAGGACCTCAGGGGAGTCTGCCAACAGACTGCCCTCCAGTATAGCCAGCTGAGAAAAGGTGGCAAGGCTGATGGAACCCGCTTACAACGAAATGTTTCTCTTCAGCAGAGGAGATTTTGCTACCACACGTCAGCAGCTCCTCTCCCTCAGAGTGCTGTTCCTGGGTAGGCTAGGAAAAGCCACCACGTTCCCAGCTTAGGAGAGGCTGTTTTCCTAGTTGGTTTCAACCGTGAGAGAGCCAGAAGGGCTGATCTCCACCAGTCGGGCTGCACAGCCTGAGTGCTTCGGGTAGGGCAGTCCTGAGCCAATGTGCCACCTTAGGAATGCAAGCCAAGTTTCCTTGCCACAGGAAGGCTCACCGAGGCCTGGTGTTTTCTCTATGAAACTGACGTGGGCTTGAAGGGTGAGGCCTTTACAACAATGTGTTTGGAGGTACTCGATTTGGGCTGCCTGGTGAAAGAACCTGCGCTCACCAGCACCCTGAGTACCTTTCCTGAACTTTGATTCCTAGCTGGGTGAACTCGCCCTTCGGAGGCTAGATGGGACCAAACGTGTTAAGCTTGTGGGGAAAGCCTTTGACCAATGGCCAATATGCTTGTGCTTGTGCGAGGGTTACGCAGGCACTTGCAACACAGGGTTTTGACCTTACCATAAGCTGTCCCTTTGGGCTGAAGCAGGCGGCGTGTGTGGATCACAACCTGGGAAGCAGGACCTCAGGGGAGTCTGCCAACAGACTGCCCTCCAGTATAGCCAGCTGAGAAAAGGTGGCAAGGCTGATGGATCCCGCTTACAACGAAATGTTTCTCTTCAGCAGAGGAGATTTTGCTACCACACGTCAGCAGCTCCTCTCCCTCAGAGTGCTGTTCCTGGGTAGACTAGGAAAAGCCACCACGTTCCCCAGCTTAGGAGAGACTCTTTTCCTAGTTGGTTTCATCCGTGAGAGAGCCAGAAGGGCTGATCTCCACCAGTCGGGCTGCACAGCCTGAGAGCTTCGGGTAGGGCAGTCCTGAGCCAATGTGCCACCTTAGGAATGCAAGCCAAGTTTCCTTGCCACAGGAAGGCTCACCGAGGCCTGGTGTTTTCTCTATGAAACTGACGTGGGCTTGAAGGGTGAGGCCTTTACAACAATGTGTTTGGAGGTACTCGATTTGGGCTGCCTGGTGAAAGAACCTGCGCTCACCAGCACCCTGAGTACCTTTCCTGAACTTTGATTCCTAGCTGGGTGAACTCGCCCTTCGGAGGCTAGATGGGACCAAACGTGTTAAGCTTGTGGGGAAAGCCTTTGACCAATGGCCAATATGCTTGTGCTTGTGCGACGGTTACGCAGGCACTTGCAACACAGGGTTTTGACCTTACCATAAGCTGTCCCTTTGGGCTGAAGCAGGCGGCGTGTGTGGATCACAGCCTGGGAAGCAGGACCTCAGGGGAGTCTGCCAACAGACTGCCCTCCAGTATAGCCAGCTGAGAAAAGGTGGCAAGGCTGATGGATCCCGCTTACAACGAAATGTTTCTCTTCAGCAGAGGAGATTTTGCTACCACACGTCAGCAGCTCCTTTCCCTCAGAGTGCTGTTCCTGGGTAGGCTAGGAAAAGCCACCACGTTCCCAGCTTAGGAGAGGCTGTTTTCCTAGTTGGTTTCAACCGTGAGAGAGCCAGAAGGGCTGATCTCCACCAGTCGGGCTGCACAGCCTGAGTGCTTCGGGTAGGGCAGTCCTGAGCCAATGTGCCACCTTAGGAATGCAAGCCAAGTTTCCTTGCCACAGGAAGGCTCACCGAGGCCTGGTGTTTTCTCTATGAAACTGACGTGGGCTTGAAGGGTGAGGCCTTTACAACAATGTGTTTGGAGGTACTCGATTTGGGCTGCCTGGTGAAAGAACCTGCGCTCACCAGCACCCTGAGTACCTTTCCTGAACTTTGATTCCTAGCTGGGTGAACTCGCCCTTCGGAGGCTAGATGGGACCAAACGTGTTAAGCTTGTGGGGAAAGCCTTTGACCAATGGCCAATATGCTTGTGCTTGTGCGAGGGTTACGCAGGCACTTGCAACACAGGGTTTTGACCTTACCATAAGCTGTCCCTTTGGGCTGAAGCAGGCGGCGTGTGTGGATCACAGCCTGGGAAGCAGGACCTCAGGGGAGTCTGCCAACAGACTGCCCTCCAGTATAGCCAGCTGAGAAAAGGTGGCAAGGCTGATGGAACCCGCTTACAACGAAATGTTTCTCTTCAGCAGAGGAGATTTTGCTACCACACGTCAGCAGCTCCTCTCCCTCAGAGTGCTGTTCCTGGGTAGGCTAGGAAAAGTCACCACGTTCCCAGCTTAGGAGAGGCTCTTTTCCTAGTTGGTTTCAACCGTGAGAGAGCCAGAAGGGCTGATCTCCACCAGTCGGGCGCACAGCCTGAGTGCTTCGGGTAGGGCAGTCCTGAGCCAATGTGCCACCTTAGGAATGCAAGCCAAGTTTCCTTGCCACAGGAAGGCACACCGAGGCCTGGTGTTTTCTCTATGAAAATGACGTGGGCTAGAAGGGTGAGGCCTTTACAACAATGTGTATGGAGGTACTCGATTTGGGCTGCCTGGTGAAAGAACCTGCGCTCACCAGCACCCTGAGTACCTTTCCTGAACTTTGATTCCTAGCTGGGTGAACTCGCCCTTCGGTGGCTAGATGGGACCAAACGTGTTAAGCTTGTGGGGAAAGCCTTTGACCAATGGCCAATATGCTTGTGCCTGTGCGAGGGTTACGCAGGCACTTGCCAACACAGGGTTTTGACCTTACCATAAGCTGTCCCTTTGGGCTGAAGCAGGCGGCGTGTGTGGATCACAGCCTGGGAAGCAGGACCTCAGGGGAGTCTGCCAACAGACTGCCCTCCAGTATAGCCAGCTGAGAAAAGGTGGCAAGGCTGATGGAACCCGCTTACAACGAAATGTTTCTCTTCAGCAGAGGAGATTTTGCTACCACACGTCAGCAGCTCCTCTCCCTCAGAGTGCTGTTCCTGGGTAGGCTAGGAAAAGCCACCACGTTCCCAGCTTAGGAGAGGCTCTTTTCCTAGTTGGTTTCAACCGTGAGAGACCCAGAAGGGCTGATCTCCACCAGTCGGGCTGCACAGCCTGAGTGCTTCGGGTAGGGCAGTCCTGAGCCAATGTGCCACCCTAGGAATGCAAGCCAAGTTTCCTTGCCACAGGAAGGCTCACCGAGGCCTGGTGTTTTCTCTATGAAACTGACGTGGGCTTGAAGGGTGAGGCCTTTACAACAATGTGTTTGGAGGTACTCGATTTGGTATGCCTGGTGAAAGAACCGGCGCTCACCAGCACCCTGAGTACCTTTCCTGAACTTTGATTCCTAGCTGGGTGAACTCGCCCTTCGGAGGCTAGATGGGACCAAACGTGTTAAGCTTGTGGGGAAAGCCTTTGACCAATGGCCAATATGCTTGTGCTTGTGCGAGGGTTACGCAGGCACTTGCAACACAGGGTTTTTACCTTACCATAAGCTGTCCCTTTGGGCTGAAGCAGGCGGCGTGTGTGGATCACAGCCTGGGAAGCAGGACCTCAGGGGAGTCTGCCAACAGACTGCCCTCCAGTATAGCCAGCTGAGAAAAGGTGGCAAGGCTGATGGATCCCGCTTACAACGAAATGTTTCTCTTCAGCAGAGGAGATTTTGCTACCACACGTCAGCAGCTCCTCTCCCTCAGAGTGCTGTTCCTGGGTAGACTAGGAAAAGCCACCACGTTCCCAGCTTAGGAGAGGCTCTTTTCCTAGTTGGTTTCAACCGTGAGAGAGCCAGAAGGGCTGATCTCCACCAGTCGGGCTGCACAGCCTGAGTGCTTCGGGTAGGGCAGTCCTGAGCCAATGTTCCACCTTAGGAATGCAAGCCAAGTTTCCTTGCCACAGGAAGGCACACCGAGGCCTGGTGTTTTCTCTATGAAACTGACGTGGGCTTGAAGGGTGAGGCCTTTACAACAATGTGTATGGAGGTACTCGATTTGGGCTGCCTGGTGAAAGAACCTGCGCTCACCAGCACCCTGAGTACCTTTCCTGAACTTTGATTCCTAGCTGGGTGAACTCGCCCTTCGGAGGCTAGATGGGACCAAACGTGTTAAGCTTGTGGGGAATGCCTTTGACCAATGGCCAATATGCTTGTGCTTGTGCGAGGGTTACGCAGGCACTTGCAACACAGGGCTTTTACCTTACCATAAGCTGTCCCTTTGGGCTGAAGCAGGCGGCGTGTGTGGATCACAGCCTGGGAAGCAGGACCTCAGGGGAGTCTGCCAACAGACTGCCCTCCAGTATAGCCAGCTGAGAAAAGGTGGCAAGGCTGATGGAACCCGCTTACAACGAAATGTTTCTCTTCAGCAGAGGAGATTTTGCTACCACACGTTAGCAGCTCCTCTCCCTCAGAGTGCTGTTCCTGGGTAGACTAGGAAACGCCACCACGTTCCCAGCTTAGGAGAGGCTCTTTTCCTAGTTGGTTTCAACCGTGAGAGAGCCAGAAGGGCTGATCTCCACCAGTCGGGCTGCACAGCCTGAGTGCTTCGGGTAGGGCAGTCCTGAGCCAATGTGCCACCTTAGGAATGCAAGCCAAGTTTCCTTGCCACAGGAAGGCACACCGAGGCCTGGTGTTTTCTCTATGAAACTGACGTGGGCTTGAAGGGTGAGGCCTTTACAACAATGTGTATGGAGGTACTCGATTTGGGCTGCCTGGTGAAAGAACCTGCGCTCACCAGCACCCTGAGTACCTTTCCTGAACTTTGATTCCTAGCTGGGTGAACTCGCCCTTCGGTGGCTAGATGGGACCAAACGTGTTAAGCTTGTGGGGAAAGCCTTTGACCAATGGCCAATATGCTTGTGCTTGTGCGAGGGTTACGCAGGCACTTGCCAAGACAGGGTTTTGACCTTACCATAAGCTGTCCCTTTTGGCTGAAGCAGGTGGCGTGTGTGGATCACAGCCTGGGAAGCAGGACCTCAGGGGAGTCTGCCAACAGACTGCCCTCCAGTATAGCCAGCTGAGAAAAGGTGGCAAGGCTGATGGAACCCGCTTACAACGAAATGTTTCTCTTCAGCAGAGGAGATTTTGCTACCACACGTCAGCAGCTCCTCTCCCTCAGAGTGCTGTTCCTGGGTAGGCTAGGAAAAGCCACCACGTTCCCAGCTTAGGAGAGGCTGTTTTCCTAGTTGGTTTCATCCGTGAGAGAGCCAGAAGGGCTGATCTCCACCAGTCGGGCTGCACAGCCTGAGTGCTTCGGGTAGGGCAGTCCTGAGCCAATGTGCCACCTTAGGAATGCAAGCCAAGTTTCCTTGCCACAGGAAGGCTCACCGAGGCCTGGTGTTTTCTCTATGAAACTGACGTGGGCTTGAAGGGTGAGGCCTTTACAACAATGTGTTTGGAGGTACTCGATTTGGGCTGCCTGGTGAAAGAACCTGCGCTCACCAGCACCCTGAGTACCTTTCCTGAACTTTGATTCCTAGCTGGGTGAACTCGCCCTTCGGAGGCTAGATGGGACCAAACGTGTTAAGCTTGTGGGGAAAGCCTTTGACCAATGGCCAATATGCTTGTGCTTGTGCGAGGGTTACGCAGGCACTTGCAACACAGGGTTTTGACCTTACCATAAGCTGTCCCTTTGGGCTGAAGCAGGCGGCGTGTGTGGATCACAGCCTGGGAAGCAGGACCTCAGGGGAGTCTGCCAACAGACTGCCCTCCAGTATAGCCAGCTGAGAAAAGGTGGCAAGGCTGATGGAACCCGCTTACAACGAAATGTTTCTCTTCAGCAGAGGAGATTTTGCTACCACACGTCAGCAGCTCCTCTCCCTCAGAGTGCTGTTCCTGGGTAGGCTAGGAAAAGCCACCACGTTCCCAGCTTAGGAGAGGCTGTTTTCCTAGTTGGTTTCAACCGTGAGAGAGCCAGAAGGGCTGATCTCCACCAGTCGGGCTGCACAGCCTGAGTGCTTCGGGTAGGGCAGTCCTGAGCCAATGTGCCACCTTAGGAATGCAAGCCAAGTTTCCTTGCCACAGGAAGGCTCACCGAGGCCTGGTGTTTTCTCTATGAAACTGACGTGGGCTTGAAGGGTGAGGCCTTTACAACAATGTGTTTGGAGGTACTCGATTTGGGCTGCCTGGTGAAAGAACCTGCGCTCACCAGCACCCTGAGTACCTTTCCTGAACTTTGATTCCTAGCTGGGTGAACTCGCCCTTCGGAGGCTAGATGGGACCAAACGTGTTAAGCTTGTGGGGAAAGCCTTTGACCAATGGCCAATATGCTTGTGCTTGTGCGAGGGTTACGCAGGCACTTGCAACACAGGGTTTTGACCTTACCATAAGCTGTCCCTTTGGGCTGAAGCAGGCGGCGTGTGTGGATCACAGCCTGGGAAGCAGGACCTCAGGGGAGTCTGCCAACAGACTGCCCTCCAGTATAGCCAGCTGAGAAAAGGTGGCAAGGCTGATGGATCCCGCTTACAACGAAATGTTTCTCTTCAGCAGAGGAGATTTTGCTACCACACGTCAGCAGCTCCTCTCCCTCAGAGTGCTGTTCCTGGGTAGACTAGGAAAAGCCACCACGTTCCCCAGCTTAGGAGAGACTCTTTTCCTAGTTGGTTTCATCCGTGAGAGAGCCAGAAGGGCTGATCTCCACCAGTCGGGCTGCACAGCCTGAGAGCTTCGGGTAGGGCAGTCCTGAGCCAATGTGCCACCTTAGGAATGCAAGCCAAGTTTCCTTGCCACAGGAAGGCTCACCGAGGCCTGGTGTTTTCTCTATGAAACTGACGTGGGCTTGAATGGTGAGGCCTTTACAACAATGTGTTTGGAGGTACTCGATTTGGGCTGCCTGGTGAAAGAACCTGCGCTCACCAGCACCCTGAGTACCTTTCCTGAACTTTGATTCCTAGCTGGGTGAACTCGCCCTTCGGAGGCTAGATGGGACCAAACGTGTTAAGCTTGTGGGGAAAGCCTTTGACCAATGGCCAATATGCTTGTGCTTGTGCGACGGTTACGCAGGCACTTGCAACACAGGGTTTTGACCTTACCATAAGCTGTCCCTTTGGGCTGAAGCAGGCGGCGTGTGTGGATCACAGCCTGGGAAGCAGGACCTCAGGGGAGTCTGCCAACAGACTGCCCTCCAGTATAGCCAGCTGAGAAAAGGTGGCAAGGCTGATGGATCCCGCTTACAACGAAATGTTTCTCTTCAGCAGAGGAGATTTTGCTACCACACGTCAGCAGCTCCTCTCCCTCAGAGTGCTGTTCCTGCGTAGGCTAGGAAAAGCCACCACGTTCCCCAGCTTAGGAGAGACTCTTTTCCTAGTTGGTTTCATCCGTGAGAGAGCCAGAAGGGCTGATCTCCACTAGTCGGGCTGCACAGCCTGAATGCTTTGGGTAGGGCAGTTCTGAGCCAATGTGCAACCTTAGGAATGCAAGCCAAGTTTCCTTGCCACAGGAAGGCACACCGAGGCCTGGTGTTTTCTCTATGAAACTGACGTGGGCTTGAAGGGTGAGGCCTTTACAACAATGTGTTTGGAGGTACTCGATTTGGGCTGCCTGGTGAAAGAACCTGCGCTCACCAGCACCCTGAGTACCTTTCCTGAACTTTGATTCCTAGCTGGGTGAACTCGCCCTTCGGAGGCTAGATGGGACCAAACGTGTTAAGCTTGTGGGGAATGCCTTTGACCAATGGCCAATATTTTGTGCTTGTGCGAGGGTTATGCAGGCACTTGCAACACAGGGTTTTTACCTTACCATAAGCTGTCCCTTTGGGCTGAAGCAGGCGGCGTGTGTGGATCACAGCCTGGGAAGCAGGACCTCAGGGGAGTCTGCCAACAGACTGCCCTCCAGTATAGCCAGCTGAGAAAAGGTGGCAAGGCTGATGGATCCCGCTTACAACGAAATGTTTCTCTTCAGCAGAGGAGATTTTGCTACCACACGTCAGCAGCTCCTCTCCCTCAGAGTGCTGTTCCTGGGTAGACTAGGAAAAGCCACCACGTTCCCAGCTTAGGAGAGGCTCTTTTCCTAGTTGGTTTCAACCGTGAGAGAGCCAGAAGGGCTGATCTCCACCAGTCGGGCTGCACAGCCTGAGTGCTTCGGGTAGGGCAGTCCTGAGCCAATGTGCCACCTTAGGAATGCAAGCCAAGTTTCCTTGCCACAGGAAGGCACACCGAGGCCTGGTGTTTTCTCTATGAAACTGACGTGGGCTTGAAGGGTGAGGCCTTTACAACAATGTGTATGGAGGTACTCGATTTGGGCTGCCTGGTGAAAGAACCTGCGCTCACCAGCACCCTGAGTACCTTTCCTGAACTTTGATTCCTAGCTGGGTGAACTCGCCCTTCGGAGGCTAGATGGGACCAAACGTGTTAAGCTTCTGGGGAAAGCCTTTGACCAATGGCCAATATGCTTGTGCTTGTGCGAGGGTTATGCAGGCACTTGCAACACAGGGTTTTGACCTTACCATAAGCTGTCCCTTTGGGCTGAAGCAGGCGGCGTGTGTGGATCACAGCCTGGGAAGCAGGACCTCAGGGGAGTCTGCCAACAGACTGCCCTCCAGTATAGCCAGCTGAGAAAAGGTGGCAAGGCTGATGGATCCCGCTTACAACGAAATGTTTCTCTTCAGCAGAGGAGATTTTGCTACCACACGTCAGCAGCTCCTCTCCCTCAGAGTGCTGTTCCTGGGTAGGCTAGGAAAAGCCACCACGTTCCCCAGCTTAGGAGAGACTCTTTTCCTAGTTGGTTTCATCCGTGAGAGAGCCAGAAGGGCTGATCTCCACCAGTCGGGCTGCACAGCCTGAATGCTTTGGGTAGGGCAGTTCTGAGCCAATGTGCAACCTTAGGAATGCAAGCCAAGTTTCCTTGCCACAGGAAGGCACACCGAGGCCTGGTGTTTTCTCTATGAAACTGACGTGGGCTTGAAGGGTGAGGCCTTTACAACAATGTGTTTGGAGGTACTCGATTTGGGCTGCCTGGTGAAAGAACCTGCGCTCACCAGCACCCTGAGTACCTTTCCTGAACTTTGATTCCTAGCTAGGTGAACTCGCCCTTCGGAGGCTACATGGGACCAAACGTGTTAAGCTTGTGGGGAATGCCTTTGACCAATGGCCAATATCTTGTGCTTGTGCGAGGGTTATGCAGGCACTTGCAACACAGGGTTTTTACCTTACCATAAGCTGTCCCTTTGGGCTGAAGCAGGTGGCGTGTGTGGATCACAGCCTGGGAAGCAGGACCTCAGGGGAGTCTGCCAACAGACTGCCCTCCAGTATAGCCAGCTGAGAAAAGGTGGCAAGGATGATGGATCCCGCTTACAACGAAATGTTTCTCTTCAGCAGAGGAGATTTTGCTACCACACGTCAGCAGCTCCTCTCCCTCAGAGTGCTGTTCCTGGGTAGACTAGGAAAAGCCACCACGTTCCCAGCTTAGGAGAGGCTCTTTTCCTAGTTGGTTTCAACCGTGAGAGAGCCAGAAGGGCTGATCTCCACCAGTCGGGCTGCACAGCCTGAGTGCTTCGGGTAGGGCAGTCCTGAGCCAATGTGCCACCTTAGGAATGCAAGCCAAGTTTCCTTGCCACAGGAAGGCACACCGAGGCCTGGTGTTTTCTCTATGAAACTGACGTGGGCTTGAAGTGTGAGGCCTTTACAACAATGTGTATGGAGGTACTCGATTTGGGCTGCCTGGTGAAAGAACCTGCGCTCACCAGCACCCTGAGTACCTTTCCTGAACTTTGATTCCTAGCTGGGTGAACTCGCCCTTCGGAGGCTAGATGGGACCAAACGTGTTAAGCTTCTGGGGAAAGCCTTTGACCAATGGCCAATATGCTTGTGCTTGTGCGAGGGTTACGCAGGCACTTGCAACACAGGGTTTTGACCTTACCATAAGCTGTCCCTTTGGGCTGAAGCAGGCGGCGTGTGTGGATCACAGCCTGGGAAGCAGGACCTCAGGGGAGTCTGCCAACAGACTGCCCTCCAGTATAGCCAGCTGAGAAAAGGTGGCAAGGCTGATGGAACCCGCTTACAACGAAATGTTTCTCTTCAGCAGAGGAGATTTTGCTACCACACGTCAGCAGCTCCTCTCCCTCAGAGTGCTGTTCCTGGGTAGGCTAGGAAAAGCCACCACGTTCCCAGCTTAGGAGAGGCTGTTTTCCTAGTTGGTTTCAACCGTGAGAGAGCCAGAAGGGCTGATCTCCACCAGTCGGGCTGCACAGCCTGAGTGCTTCGGGTAGGGCAGTCCTGAGCCAATGTGCCACCTTAGGAATGCAAGCCAAGTTTCCTTGCCACAGGAAGGCTCACCGAGGCCTGGTGTTTTCTCTATGAAACTGACGTGGGCTTGAAGGGTGAGGCCTTTACAACAATGTGTTTGGAGGTACTCGATTTGGGCTGCCTGGTGAAAGAACCTGCGCTCACCAGCACCCTGAGTACCTTTCCTGAACTTTGATTCCTAGCTGGGTGAACTCGCCCTTCGGAGGCTAGATGGGACCAAACGTGTTAAGCTTGTGGGGAAAGCCTTTGACCAATGGCCAATATGCTTGTGCTTGTGCGAGGGTTACGCAGGCACTTGCAACACAGGGTTTTGACCTTACCATAAGCTGTCCCTTTGGGCTGAAGCAGGCGGCGTGTGTGGATCACAGCCTGGGAAGCAGGACCTCAGGGGAGTCTGCCAACAGACTGCCCTCCAGTATAGCCAGCTGAGAAAAGGTGGCAAGGCTGATGGAACCCGCTTACAACGAAATGTTTCTCTTCAGCAGAGGAGATTTTGCTACCACACGTCAGCAGCTCCTCTCCCTCAGAGTGCTGTTCCTGGGTAGGCTAGGAAAAGCCACCACGTTCCCAGCTTATGAGAGGCTCTTTTCCTAGTTGGTTTCAACCGTGAGAGAGCCAGAAGGGCTGATCTCCACCAGTCGGGCTGCACAGCCTGAGAGCTTCGGGTAGGGCAGTCCTGAGCCAATGTGCCACCTTAGGAATGCAAGCCAAGTTTCCTTGCCACAGGAAGGCACACCGAGGCCTGGTGTTTTCTCTATGAAACTGACGTGGGCTTGAAGGGTGAGGCCTTTACAACAATGTGTATGGAGGTACTCGATTTGGGCTGCCTGGTGAAAAAACCTGCGCTCACCAGCACCCTGAGTACCTTTCCTGAACTTTGATTCCTAGCTGGGTGAACTCGCCCTTCGGTGGCTAGATGGGACCAAACGTGTTAAGCTTGTGGGGAAAGCCTTTGACCAATGGCCAATATGCTTGTGCTTGTGCGAGGGTTACGCAGGCACTTGCAACACAGGGTTTTGACCTTACCATAAGCTGTCCCTTTGGGCTGAAGCAGGTGGGGTGTGTGGATCACAGCCTGGGAAGCAGGACCTCAGGGGAGTCTGCCAACAACTGCCCTCCAGTATAGCCAGCTGAGAAAAGGTGGCAAGGCTGATGGAACCCGCTTACAACGAAATGTTTCTCTTCAGCAGAGGAGATTTTGCTACCACACGTCAGCAGCTCCTCTCCCTCAGAGTGCTGTTCCTGGGTAGGCTAGGAAAAGCCACCACGTTCCCAGCTTAGGAGAGGCTCTTTTCCTAGTTGGTTTCAACCGTGAGAGAGCCAGAAGGGCTGATCTCCACCAGTCGGGCTGCACAGCCTGAGTGCTTCGGGTAGGGCAGTCCTGAGCCAATGTGCCACCTTAGGAATGCAAGCCAAGTTTCCTTGCCACAGGAAGGCACACCGAGGCCTGGTGTTTTCTCTATGAAACTGACGTGGGCTTGAAGGGTGAGGCCTTTACAACAATGTGTTTGGAGGTACTTGATTTGGGCTGCCTGGTGAAAGAACCTGCGCTCACCAGCACCCTGAGTACCTTTCCTGAACTTTGATTCCTAGCTGGGTGAACTCGCCCTTCGGAGGCTAGATGGGACCAAACGTGTTAAGCTTGTGGGGAAAGCCTTTGACCAATGGCCAATATGCTTGTGCTTGTGCGAGGGTTACGCAGGCACTTGCAACACAGGGTTTTGAACTTACCATAAGCTGTCCCTTTGGGCTGAAGCAGGTGGGGTGTGTGGATCACAGCCTGGGAAGCAGGACCTCAGGGGAGTCTGCCAACAACTGCCCTCCAGTATAGCCAGCTGAGAAAAGGTGGCAAGGCTGATGCATCCCGCTTACAACGAAATGTTTCTCTTCAGCAGAGGAGATTTTGCTACCACACGTCAGCAGCTCCTCTCCCTCAGAGTGCTGTTCCTGGGTAGGCTAGGAAAAGCCACCACGTTCCCAGCTTAGGAGAGGCTCTTTTCCTAGTTGGTTTCAACCGTGAGAGAGCCAGAAGGGCTGATCTCCACCAGTCGGGCTGCACAGCCTGAGTGCTTCGGGTAGGGCAGTCCTGAGCCAATGTGCCACCTTAGGAATGCAAGCCAAGTTTCCTTGCCACAGGAAGGCACACCGAGGCCTGGTGTTTTCTCTATGAAACTGACGTGGGCTTGAAGGGTGAGGCCTTTACAACAATGTGTATGGAGGTACTCGATTTGGGCTGCCTGGTGAAAGAACCTGCGCTCACCAGCACCCTGAGTACCTTTCCTGAACTTTGATTCCTAGCTGGGTGAACTCGCCCTCCGGTGGCTAGATGGGACCAAACGTGTTAAGCTTGTGGGGAAAGCCTTTGACCAATGGCCAATATGCTTGTGCTTGTGCGAGGGTTACGCAGGCACTTGCAACACAGGGTTTTGACCTTACCATAGCTGTCCCTTTGGGCTGAAGCAGGCGGCGTGTGTGGATCACAGCCTGGGAAGCAGGACCTCAGGGGAGTCTGCCAACAGACTGCCCTCCAGTATAGCCAGCTGAGAAAAGGTGGCAAGGCTGATGGAACCCGCTTACAACGAAATGTTTCTCTTCAGCAGAGGAGATTTTGCTACCACACGTCAGCAGCTCCTCTCCCTCAGAGTGCTGTTCCTGGGTAGGCTAGGAAAAGCCACCACGTTCCCAGCTTAGGAGAGGCTCTTTTCCTAGTTGGTTTCAACCGTGAGAGAGCCAGAAGGGCTGATCTCCACCAGTCGGGCTGCACAGCCTGAGTGCTTCGGGTAGGGCAGTCCTGAGCCAATGTGCCACCTTAGGAATGCAAGCCAAGTTTCCTTGCCACAGGAAGGCACACCGAGGCCTGGTGTTTTCTCTATGAAACTGACGTGGGCTTGAAGGGTGAGGCCTTTACAACAATGTGTTTGGAGGTACTCGATTTGGGCTGCCTGGTGAAAGAACCTGCGCTCACCAGCACCCTGAGTACCTTTCCTGAACTTTGATTCCTAGCTGGGTGAACTCGCCCTTCGGAGGCTAGATGGGACCAAACGTGTTAAGCTTGTGGGGAAAGCCTTTGACCAATGGCCAATATGCTTGTGCTTGTGCGAGGGTTACGCAGGCACTTGCAACACAGGGTTTTGACCTTACCATAAGCTGTCCCTTTGGGCTGAAGCAGGCGGCGTGTGTGGATCACAGCCTGGGAAGCAGGACCTCAGGGGAGTCTGCCAACAGACTGCCCTCCAGTATAGCCAGCTGAGAAAAGGTGGCAAGGCTGATGGATCCCGCTTACAACGAAATGTTTCTCTTCAGCAGAGGAGATTTTGCTACCACACGTCAGCAGCTCCTCTCCCTCAGAGTGCTGTTCCTGGGTAGACTAGGAAAAGCCACCACGTTCCCAGCTTAGGAGAGACTCTTTTCCTAGTTGGTTTCAACCGTGAGAGAGCCAGAAGGGCTGATCTCCACCAGTCGGGCTGCACAGCCTGAGTGCTTCGGGTAGGGCAGTCCTGAGCCAATGTGCCACCTTAGGAATGCAAGCCAAGTTTCCTTGCCACAGGAAGGCACACCGAGGCCTGGTGTTTTCTCTATGAAACTGACGTGGGCTTGAAGGGTGAGGCCTTTACAACAATGTGTATGGAGGTACTCGATTTGGGCTGCCTGGTGAAAGAACCTGCGCTCACCAGCACCCTGAGTACCTTTCCTGAACTTTGATTCCTAGCTGGGTGAACTCGCCCTTCGGAGGCTAGATGGGACCAAACGTGTTAAGCTTGTGGGGAAAGCCTTTGACCAATGGCCAATATGCTTGTGCTTGTGCGAGGGTTACGCAGGCACTTGCAACACAGGGTTTTGACCTTACCATAAGCTGTCCCTTTGGGCTGAAGCAGGCGGCGTGTGTGGATCACAGCCTGGGAAGCAGGACCTCAGGGGCGTCTGCCAACAGACTGCCCTCCAGTATAGCCAGCTGAGAAAAGGTGGCAAGGCTGATGGATCCCGCTTACAACGAAATGTTTCTCTTCAGCAGAGGAGATTTTGCTACCACACGTCAGCAGCTCCTCTCCCTCAGAGTGCTGTTCCTGGGTAGGCTAGGAAAAGCCGCCACGTTCCCAGCTTAGGAGAGGCTCTTTTCCTAGTTGGTTTCAACCGTGAGAGAGCCAGAAGGGCTGATCTCCACCAGTCGGGCTGCACAGCCTGAGTGCTTCGGGTAGGGCAGTCCTGAGCCAATGTGCCACCTTAGGAATGCAAGCCAAGTTTCCTTGCCACAGGAAGGCACACCGAGGCCTGGTGTTTTCTCTATGAAACTGACGTGGGCTTGAAGGGTGAGGCCTTTACAACAATGTGTTTGGAGGTACTCGATTTGGGCTGCCTGGTGAAAGAACCTGCGCTCACCAGCACCCTGAGTACCTTTCCTGAACTTTGATTCCTAGCTGGGTGAACTCGCCCTTCGGAGGCTAGATGGGACCAAACGTGTTAAGCTTGTGGGGAAAGCCTTTGACCAATGGCCAATATGCTTATGCTTGTGCGAGGGATACGCAGGCACTTGCAACACAGGGTTTTGACCTTACCATAAGCTGTCCCTTTGGGCTGAAGCAGGCGGCGTGTGTGGATCACAGCCTGGGAAGCAGGACCTCAGGGGAGTCTGCCAACAGACTGCCCTCCAGTATAGCCAGCTGAGAAAAGGTGGCAAGGCTGATGGAACCCGCTTACAACGAAATGTTTCTCTTCAGCAGAGGAGATTTTGCTACCACACGTCAGCAGCTCCTCTCCCTCAGAGTGCTGTTCCTGGGTAGGCTAGGAAAAGCCACCACGTTCCCAGCTTATGAGAGGCTCTTTTCCTAGTTGGTTTCAACCGTGAGAGAGCCAGAAGGGCTGATCTCCACCAGTCGGGCTGCACAGCCTGAGTGCTTCGGGTAGGGCAGTCCTGAGCCAATGGGCCACCTTAGGAATGCAAGCCAAGTTTCCTTGCCACAGGAAGGCTCACCGAGGCCTGGTGTTTTCTCTATGAAACTGACGTGGGCTTGAAGGGTGAGGCCTTTACAACAATGTGTTTGGAGGTACTCGATTTGGGCTGCCTGGTGAAAGAACCTGCGCTCACCAGCACCCTGAGTACCTTTCCTGAGCTTTGATTCCTAGCTGGGTGAACTCGCCCTTCGGAGGCTAGATGGGACCAAACGTGTTAAGCTTGTGGGGAAAGCCTTTGACCAATGGCCAATATGCTTGTGCTTGTGCGAGGGTTACGCAGGCACTTGCAACACAGGGTTTTGACCTTACCATAAGCTGTCCCTTTGGGCTGAAGCAGGCGGCGTGTGTGGATCACAGCCTGGGAAGCAGGACCTCAGGGGAGTCTGCCAACAGACTGCCCTCCAGTATAGCCAGCTGAGAAAAGGTGGCAAGGCTGATGGATCCCGCTTACAACGAAATGTTTCTCTTCAGCAGAGGAGATTTTGCTACCACACGTCAGCAGCTCCTCTCCCTCAGAGTGCTGTTCCTGGGTAGACTAGGAAAAGCCACCACGTTCCCCAGCTTAGGAGAGACTCTTTTCCTAGTTGGTTTCATCCGTGAGAGAGCCAGAAGGGCTGATCTCCACCAGTCGGGCTGCACAGCCTGAGAGCTTCGGGTAGGGCAGTCCTGAGCCAATGTGCCACCTTAGGAATGCAAGCCAAGTTTCCTTGCCACAGGAAGGCTCACCGAGGCCTGGTGTTTTCTCTATGAAACTGACGTGGGCTTGAAGGGTGAGGCCTTTACAACAATGTGTTTGGAGGTACTCGATTTGGGCTGCCTGGTGAAAGAACCTGCGCTCACCAGTACCCTGAGTACCTTTCCTGAACTTTGATTCCTAGCTGGGTGAACTCGCCCTTCGGAGGCTAGATGGGACCAAACGTGTTAAGCTTGTGGGAAAAGCCTTTGACCAATGGCCAATATGCTTGTGCTTGTGCGAGGGTTACGCAGGCACTTGCAACACAGGGTTTTGACCTTACCATAAGCTGTCCCTTTGGGCTGAAGCAGGTGGGGTGTGTGGATCACAGCCTGGGAAGCAGGACCTCAGGGGAGTCTGCCAACAACTGCCCTCCAGTATAGCCAGCTGAGAAAAGGTGGCAAGGCTGATGGATCCCGCTTACAACGAAATGTTTCTCTTCAGCAGAGGAGATTTTGCTACCACACGTCAGCAGCTCCTCTCCCTCAGAGTGCTGTTCCTGGGTAGGCTAGGAAAAGCCACCACGTTCCCAGCTTAGGAGAGGCTCTTTTCCTAGTTGGTTTCAACCGTGAGAGAGCCAGAAGGGCTGATCTCCACCAGTCGGGCTGCACAGCCTGAGTGCTTCGGGTAGGGCAGTCCTGAGCCAATGTGCCACCTTAGGAATGCAAGCCAAGTTTCCTTGCCACAGGAAGGCACACCGAGGCCTGGTGTTTTCTCTATGAAACTGACGTGGGCTTGAAGGGTGAGGCCTTTACAACAATGTGTATGGAGGTACTCGATTTGGGCTGCCTGGTGAAAAAACCTGCGCTCACCAGCACCCTGAGTACCTTTCCTGAACTTTGATTCCTAGCTGGGTGAACTCGCCCTTCGGTGGCTAGATGGGACCAAACGTGTTAAGCTTGTGGGGAAAGCCTTTGACCAATGGCCAATATGCTTGTGCTTGTGCAAGGGTTACGCAGGCACTTGCAACACAGGGTTTTGACCTTACCATAAGCTGTCCCTTTGGGCTGAAGCAGGTGGGGTGTGTGGATCACAGCCTGGGAAGCAGGACCTCAGGGGAGTCTGCCAACAACTGCCCTCCAGTATAGCCAGCTGAGAAAAGGTGGCAAGGCTGATGGAACCCGCTTACAACGAAATGTTTCTCTTCAGCAGAGGAGATTTTGCTACCACACGTCAGCAGCTCCTCTCCCTCAGAGTGCTGTTCCTGGGTAGGCTAGGAAAAGCCACCACGTTCCCAGCTGAGGAGAGGCTCTTTTCCTAGTTGGTTTCAACCGTGAGAGAGCCAGAAGGGCTGATCTCCACCAGTCGGGCTGCACAGCCTGAGTGCTTCGGGTAGGGCAGTCCTGAGCCAATGTGCCACCTTAGGAATGCAAGCCAAGTTTCCTTGCCACAGGAAGGCACACCGAGGCCTGGTGTTTTCTCTATGAAACTGACGTGGGCTTGAAGGGTGAGGCCTTTACAACAATGTGTTTGGAGGTACTTGATTTGGGCTGCCTGGTGAAAGAACCTGCGCTCACCAGCACCCTGAGTACCTTTCCTGAACTTTGATTCCTAGCTGGGTGAACTCGCCCTTCGGAGGATAGATGGGACCAAACGTGTTAAGCTTGTGGGGAAAGCCTTTGACCAATGGCCAATATGCTTGTGCTTGTGCGAGGGTTACGCAGGCACTTGCAACACAGGGTTTTGAACTTACCATAAGCTGTCCCTTTGGGCTGAAGCAGGTGGGGTGTGTGGATCACAGCCTGGGAAGCAGGACCTCAGGGGAGTCTGCCAACAACTGCCCTCCAGTATAGCCAGCTGAGAAAAGGTGGCAAGGCTGATGGAACCCGCTTACAACGAAATGTTTCTCTTCAGCAGAGGAGATTTTGCTACCACACGTCAGCAGCTCCTCTCCCTCAGAGTGCTGTTCCTGGGTAGGCTAGGAAAAGCCACCACGTTCCCAGCTTAGGAGAGGCTCTTTTCCTAGTTGGTTTCAACCGTGAGAGAGCCAGAAGGGCTGATCTCCACCAGTCGGGCTGCACAGCCTGAGTGCTTCGGGTAGGGCAGTCCTGAGCCAATGTGCCACCTTAGGAATGCAAGCCAAGTTTCCTTGCCACAGGAAGGCACACCGAGGCCTGGTGTTTTCTCTATGAAACTGACGTGGGCTTGAAGGGTGAGGCCTTTACAACAATGTGTTTGGAGGTACTTGATTTGGGCTGCCTGGTGAAAGAACCTGCGCTCACCAGCACCCTGAGTACCTTTCCTGAACTTTGATTCCTAGCTGGGTGAACTCGCCCTTCGGAGGCTAGATGGGACCAAACGTGTTAAGCTTGTGGGGAAAGCCTTTGACCAATGGCCAATATGCTTGTGCTTGTGCGAGGGTTACGCAGGCACTTGCAACACAGGGTTTTGACCTTACCATAAGCTGTCCCTTTGGGCTGAAGCAGGCGGCGTGTGTGGATCACAGCCTGGGAAGCAGGACCTCAGGGGAGTCTGCCAACAGACTGCCCTCCAGTATAGCCAGCTGAGAAAAGGTGGCAAGGCTGATGGATCCCGCTTACAACGAAATGTTTCTCTTCAGCAGAGGAGATTTTGCTACCACACGTCAGCAGCTCCTCTCCCTCAGAGTGCTGTTCCTGGATAGACTAGAAAAAGCCACCACGTTCCCAGCTTAGGAGAGGCTCTTTTCCTAGTTGGTTTCAACCGTGAGAGAGCCAGAAGGGCTGATCTCCACCAGTCGGGCTGCACAGCCTGAGTGCTTCGGGTAGGGCAGTCCTGAGCCAATGTGCCACCTTAGGAATGCAAGCCAAGTTTCCTTGCCACAGGAAGGCACACCGAGGCCTGGTGTTTTCTCTATGAAACTGACGTGGGCTTGAAGGGTGAGGCCTTTACAACAATGTGTTTGGAGGTACTCGATTTGGGCTGCCTGGTGAAAGAACCTGCGCTCACCAGCACCCTGAGTACCTTTCCTGAACTTTGATTCCTAGCTGGGTGAACTCGCCCTTCGGAGGCTAGATGGGACCAAACGTGTTAAGCTTGTGGGGAAAGCCTTTGACCAATGGCCAATATGCTTGTGCTTGTGCGAGGGTTACGCAGGCACTTGCAACACAGGGTTTTGACCTTACCATAAGCTGTCCCTTTGGGCTGAAGCAGGCGGCGTGTGTGGATCACAGCCTGGGAAGCAGGACCTCACGGGCGTCTGCCAACAGACTGCCCTCCAGTATAGCCAGCTGAGAAAAGGTGGCAAGGCTGATGGATCCCGCTTACAACGAAATGTTTCTCTTCAGCAGAGGAGATTTTGCTACCACACGTCAGCAGCTCCTCTCCCTCAGAGTGCTGTTCCTGGGTAGACTAGGAAAAGCCGCCACGTTCCCAGCTTAGGAGAGGCTCTTTTCCTAGTTGGTTTCAACCGTGAGAGAGCCAGAAGGGCTGATCTCCACCAGTCGGGCTGCACAGCCTGAGTGCTTCGGGTAGGGCAGTCCTGAGCCAATGTGCCACCTTAGGAATGCAAGCCAAGTTTCCTTGCCACAGGAAGGCACACCGAGGCCTGGTGTTTTCTCTATGAAAATGACGTGGGCTAGAAGGGTGAGGCCTTTACAACAATGTGTTTGAAGGTACTCGATTTGGGCTGCCTGGTGAAAGAACCTGCGCTCACCAGCACCCTGAGTACCTTTCCTGAACTTTGATTCCTAGCTGGGTGAACTCGCCCTTCGGTGGCTAGATGGGACCAAACGTGTTAAGCTTGTGGGGAAAGCCTTTGACCAATGGCCAATATGCTTGTGCTTGTGCGAGGGTTACGCAGGCACTTGCCAACACAGGGTTTTTACTTTACCATAAGCTGTCCCTTTGGGCTGAAGCAGGCGGCGTGTGTGGATCACAGCCTGGGAAGCAGGACCTCAGGGGAGTCTGCCAACAGACTGCCCTCCAGTATAGCCAGCTGAGAAAAGGTGGCAAGGCTGATGGAACCCGCTTACAACGAAATGTTTCTCTTCAGCAGAGGAGATTTTGCTACCACACGTCAGCAGCTCCTCTCCCTCAGAGTGCTGTTCCTGGGTAGGCTAGGAAAAGCCACCACGTTCTCAGCTTAGGAGAGGCTCTTTTCCTAGTTGGTTTCAACCGTGAGAGAGCCAGAAGGGCTGATCTCCACCAGTCGGGCTGCACAGCCTGAGAGCTTCGGGTAGGGCAGTCCTGAGCCAATGTGCCACCTTAGGAATGCAAGCCAAGTTTCCTTGCCACAGGAAGGCTCACCGAGGCCTGGTGTTTTCTCTATGAAACTGACGTGGGCTTGAAGGGTGAGGCCTTTACAACAATGTGTTTGGAGGTACTCGATTTGGGCTGCCTGGTGAAAGAACCTGCGCTCACCAGTACCCTGAGTACCTTTCCTGAACTTTGATTCCTAGCTGGGTGAACTCGCCCTTCGGAGGCTAGATGGGACCAAACGTGTTAAGCTTGTGGGAAAAGCCTTTGACCAATGGCCAATATGCTTGTGCTTGTGCGAGGGTTACGCAGGCACTTGCAACACAGGGTTTTGACCTTACCATAAGCTGTCCCTTTGGGCTGAAGCAGGTGGGGTGTGTGGATCACAGCCTGGGAAGCAGGACCTCAGGGGAGTCTGCCAACAACTGCCCTCCAGTATAGCCAGCTGAGAAAAGGTGGCAAGGCTGATGGATCCCGCTTACAACGAAATGTTTCTCTTCAGCAGAGGAGATTTTGCTACCACACGTCAGCAGCTCCTCTCCCTCAGAGTGCTGTTCCTGGGTAGGCTAGGAAAAGCCACCACGTTCCCAGCTTAGGAGAGGCTCTTTTCCTAGTTGGTTTCAACCGTGAGAGAGCCAGAAGGGCTGATCTCCACCAGTCGGGCTGCACAGCCTGAGTGCTTCGGGTAGGGCAGTCCTGAGCCAATGTGCCACCTTAGGAATGCAAGCCAAGTTTCCTTGCCACAGGAAGGCACACTGAGGCCTGGTGTTTTCTCTATGAAACTGACGTGGGCTTGAAGGGTGAGGCCTTTACAACAATGTGTATGGAGGTACTCGATTTGGGCTGCCTGGTGAAAAAACCTGCGCTCACCAGCACCCTGAGTACCTTTCCTGAACTTTGATTCCTAGCTGGGTGAACTCGCCCTTCGGTGGCTAGATGGGACCAAACGTGTTAAGCTTGTGGGGAAAGCCTTTGACCAATGGCCAATATGCTTGTGCTTGTGCAAGGGTTACGCAGGCACTTGCAACACAGGGTTTTGACCTTACCATAAGCTGTCCCTTTGGGCTGAAGCAGGTGGGGTGTGTGGATCACAGCCTGGGAAGCAGGACCTCAGGGGAGTCTGCCAACAACTGCCCTCCAGTATAGCCAGCTGAGAAAAGGTGGCAAGGCTGATGGAACCCGCTTACAACGAAATGTTTCTCTTCAGCAGAGGAGATTTTGCTACCACACGTCAGCAGCTCCTCTCCCTCAGAGTGCTGTTCCTGGGTAGGCTAGGAAAAGCCACCACGTTCCCAGCTGAGGAGAGGCTCTTTTCCTAGTTGGTTTCAACCGTGAGAGAGCCAGAAGGGCTGATCTCCACCAGTCGGGCTGCACAGCCTGAGTGCTTCGGGTAGGGCAGTCCTGAGCCAATGTGCCACCTTAGGAATGCAAGCCAAGTTTCCTTGCCACAGGAAGGCACACCGAGGCCTGGTGTTTTCTCTATGAAACTGACGTGGGCTTGAAGGGTGAGGCCTTTACAACAATGTGTTTGGAGGTACTTGATTTGGGCTGCCTGGTGAAAGAACCTGCGCTCACCAGCACCCTGAGTACCTTTCCTGAACTTTGATTCCTAGCTGGGTGAACTCGCCCTTCGGAGGCTAGATGGGACCAAACGTGTTAAGCTTGTGGGGAAAGCCTTTGACCAATGGCCAATATGCTTGTGCTTGTGCGAGGGTTACGCAGGCACTTGCAACACAGGGTTTTGAACTTACCATAAGCTGTCCCTTTGGGCTGAAGCAGGTGGGGTGTGTGGATCACAGCCTGGGAAGCAGGACCTCAGGGGAGTCTGCCAACAACTGCCCTCCAGTATAGCCAGCTGAGAAAAGGTGGCAAGGCTGATGGAACCCGCTTACAACGAAATGTTTCTCTTCAGCAGAGGAGATTTTGCTACCACACGTCAGCAGCTCCTCTCCCTCAGAGTGCTGTTCCTGGGTAGGCTAGGAAAAGCCACCACGTTCCCAGCTTAGGAGAGGCTCTTTTCCTAGTTGGTTTCAACCGTGAGAGAGCCAGAAGGGCTGATCTCCACCAGTCGGGCTGCACAGCCTGAGTGCTTCGGGTAGGGCAGTCCTGAGCCAATGTGCCACCTTAGGAATGCAAGCCAAGTTTCCTTGCCACAGGAAGGCACACCGAGGCCTGGTGTTTTCTCTATGAAACTGACGTGGGCTTGAAGGGTGAGGCCTTTACAACAATGTGTTTGGAGGTACTTGATTTGGGCTGCCTGGTGAAAGAACCTGCGCTCACCAGCACCCTGAGTACCTTTCCTGAACTTTGATTCCTAGCTGGGTGAACTCGCCCTTCGGAGGCTAGATGGGACCAAACGTGTTAAGCTTGTGGGGAAAGCCTTTGACCAATGGCCAATATGCTTGTGCTTGTGCGAGGGTTACGCAGGCACTTGCAACACAGGGTTTTGACCTTACCATAAGCTGTCCCTTTGGGCTGAAGCAGGCGGCGTGTGTGGATCACAGCCTGGGAAGCAGGACCTCAGGGGAGTCTGCCAACAGACTGCCCTCCAGTATAGCCAGCTGAGAAAAGGTGGCAAGGCTGATGGATCCCGCTTACAACGAAATGTTTCTCTTCAGCAGAGGAGATTTTGCTACCACACGTCAGCAGCTCCTCTCCCTCAGAGTGCTGTTCCTGGATAGACTAGAAAAAGCCACCACGTTCCCAGCTTAGGAGAGGCTCTTTTCCTAGTTGGTTTCAACCGTGAGAGAGCCAGAAGGGCTGATCTCCACCAGTCGGGCTGCACAGCCTGAGTGCTTCGGGTAGGGCAGTCCTGAGCCAATGTGCCACCTTAGGAATGCAAGCCAAGTTTCCTTGCCACAGGAAGGCACACCGAGGCCTGGTGTTTTCTCTATGAAACTGACGTGGGCTTGAAGGGTGAGGCCTTTACAACAATGTGTATGGAGGTACTCGATTTGGGCTGCCTGGTGAAAGAACCTGCGCTCACCAGCACCCTGAGTACCTTTCCTGAACTTTGATTCCTAGCTGGGTGAACTCGCCCTCCGGTGGCTAGATGGGACCAAACGTGTTAAGCTTGTGGGGAAAGCCTTTGACCAATGGCCAATATGCTTGTGCTTGTGCGAGGGTTACGCAGGCACTTGCAACACAGGGTTTTGACCTTACCATAAGCTGTCCCTTTGGGCTGAAGCAGGCGGCGTGTGTGGATCACAGCCTGGGAAGCAGGACCTCAGGGGAGTCTGCCAACAGACTGCCCTCCAGTATAGCCAGCTGAGAAAAGGTGGCAAGGCTGATGGATCCCGCTTACAACGAAATGTTTCTCTTCAGCAGAGGAGATTTTGCTACCACACGTCAGCAGCTCCTCTCCCTCAGAGTGCTGTTCCTGGGTAGACTAGGAAAAGCCACCACGTTCCCAGCTTAGGAGAGGCTCTTTTCCTAGTTGGTTTCAACCGTGAGAGAGCCAGAAGGGCTGATCTCCACCAGTCGGGCTGCACAGCCTGAGTGCTTCGGGTAGGGCAGTCCTGAGCCAATGTGCCACCTTAGGAATGCAAGCCAAGTTTCCTTGCCACAGGAAGGCACACCGAGGCCTGGTGTTTTCTCTATGAAACTGACGTGGGCTTGAAGGGTGAGGCCTTTACAACAATGTGTTTGGAGGTACTCGATTTGGGCTGCCTGGTGAAAGAACCTGCGCTCACCAGCACCCTGAGTACCTTTCCTGAACTTTGATTCCTAGCTGGGTGAACTCGCCCTTCGGAGGCTAGATGGGACCAAACGTGTTAAGCTTGTGGGGAAAGCCTTTGACCAATGGCCAATATGCTTGTGCTTGTGCGAGGGTTACGCAGGCACTTGCAACACAGGGTTTTGACCTTACCATAAGCTGTCCCTTTGGGCTGAAGCAGGCGGCGTGTGTGGATCACAGCCTGGGAAGCAGGACCTCACGGGCGTCTGCCAACAGACTGCCCTCCAGTATAGCCAGCTGAGAAAAGGTGGCAAGGCTGATGGATCCCGCTTACAACGAAATGTTTCTCTTCAGCAGAGGAGATTTTGCTACCACACGTCAGCAGCTCCTCTCCCTCAGAGTGCTGTTCCTGGGTAGACTAGGAAAAGCCGCCACGTTCCCAGCTTAGGAGAGGCTCTTTTCCTAGTTGGTTTCAACCGTGAGAGAGCCAGAAGGGCTGATCTCCACCAGTCGGGCTGCACAGCCTGAGTGCTTCGGGTAGGGCAGTCCTGAGCCAATGTGCCACCTTAGGAATGCAAGCCAAGTTTCCTTGCCACAGGAAGGCACACCGAGGCCTGGTGTTTTCTCTATGAAAATGACGTGGGCTAGAAGGGTGAGGCCTTTACAACAATGTGTTTGAAGGTACTCGATTTGGGCTGCCTGGTGAAAGAACCTGCGCTCACCAGCACCCTGAGTACCTTTCCTGAACTTTGATTCCTAGCTGGGTGAACTCGCCCTTCGGTGGCTAGATGGGACCAAACGTGTTAAGCTTGTGGGGAAAGCCTTTGACCAATGGCCAATATGCTTGTGCTTGTGCGAGGGTTACGCAGGCACTTGCCAACACAGGGTTTTTACTTTACCATAAGCTGTCCCTTTGGGCTGAAGCAGGCGGCGTGTGTGGATCACAGCCTGGGAAGCAGGACCTCAGGGGAGTCTGCCAACAGACTGCCCTCCAGTATAGCCAGCTGAGAAAAGGTGGCAAGGCTGATGGAACCCGCTTACAACGAAATGTTTCTCTTCAGCAGAGGAGATTTTGCTACCACACGTCAGCAGCTCCTCTCCCTCAGAGTGCTGTTCCTGGGTAGGCTAGGAAAAGCCACCACGTTCTCAGCTTAGGAGAGGCTCTTTTCCTAGTTGGTTTCAACCGTGAGAGAGCCAGAAGGGCTGATCTCCACCAGTCGGGCTGCACAGCCTGAGTGCTTCGGGTAGGGCAGTCCTGAGCCAATGTGCCACCTTAGGAATGCAAGCCAAGTTTCCTTGCCACAGGAAGGCACACCGAGGCCTGGTGTTTTCTCTATGAAACTGACGTGGGCTAGAAGGGTGAGGCCTTTACAACAATGTGTATGGAGGTACTCGATTTGGGCTGCCTGGTGAAAGAACCTGCGCTCACCAGCACCCTGAGTACCTTTCCTGAACTTTGATTCCTAGCTGGGTGAACTCGCCCTTCGGAGGCTAGATGGGACCAAACGTGTTAAGCTTGTGGGGAAAGCCTTTGACCAATGGCCAATATGCTTGTGCTTGTGCGAGGGTTACGCAGGCACTTGCAACACAGGGTTTTGACCTTACCATAAGCTGTCCCTTTGGGCTGAAGCAGGCGGCGTGTGTGGATCACAGCCTGGGAAGCAGGACCTCAGGGGAGTCTGCCAACAGACTGCCCTCCAGTATAGCCAGCTGAGAAAAGGTGGCAAGGCTGATGGATCCCGCTTACAACGAAATGTTTCTCTTCAGCAGAGGAGATTTTGCTACCACACGTCAGCAGCTCCTCTCCCTCAGAGTGCTGTTCCTGGGTAGACTAGGAAAAGCCACCACGTTCCCAGCTTAGGAGAGGCTCTTTTCCTAGTTGGTTTCAACCGTGAGAGAGCCAGAAGGGCTGATCTCCACCAGTCGGGCTGCACAGCCTGAGTGCTTCGGGTAGGGCAGTCCTGAGCCAATGTGCCACCTTAGGAATGCAAGCCAAGTTTCCTTGCCACAGGAAGGCACACCGAGGCCTGGTGTTTTCTCTATGAAACTGACGTGGGCTTGAAGGGTGAGGCCTTTACAACAATGTGTATGGAGGTACTCGATTTGGGCTGCCTGGTGAAAGAACCTGCGCTCACCAGCACCCTGAGTACCTTTCCTGAACTTTGATTCCTAGCTGGGTGAACTCGCCCTTCGGAGGCTAGATGGGACCAAACGTGTTAAGCTTGTGGGGAAAGCCTTTGACCAATGGCCAATATGCTTGTGCTTGTGCGAGGGTTACGCAGGCACTTGCAACACAGGGTTTTGACCTTACCATAAGCTGTCCCTTTGGGCTGAAGCAGGCGGCGTGTGTGGATCACAGCCTGGGAAGCAGGACCTCAGGGGAGTCTGCCAACAGACTGCCCTCCAGTATAGCCAGCTGAGAAAAGGTGGCAAGGCTGATGGATCCCGCTTACAACGAAATGTTTCTCTTCAGCAGAGGAGATTTTGCTACCACACGTCAGCAGCTCCTCTCCCTCAGAGTGCTGTTCCTGGGTAGACTAGGAAAAGCCACCACGTTCCCAGCTTAGGAGAGGCTCTTTTCCTAGTTGGTTTCAACCGTGAGAGAGCCAGAAGGGCTGATCTCCACCAGTCGGGCTGCACAGCCTGAGTGCTTCGGGTAGGGCAGTCCTGAGCCAATGTGCCACCTTAGGAATGCAAGCCAAGTTTCCTTGCCACAGGAAGGCACACCGAGGCCTGGTGTTTTCTCTATGAAAATGACGTGGGCTAGAAGGGTGAGGCCTTTACAACAATGTGTTTGGAGGTACTCGATTTGGGCTGCCTGGTGAAAGAACCTGCGCTCACCAGCACCCTGAGTACCTTTCCTGAACTTTGATTCCTAGCTGGGTGAACTCGCCCTTCGGTGGCTAGATGGGACCAAACGTGTTAAGCTTGTGGGGAAAGCCTTTGACCAATGGCCAATATGCTTGTGCTTGTGCGAGGGTTACGCAGGCACTTGCCAACACAGGGTTTTTACTTTACCATAAGCTGTCCCTTTGGGCTGAAGCAGGCGGCGTGTGTGGATCACAGCCTGGGAAGCAGGACCTCAGGGGAGTCTGCCAACAGACTGCCCTCCAGTATAGCCAGCTGAGAAAAGGTGGCAAGGCTGATGGAACCCGCTTACAATGAAATGTTTCTCTTCAGCAGAGGAGATTTTGCTACCACACGTCAGCAGCTCCTCTCCCTCAGAGTGCTGTTCCTGGGTAGGCTAGGAAAAGCCACCACGTTCCCAGCTTAGGAGAGGCTCTTTTCCTAGTTGGTTTCAACCGTGAGAGAGCCAGAAGGGCTGATCTCCACCAGTCGGGCTGCACAGCCTGAGTGCTTCGGGTAGGGCAGTCCTGAGCCAATGTGCCACCTTAGGAATGCAAGCCAAGTTTCCTTGCCACAGGAAGGCACACCGAGGCCTGGTGTTTTCTCTATGAAACTGACGTGGGCTTGAAGGGTGAGGCCTTTACAACAATGTGTTTGGAGGTACTCGATTTGGGCTGCCTGGTGAAAGAACCTGCGCTCACCAGCACCCTGAGTACCTTTCCTGAACTTTGATTCCTAGCTGGGTGAACTCGCCCTTCGGAGGCTAGATGGGACCAAACGTGTTAAGCTTGTGGGGAAAGCCTTTGACCAATGGCCAATATGCTTGTGCTTGTGCGAGGGTTACGCAGGCACTTGCAACACAGGGTTTTGACCTTACCATAAGCTGTCCCTTTGGGCTGAAGCAGGCGGCGTGTGTGGATCACAGCCTGGGAAGCAGGACCTCAGGGGAGTCTGCCAACAGACTGCCCTCCAGTATAGCCAGCTGAGAAAAGGTGGCAAGGCTGATGGATCCCGCTTACAACGAAATGTTTCTCTTCAGCAGAGGAGATTTTGCTACCACACGTCAGCAGCTCCTCTCCCTCAGAGTGCTGTTCCTGGGTAGACTAGGAAAAGCCACCACGTTCCCAGCTTAGGAGAGGCTCTTTTCCTACTTGGTTTCAACCGTGAGAGAGCCAGAAGGGCTGATCTCCACCAGTCGGGCTGCACAGCCTGAGTGCTTCGGGTAGGGCAGTCCTGAGCCAATGTGCCACCTTAGGAATGCAAGCCAAGTTTCCTTGCCACAGGAAGGCACACCGAGGCCTGGTGTTTTCTCTATGAAACTGACGTGGGCTTGAAGGGTGAGGCCTTTACAACAATGTGTATGGAGGTACTCGATTTGGGCTGCCTGGTGAAAAAACCTGCGCTCACCAGCACCCTGAGTACCTTTCCTGAACTTTGATTCCTAGCTGGGTGAACTCGCCCTTCGGTGGCTAGATGGGACCAAACGTGTTAAGCTTGTGGGGAAAGCCTTTGACCAATGGCCAATATGCTTGTGCTTGTGCGAGGGTTACGCAGGCACTTGCAACACAGGGTTTTGACCTTACCATAAGCTGTCCCTTTGGGCTGAAGCAGGCGGCGTGTGTGGATCACAGCCTGGGAAGCAGGACCTCAGGGGAGTCTGCCAACAACTGCCCTCCAGTATAGCCAGCTGAGAAAAGGTGGCAAGGCTGATGGAACCCGCTTACAACGAAATGTTTCTCTTCAGCAGAGGAGATTTTGCTACCACACGTCAGCAGCTCCTCTCCCTCAGAGTGCTGTTCCTGGGTAGGCTAGGAAAAGCCACCACGTTCCCAGCTTAGGAGAGGCTCTTTTCCTAGTTGGTTTCAACCGTGAGAGAGCCAGAAGGGCTGATCTCCACCAGTCGGGCTGCACAGCCTGAGTGCTTCGGGTAGGGCAGTCCTGAGCCAATGTGCCACCTTAGGAATGCAAGCCAAGTTTCCTTGCCACAGGAAGGCACACCGAGGCCTGGTGTTTTCTCTATGAAACTGACGTGGGCTTGAAGGGTGAGGCCTTTACAACAATGTGTTTGGAGGTACTTGATTTGGGCTGCCTGGTGAAAGAACCTGCGCTCACCAGCACCCTGAGTACCTTTCCTGAACTTTGATTCCTAGCTGGGTGAACTCGCCCTTCGGAGGCTAGATGGGACCAAACGTGTTAAGCTTGTGGGGAAAGCCTTTGACCAATGGCCAATATGCTTGTGCTTGTGCGAGGGTTACGCAGGCACTTGCAACACAGGGTTTTGAACTTACCATAAGCTGTCCCTTTGGGCTGAAGCAGGTGGGGTGTGTGGATCACAGCCTGGGAAGCAGGACCTCAGGGGAGTCTGCCAACAACTGCCCTCCAGTATAGCCAGCTGAGAAAAGGTGGCAAGGCTGATGGATCCCGCTTACAACGAAATGTTTCTCTTCAGCAGAGGAGATTTTGCTACCACACGTCAGCAGCTCCTCTCCCTCAGAGTGCTGTTCCTGGGTAGACTAGGAAAAGCCACCACGTTCCCAGCTTAGGAGAGGCTCTTTTCCTAGTTGGTTTCAACCGTGAGAGAGCCAGAAGGGCTGATCTCCACCAGTCGGGCTGCACAGCCTGAGTGCTTCGGGTAGGGCAGTCCTGAGCCAATGTGCCACCTTAGGAATGCAAGCCAAGTTTCCTTGCCACAGGAAGGCACACCGAGGCCTGGTGTTTTCTCTATGAAACTGACGTGGGCTTGAAGGGTGAGGCCTTTACAACAATGTGTATGGAGGTACTCGATTTGGGCTGCCTGGTGAAAGAACCTGCGCTCACCAGCACCCTGAGTACCTTTCCTGAACTTTGATTCCTAGCTGGGTGAACTCGCCCTTCGGAGGCTAGATGGGACCAAACGTGTTAAGCTTGTGGGGAAAGCCTTTGACCAATGGCCAATATGCTTGTGCTTGTGCGAGGGTTACGCAGGCACTTGCAACACAGGGTTTTGACCTTACCATAAGCTGTCCCTTTGGGCTGAAGCAGGCGGCGTGTGTGGATCACAGCCTGGGAAGCAGGACCTCAGGGGAGTCTGCCAACAGACTGCCCTCCAGTATAGCCAGCTGAGAAAAGGTGGCAAGGCTGATGGATCCCGCTTACAACGAAATGTTTCTCTTCAGCAGAGGAGATTTTGCTACCACACGTCAGCAGCTCCTCTCCCTCAGAGTGCTGTTCCTGGGTAGACTAGGAAAAGCCACCACGTTCCCAGCTTAGGAGAGGCTCTTTTCCTAGTTGGTTTCAACCGTGAGAGAGCCAGAAGGGCTGATCTCCACCAGTCGGGCTGCACAGCCTGAGTGCTTCGGGTAGGGCAGTCCTGAGCCAATGTGCCACCTTAGGAATGCAAGCCAAGTTTCCTTGCCACAGGAAGGCACACCGAGGCCTGGTGTTTTCTCTATGAAAATGACGTGGGCTAGAAGGGTGAGGCCTTTACAACAATGTGTTTGGAGGTACTCGATTTGGGCTGCCTGGTGAAAGAACCTGCGCTCACCAGCACCCTGAGTACCTTTCCTGAACTTTGATTCCTAGCTGGGTGAACTCGCCCTTCGGTGGCTAGATGGGACCAAACGTGTTAAGCTTGTGGGGAAAGCCTTTGACCAATGGCCAATATGCTTGTGCTTGTGCGAGGGTTACGCAGGCACTTGCCAACACAGGGTTTTTACTTTACCATAAGCTGTCCCTTTGGGCTGAAGCAGGCGGCGTGTGTGGATCACAGCCTGGGAAGCAGGACCTCAGGGGAGTCTGCCAACAGACTGCCCTCCAGTATAGCCAGCTGAGAAAAGGTGGCAAGGCTGATGGAACCCGCTTACAATGAAATGTTTCTCTTCAGCAGAGGAGATTTTGCTACCACACGTCAGCAGCTCCTCTCCCTCAGAGTGCTGTTCCTGGGTAGGCTAGGAAAAGCCACCACGTTCCCAGCTTAGGAGAGGCTCTTTTCCTAGTTGGTTTCAACCGTGAGAGAGCCAGAAGGGCTGATCTCCACCAGTCGGGCTGCACAGCCTGAGTGCTTCGGGTAGGGCAGTCCTGAGCCAATGTGCCACCTTAGGAATGCAAGCCAAGTTTCCTTGCCACAGGAAGGCACACCGAGGCCTGGTGTTTTCTCTATGAAACTGACGTGGGCTTGAAGGGTGAGGCCTTTACAACAATGTGTTTGGAGGTACTCGATTTGGGCTGCCTGGTGAAAGAACCTGCGCTCACCAGCACCCTGAGTACCTTTCCTGAACTTTGATTCCTAGCTGGGTGAACTCGCCCTTCGGAGGCTAGATGGGACCAAACGTGTTAAGCTTGTGGGGAAAGCCTTTGACCAATGGCCAATATGCTTGTGCTTGTGCGAGGGTTACGCAGGCACTTGCAACACAGGGTTTTGACCTTACCATAAGCTGTCCCTTTGGGCTGAAGCAGGCGGCGTGTGTGGATCACAGCCTGGGAAGCAGGACCTCAGGGGAGTCTGCCAACAGACTGCCCTCCAGTATAGCCAGCTGAGAAAAGGTGGCAAGGCTGATGGATCCCGCTTACAACGAAATGTTTCTCTTCAGCAGAGGAGATTTTGCTACCACACGTCAGCAGCTCCTCTCCCTCAGAGTGCTGTTCCTGGGTAGACTAGGAAAAGCCACCACGTTCCCAGCTTAGGAGAGGCTCTTTTCCTAGTTGGTTTCAACCGTGAGAGAGCCAGAAGGGCTGATCTCCACCAGTCGGGCTGCACAGCCTGAGTGCTTCGGGTAGGGCAGTCCTGAGCCAATGTGCCACCTTAGGAATGCAAGCCAAGTTTCCTTGCCACAGGAAGGCACACCGAGGCCTGGTGTTTTCTCTATGAAACTGACGTGGGCTTGAAGGGTGAGGCCTTTACAACAACGTGTATGGAGGTACTCGATTTGGGCTGCCTGGTGAAAGAACCTGCACTCACCAGCACCCTGAGTACCTTTCCTGAACTTTGATTCCTAGCTGGGTGAACTCGCCCTTCGGAGGCTAGATGGGACCAAACGTGTTAAGCTTCTGGGGAAAGCCTTTGACCAATGGCCAATATGCTTGTGCTTGTGCGAGGGTTACGCCGGCACTTGCAACACAGGGTTTTTACCTTACCATAAGCTGTCCCTTTGGGCTGAAGCAGGCGGCGTGTGTGGATCACAGCCTGGGAAGCAGGACCTCAGGGGAGTCTGCCAACAGACTGCCCTCCAGTATAGCCAGCTGAGAAAAGGTGGCAAGGCTGATGGATCCCGCTTACAACGAAATGTTTCTCTTCAGCAGAGGAGATTTTGCTACCACACGTCAGCAGCTCCTCTCCCTCAGAGTGCTGTTCCTGGGTAGACTAGGAAAAGCCGCCACGTTCCCAGCTTAGGAGAGGCTCTTTTCCTAGTTGGTTTCAACCGTGAGAGAGCCAGAAGGGCTGATCTCCACCAGTCGGGCTGCACAGCCTGAGTGCTTCGGGTAGGGCAGTCCTGAGCCAATGTGCCACCTTAGGAATGCAAGCCAAGTTTCCTTGCCACAGGAAGGCACACCGAGGCCTGGTGTTTTCTCTATGAAACTGACGTGGGCTTGAAGGGTGAGGCCTTTACAACAATGTGTATGGAGGTACTCGATTTGGGCTGCCTGGTGAAAAAACCTGCGCTCACCAGCACCCTGAGTACCTTTCCTGAACTTTGATTCCTAGCTGGGTGAACTCGCCCTTCGGTGGCTAGATGGGACCAAACGTGTTAAGCTTGTGGGGAAAGCCTTTGACCAATGGCCAATATGCTTGTGCTTGTGCGAGGGTTACGCAGGCACTTGCAACACAGGGTTTTGACCTTACCATAAGCTGTCCCTTTGGGCTGAAGCAGGTGGGGTGTGTGGATCACAGCCTGGGAAGCAGGACCTCAGGGGAGTCTGCCAACAACTGCCCTCCAGTATAGCCAGCTGAGAAAAGGTGGCAAGGCTGATGGATCCCGCTTACAACGAAATGTTTCTCTTCAGCAGAGGAGATTTTGCTACCACACGTCAGCAGCTCCTCTCCCTCAGAGTGCTGTTCCTGGGTAGGCTAGGAAAAGCCACCACGTTCCCAGCTTAGGAGAGGCTCTTTTCCTAGTTGGTTTCAACCGTGAGAGAGCCAGAAGGGCTGATCTCCACCAGTCGGGCTGCACAGCCTGAGTGCTTCGGGTAGGGCAGTCCTGAGCCAATGTGCCACCTTAGGAATGCAAGCCAAGTTTCCTTGCCACAGGAAGGCACACCGAGGCCTGGTGTTTTCTCTATGAAACTGACGTGGGCTTGAAGGGTGAGGCCTTTACAACAATGTGTTTGGAGGTACTTGATTTGGGCTGCCTGGTGAAAGAACCTGCGCTCACCAGCACCCTGAGTACCTTTCCTGAACTTTGATTCCTAGCTGGGTGAACTCGCCCTTCGGTGGCTAGATGGGACCAAACGTGTTAAGCTTGTGGGGAAAGCCTTTGACCAATGGCCAATATGCTTGTGCTTGTGCGAGGGTTACGCAGGCACTTGCAACACAGGGTTTTGACCTTACCATAAGCTGTCCCTTTGGGCTGAAGCAGGCGGCGTGTGTGGATCACAGCCTGGGAAGCAGGACCTCAGGGGAGTCTGCCAACAACTGCCCTCCAGTATAGCCAGCTGAGAAAAGGTGGCAAGGCTGATGGAACCCGCTTACAACGAAATGTTTCTCTTCAGCAGAGGAGATTTTGCTACCACACGTCAGCAGCTCCTCTCCCTCAGAGTGCTGTTCCTGGGTAGGCTAGGAAAAGCCACCACGTTCCCAGCTTAGGAGAGGCTCTTTTCCTAGTTGGTTTCAACCGTGAGAGAGCCAGAAGGGCTGATCTCCACCAGTCGGGCTGCACAGCCTGAGTGCTTCGGGTAGGGCAGTCCTGAGCCAATGTGCCACCTTAGGAATGCAAGCCAAGTTTCCTTGCCACAGGAAGGCACACCGAGGCCTGGTGTTTTCTCTATGAAACTGACGTGGGCTTGAAGGGTGAGGCCTTTACAACAATGTGTTTGGAGGTACTTGATTTGGGCTGCCTGGTGAAAGAACCTGCGCTCACCAGCACCCTGAGTACCTTTCCTGAACTTTGATTCCTAGCTGGGTGAACTCGCCCTTCGGAGGCTAGATGGGACCAAACGTGTTAAGCTTGTGGGGAAAGCCTTTGACCAATGGCCAATATGCTTGTGCTTGTGCGAGGGTTACGCAGGCACTTGCAACACAGGGTTTTGAACTTACCATAAGCTGTCCCTTTGGGCTGAAGCAGGTGGGGTGTGTGGATCACAGCCTGGGAAGCAGGACCTCAGGGGAGTCTGCCAACAACTGCCCTCCAGTATAGCCAGCTGAGAAAAGGTGGCAAGGCTGATGGATCCCGCTTACAACGAAATGTTTCTCTTCAGCAGAGGAGATTTTGCTACCACACGTCAGCAGCTCCTCTCCCTCAGAGTGCTGTTCCTGGGTAGACTAGGAAAAGCCACCACGTTCCCAGCTTAGGAGAGGCTCTTTTCCTACTTGGTTTCAACCGTGAGAGAGCCAGAAGGGCTGATCTCCACCAGTCGGGCTGCACAGCCTGAGTGCTTCGGGTAGGGCAGTCCTGAGCCAATGTGCCACCTTAGGAATGCAAGCCAAGTTTCCTTGCCACAGGAAGGCACACCGAGGCCTGGTGTTTTCTCTATGAAACTGACGTGGGCTTGAAGGGTGAGGCCTTTACAACAATGTGTTTGGAGGTACTTGATTTGGGCTGCCTGGTGAAAGAACCTGCGCTCACCAGCACCCTGAGTACCTTTCCTGAACTTTGATTCCTAGCTGGGTGAACTCGCCCTTCGGAGGCTAGATGGGACCAAACGTGTTAAGCTTGTGGGGAAAGCCTTTGACCAATGGCCAATATGCTTGTGCTTGTGCGAGGGTTACGCAGGCACTTGCAACACAGGGTTTTGACCTTACCATAAGCTGTCCCTTTGGGCTGAAGCAGGTGGGGTGTGTGGATCACAGCCTGGGAAGCAGGACCTCAGGGGAGTCTGCCAACAACTGCCCTCCAGTATAGCCAGCTGAGAAAAGGTGGCAAGGCTGATGGATCTCGCTTACAACGAAATGTTTCTCTTCAGCAGAGGAGATTTTGCTACCACACGTCAGCAGCTCCTCTCCCTCAGAGTGCTGTTCCTGGGTAGGCTAGGAAAAGCCACCACGTTCCCAGCTTAGGAGAGGCTCTTTTCCTAGTTGGTTTCAACCGTGAGAGAGCCAGAAGGGCTGATCTCCACCAGTCGGGCTGCACAGCCTGAGTGCTTCGGGTAGGGCAGTCCTGAGCCAATGTGCCACCTTAGGAATGCAAGCCAAGTTTCCTTGCCACAGGAAGGCACACCGAGGCCTGGTGTTTTCTCTATGAAACTGACGTGGGCTTGAAGGGTGAGGCCTTTACAACAATGTGTTTGGAGGTACTCGATTTGGGCTGCCTGGTGAAAGAACCCGCGCTCACCAGCACCCTGAGTACCTTTCCTGAACTTTGATTCCTAGCTGGGTGAACTCGCCCTTCGGAGGCTAGATGGGACCAAACGTGTTAAGCTTGTGGGGAAAGCCTTTGACCAATGGCCAATATGCTTGTGCTTGTGCGAGGGTTACGCAGGCACTTGCAACACAGGGTTTTGACCTTACCATAAGCTGTCCCTTTGGGCTGAAGCAGGCGGCGTGTGTGGATCACAGCCTGGGAAGCAGGACCTCAGGGGAGTCTGCCAACAGACTGCCCTCCAGTATAGCCAGCTGAGAAAAGGTGGCAAGGCTGATGGATCCCGCTTACAACGAAATGTTTCTCTTCAGCAGAGGAGATTTTGCTACCACACGTCAGCAGCTCCTCTCCCTCAGAGTGCTGTTCCTGGGTAGGCTAGGAAAAGCCACCACGTTCCCCAGCTTAGGAGAGACTCTTTTCCTAGTTGGTTTCATTTGTGAGAGAGCCAGAAGGGCTGATCTCCACCAGTCGGGTTGCACAGCCTGAATGCTTTGGGTAGGGCAGTTCTGAGCCAATGTGCAACCTTAGGAATGCAAGCCAAGTTTCCTTGCCACAGGAAGGCACACCGAGGCCTGGTGTTTTCTCTATGAAACTGACGTGGGCTTGAAGGGTGAGGCCTTTACAACAATGTGTTTGGAGGTACTCGATTTGGGCTGCCTGGTGAAAGAACCCGCGCTCACCAGCACCCTGAGTACCTTTCCTGAACTTTGATTCCTAGCTGGGTGAACTCGCCCTTCGGAGGCTAGATGGGACCAAACGTGTTAAGCTTGTGGGGAAAGCCTTTGACCAATGGCCAATATGCTTGTGCTTGTGCGAGGGTTACGCAGGCACTTGCAACACAGGGTTTTGACCTTACCATAAGCTATCCCTTTGGGCTGAAGCAGGCGGCGTGTGTGGATCACAGCCTGGGAAGCAGGACCTCAGGGGAGTCTGCCAACAGACTGCCCTCCAGTATAGCCAGCTGAGAAAATGTGGCAAGGCTGATGGATCCCGCTTACAACGAAATGTTTCTCTTCAGCAGAGGAGATTTTGCTACCACACGTCAGCAGCTCCTCTCCCTCAGAGTGATGTTCCTGGGTAGACTAGGAAAAGCCACCACGTTCCCCAGCTTAGGAGAGACTCTTTTCCTAGTTGGTTTCATCCGTGAGAGAGCCAGAAGGGCTGATCTCCACCAGTCGGGCTGCACAGCCTGAGTGCTTCGGGTAGGGCAGTCCTGAGCCAATGTGCCACCTTAGGAATGCAAGCCAAGTTTCCTTGCCACAGGAAGGCACACCGAGGCCTGGTGTTTTCTCTATGAAACTGACGTGGGCTTGAAGGGTGAGGCCTTTACAACAATGTGTATGGAGGTACTCGATTTGGGCTGCCTGGTGAAAGAACCCGCGCTCACCAGCACCCTGAGTACCTTTCCTGAACTTTGATTCCTAGCTGGGTGAACTCGCCCTTCGGAGGCTAGATGGGACCAAACGTGTTAAGCTTGTGGGGAATGCCTTTGACCAATGGCCAATATGCTTGTGCTTGTGCGAGGGTTACGCAGGCACTTGCAACACAGGATTTTGACCTTACCATAAGCTGTCCCTTTGGGCTGAAGCAGGCGGCGTGTGTGGATCACAGCCTGGGAAGCAGGACCTCAGGGGAGTCTGCCAACAGACTGCCCTCCAGTATAGCCAGCTGAGAAAAGGTGGCAAGGCTGATGGATCCCGCTTACAACGAAATGTTTCTCTTCAGCAGAGGAGATTTTGCTACCACACGTCAGCAGCTCCTCTCCCTCAGAGTGCTGTTCCTGGGTAGACTAGGAAAAGGCACCATGTTCCCCAGCTTAGGAGAGGCTCTTTTCCTAGTTGGTTTCAACCGTGAGAGAGCCAGAAGGGCTGATCTCCACCAGTCGGGCTGCACAGCCTGAGTGCTTCGGGTAGGGCAGTCCTGAGCCAATGTGCCACCTTAGGAATGCAAGCCAAGTTTCCTTGCCACAGGAAGGCACACCGAGGCCTGGTGTTTTCTCTATGAAACTGACGTGGGCTTGAAGGGTGAGGCCTTTACAACAATGTGTATGGAGGTACTCGATTTGGGCTGCCTGGTGAAAGAACCCGCGCTCACCAGCACCCTGAGTACCTTTCCTGAACTTTGATTCCTAGCTGGGTGAACTCGCCCTTCGGAGGCTAGATGGGACCAAACGTGTTAAGCTTGTGGGGAAAGCCTTTGACCAATGGCCAATATGCTTGTGCTTGTGCGAGGGTTACGCAGGCACTTGCAACACAGGGTTTTGACCTTACCATAAGCTGTCCTTTGGGCTGAAGCAGGCGGCGTGTGTGGATCACAGCCTGGGAAGCAGGACCTCAGGGGAGTCTGCCAACAGACTGCCCTCCAGTATAGCCAGCTGAGAAAAGGTGGCAAGGCTGATGGATCCCGCTTACAACGAAATGTTTCTCTTCAGCAGAGGAGATTTTGCTACCACACGTCAGCAGCTCCTCTCCCTCAGAGTGCTGTTCCTGGGTAGACTAGGAAAAGCCACCACGTTCCCAGCTTAGGAGAGGCTCTTTTCCTAGCTGGTTTCAACCGTGAGAGAGCCAGAAGGGCTGATCTCCACCAGTCGGGCTGCACAGCCTGAGTGCTTCGGGTAGGGCAGTCCTGAGCCAATGTGCCACCTTAGGAATGCAAGCCAAGTTTCCTTGCCACAGGAAGGCACACCGAGGCCTGGTGTTTTCTCTATGAAACTGACGTGGGCTTGAAGGGTGAGGCCTTTACAACAATGTGTATGGAGGTACTCGATTTGGGCTGCCTGGTGAAAGAACCCGCGCTCACCAGCACCCTGAGTACCTTTCCTGAACTTTGATTCCTAGCTGGGTGAACTCGCCCTTCGGAGGCTAGATGGGACCAAACGTGATAAGCTTGTGGGGAAAGCCTTTGACCAATGGCCAATATGCTTGTGCTTGTGCGAGGGTTACGCAGGCACTTGCAACACAGGGTTTTGACCTTACCATAAGCTGTCCCTTTGGTCTGAAGCAGGCGGCGTGTGTGGATCACAGCCTGGGAAGCAGGACCTCAGGGGAGTCTGCCAACAGACTGCCCTCCAGTATAGCCAGCTGAGAAAAGGTGGCAAGGCTGATGGATCCCGCTTACAACGAAATGTTTCTCTTCAGCAGAGGAGATTTTGCTACCACACGTCAGCAGCTCCTCTCCCTCAGAGTGCTGTTCCTGGGTAGGCTAGGAAAAGCCACCACGTTCCCCAGCTTAGGAGAGACTCTTTTCCTAGTTGGTTTCATCCGTGAGAGAGCCAGAAGGGCTGATCTCCACCAGTCGGGCTGCACAGCCTGAGTGCTTCGGGTAGGGCAGTCCTGACCCAATGTGCCACCTTAGGAATGCAAGCCAAGTTTCCTTGCCACAGGAAGGCACACCGAGGCCTGGTGTTTTCTCTATGAAACTGACGTGGGCTTGAAGGGTGAGGCCTTTACAACAATGTGTATGGAGGTACTCGATTTGGGCTGCCTGGTGAAAGAACCCGCGCTCACCAGCACCCTGAGTACCTTTCCTGAACTTTGATTCCTAGCTGGGTGAACTCGCCCTTCGGAGGCTAGATGGGACCAAACGTGTTAAGCTTGTGGGGAAAGCCTTTGACCAATGGCCAATATGCTTGTGCTTGTGCGAGGGTTACGCAGGCACTTGCAACACAGGGTTTTGACCTTACCATAAGCTGTCCCTTTGGGCTGAAGCAGGCGGCGTGTGTGGATCACAGCCTGGGAAGCAGGACCTCAGGGGAGTCTGCCAACAGACTGCCCTCCAGTATAGCCAGCTGAGAAAAGGTGGCAAGGCTGATGGATCCCGCTTACAACGAAATGTTTCTCTTCAGCAGAGGAGATTTTGCTACCACACGTCAGCAGCTCCTCTCCCTCAGAGTGCTGTTCCTGGGTAGACTAGGAAAAGCCACCACGTTCCCAGCTTAGGAGAGGCTCTTTTCCTAGTTGGTTTCAACCGTGAGAGAGCCAGAAGGGCTGATCTCCACCAGTCGGGCTGCACAGCCTGAGTGCTTCGGGTAGGGCAGTCCTGAGCCAATGTGCCACCTTAGGAATGCAAGCCAAGTTTCCTTGCCACAGGAAGGCACACCGAGGCCTGGTGTTTTCTCTATGAAACTGACGTGGGCTTGAAGGGTGAGGCCTTTACAACAATGTGTTTGGAGGTACTCGATTTGGGCTGCCTGGTGAAAGAACCCGCGCTCACCAGCACCCTGAGTACCTTTCCTGAACTTTGATTCCTAGCTGGGTGAACTCGCCCTTCGGAGGCTAGATGGGACCAAACGTGTTAAGCTTGTGGTGAATGCCTTTGACCAATGGCCAATATGCTTGTGCTTGTGCGAGGGTTACGCAGGCACTTGCAACACAGGGTTTTGACCTTACCATAAGCTGTCCCTTTGGGCTGAAGCAGGCGGCGTGTGTGGATCACAGCCTGGGAAGCAGGACCTCAGGGGAGTCTGCCAACAGACTGCCCTCCAGTATAGCCAGCTGAGAAAAGGTGGCAAGGCTGATGGATCCCGCTTACAACGAAATGTTTCTCTTCAGCAGAGGAGATTTTGCTACCACAGGTCAGCAGCTCCTCTCCCTCAGAGTGCTGTTCCTGGGTAGACTAGGAAAAGCCACCATGTTCCCCAGCTTAGGAGAGGCTCTTTTCCTAGTTGGTTTCAACCGTGAGAGAGCCAGAAGGGCTGATCTCCACCAGTCGGGCTGCACAGCCTGAGTGCTTCGGGTAGGGCAGTCCTGAGCCAATGTGCCACCTTAGGAATGCAAGCCAAGTTTCCTGGCCACAGGAAGGCACACCGAGGCCTGGTGTTTTCTCTATGAAACTGACGTGGGCTTGAAGGGTGAGGCCTTTACAACAATGTGTATGGAGGTACTCGATTTGGGCTGCCTGGTGAAAGAACCCGCGCTCACCAGCACCCTGAGTACCTTTCCTGAACTTTGATTCCTAGCTGGGTGAACTCGCCCTTCGGAGGCTAGATGGGACCAAACGTGTTAAGCTTGTGGTGAATGCCTTTGACCAATGGCCAATATGCTTGTGCTTGTGCGAGGGTTACGCAGGCACTTGCAACACAGGGTTTTGACCTTACCATAAGCTGTCCCTTTGGGCTGAAGCAGGCGGCGTGTGTGGATCACAGCCTGGGAAGCAGGACCTCAGGGGAGTCTGCCAACAGACTGCCCTCCAGTATAGCCAGCTGAGAAAAGGTGGCAAGGCTGATGGATCCCGCTTACAACGAAATGTTTCTCTTCAGCAGAGGAGATTTTGCTACCACACGTCAGCAGCTCCTCTCCCTCAGAGTGCTGTTCCTGGGTAGACTAGGAAAAGCCACCATGTTCCCCAGCTTAGGAGAGGCTCTTTTCCTAGTTGGTTTCAACCGTGAGAGAGCCAGAAGGGCTGATCTCCACCAGTCGGGCTGCACAGCCTGAGTGCTTCGGGTAGGGCAGTCCTGAGCCAATGTGCCACCTTAGGAATGCAAGCCAAGTTTCCTTGCCACAGGAAGGCACACCGAGGCCTGGTGTTTTCTCTATGAAACTGACGTGGGCTTGAAGGGTGAGGCCTTTACAACAATGTGTATGGAGGTACTCGATTTGGGCTGCCTGGTGAAAGAACCCGCGCTCACCAGCACCCTGAGTACCTTTCCTGAACTTTGATTCCTAGCTGGGTGAACTCGCCCTTCGGAGGCTAGATGGGACCAAACGTGTTAAGCTTGTGGGGAAAGCCTTTGACCAATGGCCAATATGCTTGTGCTTGTGCGAGGGTTACGCAGGCACTTGCAACACAGGGTTTTGACCTTACCATAAGCTGTCCCTTTGGGCTGAAGCAGGCGGCGTGTGTGGATCACAGCCTGGGAAGCAGGACCTCAGGGGAGTCTGCCAACAGACTGCCCTCCAGTATAGCCAGCTGAGAAAAGGTGGCAAGGCTGATGGATCCCGCTTACAACGAAATGTTTCTCTTCAGCAGAGGAGATTTTGCTACCACACGTCAGCAGCTCCTCTCCCTCAGAGTGCTGTTCCTGGGTAGGCTAGGAAAAGCCACCACGTTCCCCAGCTTAGGAGAGACTCTTTTCCTAGTTGGTTTCATCCGTGAGAGAGCCAGAAGGGCTGATCTCCACCAGTCGGGCTGCACAGCCTGAGTGCTTCGGGTAGGGCAGTCCTGACCCAATGTGCCACCTTAGGAATGCAAGCCAAGTTTCCTTGCCACAGGAAGGCACACCGAGGCCTGGTGTTTTCTCTATGAAACTGACGTGGGCTTGAAGGGTGAGGCCTTTACAACAATGTGTATGGAGGTACTCGATTTGGGCTGCCTGGTGAAAGAACCCGCGCTCACCAGCACCCTGAGTACCTTTCCTGAACTTTGATTCCTAGCTGGGTGAACTCGCCCTTCGGAGGCTAGATGGGACCAAACGTGTTAAGCTTGTGGGGAAAGCCTTTGACCAATGGCCAATATGCTTGTGCTTGTGCGAGGGTTACGCAGGCACTTGCAACACAGGGTTTTGACCTTACCATAAGCTGTCCCTTTGGGCTGAAGCAGGCGGCGTGTGTGGATCACAGCCTGGGAAGCAGGACCTCAGGGGAGTCTGCCAACAGACTGCCCTCCAGTATAGCCAGCTGAGAAAAGGTGGCAAGGCTGATGGATCCCGCTTACAACGAAATGTTTCTCTTCAGCAGAGGAGATTTTGCTACCACACGTCAGCAGCTCCTCTCCCTCAGAGTGCTGTTCCTGGGTAGACTAGGAAAAGCCACCATGTTCCCCAGCTTAGGAGAGGCTCTTTTCCTAGTTGGTTTCAACCGTGAGAGAGCCAGAAGGGCTGATCTCCACCAGTCGGGCTGCACAGCCTGAGTGCTTCGGGTAGGGCAGTCCTGAGCCAATGTGCCACCTTAGGAATGCAAGCCAAGTTTCCTTGCCACAGGAAGGCACACCGAGGCCTGGTGTTTTCTCTATGAAACTGACGTGGGCTTGAAGGGTGAGGCCTTTACAACAATGTGTATGGAGGTACTCGATTTGGGCTGCCTGGTGAAAGAACCCGCGCTCACCAGCACCCTGAGTACCTTTCCTGAACTTTGATTCCTAGCTGGGTGAACTCGCCCTTCGGAGGCTAGATGGGACCAAACGTGTTAAGCTTGTGGGGAATGCCTTTGACCAATGGCCAATATGCTTGTGCTTGTGCGAGGGTTACGCAGGCACTTGCAACACAGGATTTTGACCTTACCATAAGCTGTCCCTTTGGGCTGAAGCAGGCGGCGTGTGTGGATCACAGCCTGGGAAGCAGGACCTCAGGGGAGTCTGCCAACAGACTGCCCTCCAGTATAGCCAGCTGAGAAAAGGTGGCAAGGCTGATGGATCCCGCTTACAACGAAATGTTTCTCTTCAGCAGAGGAGATTTTGCTACCACACGTCAGCAACTCCTCTCCCTCAGAGTGCTGTTCCTGGGTACACTAGGAAAAGCCACCATGTTCCCCAGCTTAGGAGAGGCTCTTTTCCTAGTTGGTTTCAACCGTGAGAGAGCCAGAAGGGCTGATCTCCACCAGTCGGGCTGCACAGCCTGAGTGCTTCGGGTAGGGCAGTCCTGAGCCAATGTGCCACCTTAGGAATGCAAGCCAAGTTTCCTTGCCACAGGAAGGCACACCGAGGCCTGGTGTTTTCTCTATGAAACTGACGTGGGCTTGAAGGGTGAGGCCTTTACAACAATGTGTATGGAGGTACTCGATTTGGGCTGCCTGGTGAAAGAACCCGCGCTCACCAGCACCCTGAGTACCTTTCCTGAACTTTGATTCCTAGCTGGGTGAACTCGCCCTTCGGAGGCTAGATGGGACCAAACGTGTTAACCTTGTGGGGAAAGCCTTTGACCAATGGCCAATATGCTTGTGCTTGTGCGAGGGTTACGCAGGCACTTGCAACACAGGGTTTTGACCTTACCATAAGCTGTCCTTTGGGCTGAAGCAGGCGGCGTGTGTGGATCACAGCCTGGGAAGCAGGACCTCAGGGGAGTCTGCCAACAGACTGCCCTCCAGTATAGCCAGCTGAGAAAAGGTGGCAAGGCTGATGGATCCCGCTTACAACGAAATGTTTCTCTTCAGCAGAGGAGATTTTGCTACCACACGTCAGCAGCTCCTCTCCCTCAGAGTGCTGTTCCTGGGTAGACTAGGAAAAGCCACCACGTTCCCAGCTTAGGAGAGGCTCTTTTCCTAGTTGGTTTCAACCGTGAGAGAGCCAGAAGGGCTGATCTCCACCAGTCGGGCTGCACAGCCTGAGTGCTTCGGGTAGGGCAGTCCTGAGCCAATGTGCCACCTTAGGAATGCAAGCCAAGTTTCCTTGCCACAGGAAGGCACACCGAGGCCTGGTGTTTTCTCTATGAAACTGACGTGGGCTTGAAGGGTGAGGCCTTTACAACAATGTGTATGGAGGTACTCGATTTGGGCTGCCTGGTGAAAGAACCCGCGCTCACCAGCACCCTGAGTACCTTTCCTGAACTTTGATTCCTAGCTGGGTGAACTCGCCCTTCGGAGGCTAGATGGGACCAAACGTGATAAGCTTGTGGGGAAAGCCTTTGACCAATGGCCAATATGCTTGTGCTTGTGCGAGGGTTACGCAGGCACTTGCAACACAGGGTTTTGACCTTACCATAAGCTGTCCCTTTGGTCTGAAGCAGGCGGCGTGTGTGGATCACAGCCTGGGAAGCAGGACCTCAGGGGAGTCTGCCAACAGACTGCCCTCCAGTATAGCCAGCTGAGAAAAGGTGGCAAGGCTGATGGATCCCGCTTACAACGAAATGTTTCTCTTCAGCAGAGGAGATTTTGCTACCACACGTCAGCAGCTCCTCTCCCTCAGAGTGCTGTTCCTGGGTAGGCTAGGAAAAGCCACCACGTTCCCCAGCTTAGGAGAGACTCTTTTCCTAGTTGGTTTCATCCGTGAGAGAGCCAGAAGGGCTGATCTCCACCAGTCGGGCTGCACAGCCTGAGTGCTTCGGGTAGGGCAGTCCTGACCCAATGTGCCACCTTAGGAATGCAAGCCAAGTTTCCTTGCCACAGGAAGGCACACCGAGGCCTGGTGTTTTCTCTATGAAACTGACGTGGGCTTGAAGGGTGAGGCCTTTACAACAATGTGTATGGAGGTACTCGATTTGGGCTGCCTGGTGAAAGAACCCGCGCTCACCAGCACCCTGAGTACCTTTCCTGAACTTTGATTCCTAGCTGGGTGAACTCGCCCTTCGGAGGCTAGATGGGACCAAACGTGTTAAGCTTGTGGGGAAAGCCTTTGACCAATGGCCAATATGCTTGTGCTTGTGCGAGGGTTACGCAGGCACTTGCAACACAGGGTTTTGACCTTACCATAAGCTGTCCCTTTGGGCTGAAGCAGGCGGCGTGTGTGGATCACAGCCTGGGAAGCAGGACCTCAGGGGAGTCTGCCAACAGACTGCCCTCCAGTATAGCCAGCTGAGAAAAGGTGGCAAGGCTGATGGATCCCGCTTACAACGAAATGTTTCTCTTCAGCAGAGGAGATTTTGCTACCACACGTCAGCAGCTCCTCTCCCTCAGAGTGCTGTTCCTGGGTAGACTAGGAAAAGCCACCACGTTCCCAGCTTAGGAGAGGCTCTTTTCCTAGTTGGTTTCAACCGTGAGAGAGCCAGAAGGGCTGATCTCCACCAGTCGGGCTGCACAGCCTGAGTGCTTCGGGTAGGGCAGTCCTGAGCCAATGTGCCACCTTAGGAATGCAAGCCAAGTTTCCTTGCCACAGGAAGGCACACCGAGGCCTGGTGTTTTCTCTATGAAACTGACGTGGGCTTGAAGGGTGAGGCCTTTACAACAATGTGTTTGGAGGTACTCGATTTGGGCTGCCTGGTGAAAGAACCTGCGCTCACCAGCACCCTGAGTACCTTTCCTGAACTTTGATTCCTAGCTAGGTGAACTCGCCCTTCGGAGGCTAGATGGGACCAAACGTGTTAAGCTTGTGGGGAAAGCTTTTGACCAATGGCCAATATGCTTGTGCTTGTGCGAGGGTTACGCAGGCACTTGCAACACAGGGTTTTGACCTTACCATAAGCTGTCCCTTTGGGCTGAAGCAGGCGGCGTGTGTGGATCACAGCCTGGGAAACAGGACCTCAGGGGAGTCTGCCAACAGACTGCCCTCCAGTATAGCCAGCTGAGAAAAGGTGGCAAGGCTGATGGATCCCGCTTACAACGAAATGTTTCTCTTCAGCAGAGGAGATTTTGCTACCACACGTCAGCAGCTCCTCTCCCTCAGAGTGCTGTTCCTGGGTAGACTAGGAAAAGCCACCACGTTCCCAGCTTAGGAGAGGCTCTTTTCCTAGTTGGTTTCAACCGTGAGAGAGCCAGAAGGGCTGATCTCCACCAGTCGGGCTGCACAGCCTGAGTGCTTCGGGTAGGGCAGTCCTGAGCCAATGTGCCACCTTAGGAATGCAAGCCAAGTTTCCTTGCCACAGGAAGGCACACCGAGGCCTGGTGTTTTCTCTATGAAACTGACGTGGGCTTGAAGGGTGAGGCCTTTACAACAATGTGTATGGAGGTACTCGATTTGGGCTGCCTGGTGAAAGAACCCGCGCTCACCAGCACCCTGAGTACCTTTCCTGAACTTTGATTCCTAGCTGGGTGAACTCGCCCTTCGGAGGCTAGATGGGACCAAACGTGTTAAGCTTGTGGGGAAAGCCTTTGACCAATGGCCAATATGCTTGTGCTTGTGCGAGGGTTACGCAGGCACTTGCAACACAGGGTTTTGACCTTACCATAAGCTGTCCCTTTGGGCTGAAGCAGGCGGCGTGTGTGGATCACAGCCTGGGAAGCAGGACCTCAGGGGAGTCTGCCAACAGACTGCCCTCCAGTATAGCCAGCTGAGAAAAGGTGGCAAGGCTGATGGATCCCGCTTACAACGAAATGTTTCTCTTCAGCAGAGGAGATTTTGCTACCACACGTCAGCAGCTCCTCTCCCTCAGAGTGCTGTTCCTGGGTAGACTAGGAAAAGCCACCACGTTCCCAGCTTAGGAGAGGCTCTTTTCCTAGTTGGTTTCAACCGTGAGAGAGCCAGAAGGGCTGATCTCCACCAGTCGGGCTGCACAGCCTGAGTGCTTCGGGTAGGGCAGTCCTGAGCCAATGTGCCACCTTAGGAATGCAAGCGAAGTTTCCTTGCCACAGGAAGGCACAGCGAGGCCTGGTGTTTTCTCTATGAAACTGACGTGGGCTTGAAGGGTGAGGCCTTTACAACAATGTGTATGGAGGTACTCGATTTGGGCTGCCTGGTGAACGAACCCGCGCTCACCAGCACCCTGAGTACCTTTCCTGAACTTTGATTCCTAGCTGGGTGAACTCGCCCTTCGGAGGCTAGATGGGACCAAACGTGTTAAGCTTGTGGGGAAAGCCTTTGACCAATGGCCAATATGCTTGTGCTTGTGCGAGGGTTACGCAGGCACTTGCAACACAGGGTTTTTACCTTACCATAAGCTGTCCCTTTGGGCTGAAGCAGGCGGCGTGTGTGGATCACAACCTGGGAAGCAGGACCTCAGGGGAGTCTGCCAACAGACTGCCCTCCAGTATAGCCAGCTGAGAAAAGGTGGCAAGGCTGATGGATCCCGCTTACAACGAAATGTTTCTCTTCAGCAGAGGAGATTTTGCTACCACACGTCAGCAGCTCCTCTCCCTCAGAGTGCTGTTCCTGGGTAGACTAGGAAAAGCCACCACGTTCCCCAGCTTAGGAGAGACTCTTTTCCTAGTTGGTTTCATCCGTGAGAGAGCCAGAAGGGCTGATCTCCACCAGTCGGGCTGCACAGCCTGAGTGCTTCGGGTAGGGCAGTCCTGAGCCAATGTGCCACCTTAGGAATGCAAGCCAAGTTTCCTTGCCACAGGAAGGCTCACCGAGGCCTGGTGTTTTCTCTATGAAACTGACGTGGGCTTGAAGGGTGAGGCCTTTACAACAATGTGTATGGAGGTACTCGATTTGGGCTGCCTGGTGAAAGAACCTGCGCTCACCAGCACCCTGAGTACCTTTCCTGAACTTTGATTCCTAGCTGGGTGAACTCGCCCTTCGGAGGCTAGATGGGACCAAACGTGTTAAGCTTGTGGGGAAAGCCTTTGACCAATGGCCAATATGCTTGTGCTTGTGCGAGGGTTACGCAGGCACTTGCAACACAGTGTTTTGACCTTACCATAAGCTGTCCCTTTGGGCTGAAGCAGGCGGCGTGTGTGGATCACAGCCTGGGAAGCAGGACCTCAGGGGAGTCTGCCAACAGACTGCCCTCCAGTATAGCCAGCTGAGAAAAGGTGGCAAGGCTGATGGATCCCGCTTACAACGAAATGTTTCTCTTCAGCAGAGGAGATTTTGCTACCACACGTCAGCAGCTCCTCTCCCTCAGAGTGCTGTTCCTGGGTAGGCTAGGAAAAGCCACCACGTTCCCCAGCTTAGGAGAGACTCTTTTCCTAGTTGGTTTCATCCGTGAGAGAGCCAGAAGGGCTGATCTCCACCAGTCGGGTTGCACAGCCTGAATGCTTCGGGTAGGGCAGTTCTGAGCCAATGTGCAACCTTAGGAATGCAAGCCAAGTTTCCTTGCCACAGGAAGGCACACCGAGGCCTGGTGTTTTCTCTATGAAACTGACGTGGGCTTGAAGGGTGAGGCCTTTACAACAATGTGTATGGAGGTACTCGATTTGGGCTGCCTGGTGAAAGAACCTGCGCTCACCAGCACCCTGAGTACCTTTCCTGAACTTTGATTCCTAGCTAGGTGAACACGCCCTTCGGAGGCTAGATGGGACCAAACGTGTTAAGCTTGTGGGGAAAGCCTTTGACCAATGGCCAATATGCTTGTGCTTGTGCGAGGGTTACGCAGGCACTTGCAACACAGGGTTTTGACCTTACCATAAGCTGTCCCTTTGGGCTGAAGCAGGCGGCGTGTGTGGATCACAGCCTGGGAAACAGGACCTCAGGGGAGTCTGCCAACAGACTGCCCTCCAGTATAGCCAGCTGAGAAAAGGTGGCAAGGCTGATGGATCCCGCTTACAACGAAATGTTTCTCTTCAGCAGAGGAGATTTTGCTACCACACGTCAGCAGCTCTTCTCCCTCAGAGTGCTGTTCCTGGGTAGACTAGGAAAAGCCACCACGTTCCCAGCTTAGGAGAGGCTCTTTTCCTAGTTGGTTTCAACCGTGAGAGAGCCAGAAGGGCTGATCTCCACCAGTCGGGCTGCACAGCCTGAGTGCTTCGGGTAGGGCAGTCCTGAGCCAATGTGCCACCTTAGGAATGCAAGCCAAGTTTCCTTGCCACAGGAAGGCACACCGAGGCCTGGTGTTTTCTCTATGAAACTGACGTGGGCTTGAAGGGTGAGGCCTTTACAACAATGTGTATGGAGGTACTCGATTTGGGCTGCCTGGTGAAAGAACCCGCGCTCACCAGCACCCTGAGTACCTTTCCTGAACTTTGATTCCTAGCTGGGTGAACTCGCCCTTCGGAGGCTAGATGGGACCAAACGTGTTAAGCTTGTGGGGAAAGCCTTTGACCAATGGCCAATATGCTTGTGCTTGTGCGAGGGTTACGCAGGCACTTGCAACACAGGGTTTTGACCTTACCATAAGCTGTCCCTTTGGGCTGAAGCAGGCGGCGTGTGTGGATCACAGCCTGGGAAGCAGGACCTCAGGGGAGTCTGCCAACAGACTGCCCTCCAGTATAGCCAGCTGAGAAAAGGTGGCAAGGCTGATGGATCCCGCTTACAACGAAATGTTTCTCTTCAGCAGAGGAGATTTTGCTACCACACGTCAGCAGCTCCTCTCCCTCAGAGTGCTGTTCCTGGGTAGGCTAGGAAAAGCCACCACGTTCCCCAGCTTAGGAGAGGCTCTTTTCCTAGTTGGTTTCATCCGTGAGAGAGCCAGAAGGGCTGATCTCCACCAGTCGGGCTGCACAGCCTGAGTGCTTCGGGTAGGGCAGTCCTGACCCAATGTGCCACCTTAGGAATGCAAGCCAAGTTTCCTTGCCACAGGAAGGCACACCGAGGCCTGGTGTTTTCTCTATGAAACTGACGTGGGCTTGAAGGGTGAGGCCTTTACAACAATGTGTATGGAGGTACTCGATTTGGGCTGCCTGGTGAAAGAACCCGCGCTCACCAGCACCCTGAGTACCTTTCCTGAACTTTGATTCCTAGCTGGGTGAACTCGCCCTTCGGAGGCTAGATGGGACCAAACGTGTTAAGCTTGTGGGGAAAGCCTTTGACCAATGGCCAATATGCTTGTGCTTGTGCGAGGGTTACGCAGGCACTTGCAACACAGGGTTTTGACCTTACCATAAGCTGTCCCTTTGGGCTGAAGCAGGCGGCGTGTGTGGATCACAGCCTGGGAAGCAGGACCTCAGGGGAGTCTGCCAACAGACTGCCCTCCAGTATAGCCAGCTGAGAAAAGGTGGCAAGGCTGATGGATCCCGCTTACAACGAAATGTTTCTCTTCAGCAGAGGAGATTTTGCTACCACACGTCAGCAGCTCCTCTCCCTCAGAGTGCTGTTCCTGGGTAGACTAGGAAAAGCCACCACGTTCCCAGCTTAGGAGAGGCTCTTTTCCTAGTTGGTTTCAACCGTGAGAGAGCCAGAAGGGCTGATCTCCACCAGTCGGGCTGCACAGCCTGAGTGCTTCGGGTAGGGCAGTCCTGAGCCAATGTGCCACCTTAGGAATGCAAGCCAAGTTTCCTTGCCACAGGAAGGCACACCGAGGCCTGGTGTTTTCTCTAGGAAACTGACGTGGGCTTGAAGGGTGAGGCCTTTACAACAATGTGTATGGAGGTACTCGATTTGGGCTGCCTGGTGAAAGAACCCGCGCTCACCAGCACCCTGAGTACCTTTCCTGAACTTTGATTCCTAGCTGGGTGAACTCGCCCTTCGGAGGCTAGATGGGACCAAACGTGTTAAGCTTGTGGGGAAAGCCTTTGACCAATGGCCAATATGCTTGTGCTTGTGCGAGGGTTACGCAGGCACTTGCAACACAGGGTTTTGACCTTACCATAAGCTGTCCCTTTGGGCTGAAGCAGGCGGCGTGTGTGGATCACAGCCTGGGAAGCAGGACCTCAGGGGAGTCTGCCAACAGACTGCCCTCCAGTATAGCCAGCTGAGAAAAGGTGGCAAGGCTGATGGATCCCGCTTACAACGAAATGTTTCTCTTCAGCAGAGGAGATTTTGCTACCACACGTCAGCAGCTCCTCTCCCTCAGAGTGCTGTTCCTGGGTAGACTAGGAAAAGCCACCACGTTCCCAGCTTAGGAGAGGCTCTTTTCCTAGTTGGTTTCAACCGTGAGAGAGCCAGAAGGGCTGATCTCCACCAGTCGGGCTGCACAGCCTGAGTGCTTCGGGTAGGGCAGTCCTGAGCCAATGTGCCACCTTAGGAATGCAAGCGAAGTTTCCTTGCCACAGGAAGGCACAGCGAGGCCTGGTGTTTTCTCTATGAAACTGACGTGGGCTTGAAGGGTGAGGCATTTACAACAATGTGTATGGAGGTACTCGATTTGGGCTGCCTGGTGAACGAACCCGCGCTCACCAGCACCCTGAGTACCTTTCCTGAACTTTGATTCCTAGCTGGGTGAACTCGCCCTTCGGAGGCTAGATGGGACCAAACGTGTTAAGCTTGTGGGGAAAGCCTTTGACCAATGGCCAATATGCTTGTGCTTGTGCGAGGGTTACGCAGGCACTTGCAACACAGGGTTTTTACCTTACCATAAGCTGTCCCTTTGGGCTGAAGCAGGCGGCGTGTGTGGATCACAACCTGGGAAGCAGGACCTCAGGGGAGTCTGCCAACAGACTGCCCTCCAGTATAGCCAGCTGAGAAAAGGTGGCAAGGCTGATGGATCCCGCTTACAACGAAATGTTTCTCTTCAGCAGAGGAGATTTTGCTACCACACGTCAGCAGCTCCTCTCCCTCAGAGTGCTGTTCCTGGGTAGACTAGGAAAAGCCACCACGTTCCCCAGCTTAGGAGAGACTCTTTTCCTAGTTGGTTTCATCCGTGAGAGAGCCAGAAGGGCTGATCTCCACCAGTCGGGCTGCACAGCCTGAGTGCTTCGGGTAGGGCAGTCCTGAGCCAATGTGCCACCTTAGGAATGCAAGCCAAGTTTCCTTGCCACAGGAAGGCTCACCGAGGCCTGGTGTTTTCTCTATGAAACTGACGTGGGCTTGAAGGGTGAGGCCTTTACAACAATGTGTATGGAGGTACTCGATTTGGGCTGCCTGGTGAAAGAACCTGCGCTCACCAGCACCCTGAGTACCTTTCCTGAACTTTGATTCCTAGCTGGGTGAACTCGCCCTTCGGAGGCTAGATGGGACCAAACGTGTTAAGCTTGTGGGGAAAGCCTTTGACCAATGGCCAATATGCTTGTGCTTGTGCGAGGGTTACGCAGGCACTTGCAACACAGTGTTTTGACCTTACCATAAGCTGTCCCTTTGGGCTGAAGCAGGCGGCGTGTGTGGATCACAGCCTGGGAAGCAGGACCTCAGGGGAGTCTGCCAACAGACTGCCCTCCAGTATAGCCAGCTGAGAAAAGGTGGCAAGGCTGATGGATCCCGCTTACAACGAAATGTTTCTCTTCAGCAGAGGAGATTTTGCTACCACACGTCAGCAGCTCCTCTCCCTCAGAGTGCTGTTCCTGGGTAGGCTAGGAAAAGCCACCACGTTCCCCAGCTTAGGAGAGACTCTTTTCCTAGTTGGTTTCATCCGTGAGAGAGCCAGAAGGGCTGATCTCCACCAGTCGGGTTGCACAGCCTGAATGCTTCGGGTAGGGCAGTTCTGAGCCAATGTGCAACCTTAGGAATGCAAGCCAAGTTTCCTTGCCACAGGAAGGCACACCGAGGCCTGGTGTTTTCTCTATGAAACTGACGTGGGCTTGAAGGGTGAGGCCTTTACAACAATGTGTATGGAGGTACTCGATTTGGGCTGCCTGGTGAAAGAACCTGCGCTCACCAGCACCCTGAGTACCTTTCCTGAACTTTGATTCCTAGCTAGGTGAACACGCCCTTCGGAGGCTAGATGGGACCAAACGTGTTAAGCTTGTGGGGAAAGCCTTTGACCAATGGCCAATATGCTTGTGCTTGTGCGAGGGTTACGCAGGCACTTGCAACACAGGGTTTTGACCTTACCATAAGCTGTCCCTTTGGGCTGAAGCAGGCGGCGTGTGTGGATCACAGCCTGGGAAACAGGACCTCAGGGGAGTCTGCCAACAGACTGCCCTCCAGTATAGCCAGCTGAGAAAAGGTGGCAAGGCTGATGGATCCCGCTTACAACGAAATGTTTCTCTTCAGCAGAGGAGATTTTGCTACCACACGTCAGCAGCTCTTCTCCCTCAGAGTGCTGTTCCTGGGTAGACTAGGAAAAGCCACCACGTTCCCAGCTTAGGAGAGGCTCTTTTCCTAGTTGGTTTCAACCGTGAGAGAGCCAGAAGGGCTGATCTCCACCAGTCGGGCTGCACAGCCTGAGTGCTTCGGGTAGGGCAGTCCTGAGCCAATGTGCCACCTTAGGAATGCAAGCCAAGTTTCCTTGCCACAGGAAGGCACACCGAGGCCTGGTGTTTTCTCTATGAAACTGACGTGGGCTTGAAGGGTGAGGCCTTTACAACAATGTGTATGGAGGTACTCGATTTGGGCTGCCTGGTGAAAGAACCCGCGCTCACCAGCACCCTGAGTACCTTTCCTGAACTTTGATTCCTAGCTGGGTGAACTCGCCTTTCGGAGGCTAGATGGGACCAAACGTGTTAAGCTTGTGGGGAAAGCCTTTGACCAATGGCCAATATGCTTGTGCTTGTGCGAGGGTTACGCAGGCACTTGCAACACAGGGTTTTGACCTTACCATAAGCTGTCCCTTTGGGCTGAAGCAGGCGGCGTGTGTGGATCACAGCCTGGGAAGCAGGACCTCAGGGGAGTCTGCCAACAGACTGCCCTCCAGTATAGCCAGCTGAGAAAAGGTGGCAAGGCTGATGGATCCCGCTTACAACGAAATGTTTCTCTTCAGCAGAGGAGATTTTGCTACCACACGTCAGCAGCTCCTCTCCCTCAGAGTGCTGTTCCTGGGTAGGCTAGGAAAAGCCACCACGTTCCCCAGCTTAGGAGAGACTCTTTTCCTAGTTGGTTTCATCCGTGAGAGAGCCAGAAGGGCTGATCTCCACCAGTCGGGTTGCACAGCCTGAATGCTTTGGGTAGGGCAGTTCTGAGCCAATGTGCAACCTTAGGAATGCAAGCCAAGTTTCCTTGCCACAGGAAGGCACACCGAGGCCTGGTGTTTTCTCTATGAAACTGACGTGGGCTTGAAGGGTGAGGCCTTTACAACAATGTGTTTGGAGGTACTCGATTTGGGCTGCCTGGTGAAAGAACCTGCGCTCACCAGCACCCTGAGTACCTTTCCTGAACTTTGATTCCTAGCTAGGTGAACTCGCCCTTCGGAGGCTAGATGGGACCAAACGTGTTAAGCTTGTGGGGAAAGCCTTTGACCAATGGCCAATATGCTTGTGCTTGTGCGAGGGTTACGCAGGCACTTGCAACACAGGGTTTTGATCTTACCATAAGCTGTCCCTTTGGGCTGAAGCAGGCGGCGTGTGTGGATCACAGCCTGGGAAGCAGGACCTCAGGGGAGTCTGCCAACAGACTGCCCTCCAGTATAGCCAGCTGAGAAAAGGTGGCAAGGCTGATGGATCCCGCTTACAACGAAATGTTTCTCTTCAGCAGAGGAGATTTTGCTACCACACGTCAGCAGCTCCTCTCCCTCAGAGTGCTGTTCCTGGGTAGGCTAGGAAAAGCCACCACGTTCCCCAGCTTAGGAGAGACTCTTTTCCTAGTTGGTTTCATCCGTGAGAGAGCCAGAAGGGCTGATCTCCACCAGTCGGGTTGCACAGCCTGAATGCTTTGGGTAGGGCAGTTCTGAGCCAATGTGCAACCTTAGGAATGCAAGCCAAGTTTCCTTGCCACAGGAAGGCACACCGAGGCCTGGTGTTTTCTCTATGAAACTGACGTGGGCTTGAAGGGTGAGGCCTTTACAACAATGTGTTTGGAGGTACTCGATTTGGGCTGCCTGGTGAAAGAACCTGCGCTCACCAGCACCCTGAGTACCTTTCCTGAACTTTGATTCCTAGCTAGGTGAACTCGCCCTTCGGAGGCTAGATGGGACCAAACGTGTTAAGCTTGTGGGGAAAGCCTTTGACCAATGGCCAATATGGTTGTGCTTGTGCGAGGGTTACGCAGGCACTTGCAACACAGGGTTTTGACCTTACCATAAGCTGTCCCTTTGGGCTGAAGCAGGCGGCGTGTGTGGATCACAGCCTGGGAAACAGGACCTCAGGGGAGTCTGCCAACAGACTGCCCTCCAGTATAGCCAGCTGAGAAAAGGTGGCAAGGCTGATGGATCCCGCTTACAACGAAATGTTTCTCTTCAGCAGAGGAGATTTTGCTACCACACGTCAGCAGCTCCTCTCCCTCAGAGTGCTGTTCCTGGGTAGACTAGGAAAAGCCACCACGTTCCCAGCTTAGGAGAGGCTCTTTTCCTAGTTGGTTTCAACCGTGAGAGAGCCAGAAGGGCTGATCTCCACCAGTCGGGCTGCACAGCCTGAGTGCTTCGGGTAGGGCAGTCCTGAGCCAATGTGCCACCTTAGGAATGCAAGCCAAGTTTCCTTGCCACAGGAAGGCACACCGAGGCCTGGTGTTTTCTCTATGAAACTGACGTGGGCTTGAAGGGTGAGGCCTTTACAACAATGTGTATGGAGGTACTCGATTTGGGCTGCCTGGTGAAAGAACCCGCGCTCACCAGCACCCTGAGTACCTTTCCTGAACTTTGATTCCTAGCTGGGTGAACTCGCCCTTCGGAGGCTAGATGGGACCAAACGTGTTAAGCTTGTGGGGAAAGCCTTTGACCAATGGCCAATATGCTTGTGCTTGTGCGAGGGTTACGCAGGCACTTGCAACACAGGGTTTTGACCTTACCATAAGCTGTCCCTTTGGGCTGAAGCAGGCGGCGTGTGTGGATCACAGCCTGGGAAGCAGGACCTCAGGGGAGTCTGCCAACAGACTGCCCTCCAGTATAGCCAGCTGAGAAAAGGTGGCAAGGCTGATGGATCCCGCTTACAACGAAATGTTTCTCTTCAGCAGAGGAGATTTTGCTACCACACGTCAGCAGCTCCTCTCCCTCAGAGTGCTGTTCCTGGGTAGACTAGGAAAAGCCACCACGTTCCCCAGCTTAGGAGAGACTCTTTTCCTAGTTGGTTTCATCCGTGAGAGAGCCAGAAGGGCTGATCTCCACCAGTCGGGCTGCACAGCCTGAGAGCTTCGGGTAGGGCAGTCCTGAGCCAATGTGCCACCTTAGGAATGCAAGCCAAGTTTCCTTGCCACAGGAAGGCTCACCGAGGCCTGGTGTTTTCTCTATGAAACTGACGTGGGCTTGAAGGGTGAGGCCTTTACAACAATGTGTTTGGAGGTACTCGATTTGGGCTGCCTGGTGAAAGAACCCGCGCTCACCAGCACCCTGAGTACCTTTCCTGAACTTTGATTCCTAGCTGGGTGAACTCGCCCTTCGGAGGCTAGATGGGACCAAACGTGTTAAGCTTGTGGGGAAAGCCTTTGACCAATGGCCAATATGCTTGTGCTTGTGCGAGGGTTACGCAGGCACTTGCAACACAGGGTTTTGACCTTACCATAAGCTGTCCCTTTGGGCTGAAGCAGGCGGCGTGTGTGGATCACAGCCTGGGAAGCAGGACCTCAGGGGAGTCTGCCAACAGACTGCCCTCCAGTATAGCCAGCTGAGAAAAGGTGGCAAGGCTGATGGATCCCGCTTACAACGAAATGTTTCTCTTCAGCAGAGGAGATTTTGCTACCACACGTCAGCAGCTCCTCTCCCTCAGAGTGCTGTTCCTGGGTAGACTAGGAAAAGCCACCACGTTCCCAGCTTAGGAGAGGCTCTTTTCCTAGTTGGTTTCAACCGTGAGAGAGCCAGAAGGGCTGATCTCCACCAGTCGGGCTGCACAGCCTGAGTGCTTCGGGTAGGGCAGTCCTGAGCCAATGTGCCACCTTAGGAATGCAAGCCAAGTTTCCTTGCCACAGGAAGGCACACCGAGGCCTGGTGTTTTCTCGATGAAACTGACGTGGGCTTGAAGGGTGAGGCCTTTACAACAATGTGTTTGGAGGTACTCGATTTGGGCTGCCTGGTGAAAGAACCTGCGCTCACCAGCACCCTGAGTACCTTTCCTGAACTTTGATTCCTAGCTAGGTGAACTCGCCCTTCGGAGGCTAGATGGGACCAAACGTGTTAAGCTTGTGGGGAAAGCCTTTGACCAATGGCCAATATGCTTGTGCTTGTGCGAGGGTTACGCAGGCACTTGCAACACAGGGTTTTGACCTTACCATAAGCTGTCCCTTTGGGCTGAAGCAGGCGGCGTGTGTGGATCACAGCCTGGGAAGCAGGACCTCAGGGGAGTCTGCCAACAGACTGCCCTCCAGTATAGCCAGCTGAGAAAAGGTGGCAAGGCTGATGGATCCCGCTTACAACGAAATGTTTCTCTTCAGCAGAGGAGATTTTGCTACCACACGTCAGCAGCTCCTCTCCCTCAGAGTGATGTTCCTGGGTAGACTAGGAAAAGCCACCACGTTCCCCAGCTTAGGAGAGACTCTTTTCCTAGTTGGTTTCATCCGTGAGAGAGCCAGAAGGGCTGATCTCCACCAGTCGGGCTGCACAGCCTGAGTGCTTCGGGTAGGGCAGTCCTGACCCAATGTGCCACCTTAGGAATGCAAGCCAAGTTTCCTTGCCACAGGAAGGCTCACCGAGGCCTGGTGTTTTCTCTATGAAACTGACGTGGGCTTGAAGGGTGAGGCCTTTACAACAATGTGTATGGAGGTACTCGATTTGGGCTGCCTGGTGAAAGAACCTGCGCTCACCAGCACCCTGAGTACCTTTCCTGAACTTTGATTCCTAGCTGGGTGAACTCGCCCTTCGGAGGCTAGATGGGACCAAACGTGTTAAGTTGTGGGGAATGCCTTGGACCAATGGCCAATATGCTTGTGCTTGTGCGAGGGTTACGCAGGCACTTGCAACACAGGGTTTTGACCTTACCATAAGCTGTCCCTTTGGGCTGAAGCAGGCGGCGTGTGTGGATCACAGCCTGGGAAGCAGGACCTCAGGGGAGTCTGCCAACAGACTGCCCTCCAGTATAGCCAGCTGAGAAAAGGTGGCAAGGCTGATGGATCCCGCTTACAACGAAATGTTTCTCTTCAGCAGAGGAGATTTTGCTACCACACGTCAGCAGCTCCTCTCCCTCAGAGTGCTGTTCCTGGGTAGACTAGGAAAAGCCACCACGTTCCCAGCTTAGGAGAGGCTGTTTTCCTAGTTGGTTTCAACCGTGAGAGAGCCAGAAGGGCTGATCTCCACCAGTCGGGCTGCACAGCCTGAGTGCTTCGGGTAGGGCAGTCCTGAGCCAATGTGCCACCTTAGGAATGCAAGCCAAGTTTCCTTGCCACAGGAAGGCACACCGAGGCCTGGTGTTTTCTCTATGAAACTGACGTGGGCTTGAAGGGTGAGGCCTTTACAACAATGTGTATGGAGGTACTCGATTTGGGCTGCCTGGTGAAAGAACCCGCGCTCACCAGCACCCTGAGTACCTTTCCTGAACTTTGATTCCTAGCTGGGTGAACTCGCCCTTCGGAGGCTAGATGGGACCAAACGTGTTAAGCTTGTGGGGAATGCCTTTGACCAATGGCCAATATGCTTGTGCTTGTGCGAGGGTTACGCAGGCACTTGCAACACAGGGTTTTGACCTTACCATAAGCTGTCCCTTTGGGCTGAAGCAGGCGGCGTGTGTGGATCACAGCCCGGGAAGCAGGACCTCAGGGGAGTCTGCCAACAGACTGCCCTCCAGTATAGCCAGCTGAGAAAAGGTGGCAAGGCTGATGGATCCCGCTTACAACGAAATGTTTCTCTTCAGCAGAGGAGATTTTGCTACCACACGTCAGCAGCTCCTCTCCCTCAGAGTGCTGTTCCTGGGTAGACTAGGAAAAGCCACCATGTTCCCCAGCTTAGGAGAGGCTCTTTTCCTAGTTGGTTTCAACCGTGAGAGAGCCAGAAGGGCTGATCTCCACCAGTCGGGCTGCACAGCCTGAGTGCTTCGGGTAGGGCAGTCCTGAGCCAATGTGCCACCTTAGGAATGCAAGCCAAGTTTCCTTGCCACAGGAAGGCACACCGAGGCCTGGTGTTTTCTCTATGAAACTGACGTGGGCTTGAAGGGTGAGGCCTTTACAACAATGTGTATGGAGGTACTCGATTTGGGCTGCCTGGTGAAAGAACCCGCGCTCACCAGCACCCTGAGTACCTTTCCTGAACTTTGATTCCTAGCTGGGTGAACTCGCCCTTCGGAGGCTAGATGGGACCAAACGTGTTAAGCTTGTGGGGAAAGCCTTTGACCAATGGCCAATATGCTTGTGCTTGTGCGAGGGTTACGCAGGCACTTGCAACACAGGGTTTTGACCTTACCATAAGCTGTCCCTTTGGGCTGAAGCAGGCGGCGTGTGTGGATCACAGCCTGGGAAGCAGGACCTCAGGGGAGTCTGCCAACAGACTGCCCTCCAGTATAGCCAGCTGAGAAAAGGTGGCAAGGCTGATGGATCCCGCTTACAACGAAATGTTTCTCTTCAGCAGAGGAGATTTTGCTACCACACGTCAGCAGCTCCTCTCCCTCAGAGTGCTGTTCCTGGGTAGACTAGGAAAAGCCACCACGTTCCCAGCTTAGGAGAGGCTCTTTTCCTAGTTGGTTTCAACCGTGAGAGAGCCAGAAGGGCTGATCTCCACCAGTCGGGCTGCACAGCCTGAGTGCTTCGGGTAGGGCAGTCCTGACCCAATGTGCCACCTTAGGAATGCAAGCCAAGTTTCCTTGCCACAGGAAGGCACACCGAGGCCTGGTGTTTTCTCTATGAAACTGACGTGGGCTTGAAGGGTGAGGCCTTTACAACAATGTGTATGGAGGTACTCGATTTGGGCTGCCTGGTGAAAGAACCCGCGCTCACCAGCACCCTGAGTACCTTTCCTGAACTTTGATTCCTAGCTGGGTGAACTCGCCCTTCGGAGGCTAGATGGGACCAAACGTGTTAAGCTTGTGGGGAAAGCCTTTGACCAATGGCCAATATGCTTGTGCTTGTGCGAGGGTTACGCAGGCACTTGCAACACAGGGTTTTGACCTTACCATAAGCTGTCCCTTTGGGCTGAAGCAGGCGGCGTGTGTGGATCACAGCCTGGGAAGCAGGACCTCAGGGGAGTCTGCCAACAGACTGCCCTCCAGTATAACCAGCTGAGAAAAGGTGGCAAGGCTGATGGATCCCGCTTACAACGAAATGTTTCTCTTCAGCAGAGGAGATTTTGCTACCACACGTCAGCAGCTCCTCTCCCTCAGAGTGCTGTTCCTGGGTAGGCTAGGAAAAGCCACCACGTTCCCCAGCTTAGGAGAGACTCTTTTCCTAGTTGGTTTCATCCGTGAGAGAGCCAGAAGGGCTGATCTCCACCAGTCGGGTTGCACAGCCTGAATGCTTTGGGTAGGGCAGTTCTGAGCCAATGTGCAACCTTAGGAATGCAAGCCAAGTTTCCTTGCCACAGGAAGGCACACCGAGGCCTGGTGTTTTCTCTATGAAACTGACGTGGGCTTGAAGGGTGAGGCCTTTACAACAATGTGTTTGGAGGTACTCGATTTGGGCTGCCTGGTGAAAGAACCTGCGCTCACCAGCACCCTGAGTACCTTTCCCGAACTTTGATTCCTAGCTAGGTGAACTCGCCCTTCGGGGCTAGATGGGACCAAACGTGTTAAGCTTGTGGGGAAAGCCTTTGACCAATGGCCAATATGCTTGTGCTTGTGCGAGGGTTACGCAGGCACTTGCAACACAGGGTTTTGACCTTACCATAAGCTGTCCCTTTGGGCTGAAGCAGGCGGCGTGTGTGGATCACAGCCTGGGAAGCAGGACCTCAGGGGAGTCTGCCAACAGACTGCCCTCCAGTATAGCCAGCTGAGAAAAGGTGGCAAGGCTGATGGATCCCGCTTACAACGAAATGTTTCTCTTCAGCAGAGGAGATTTTGCTACCACACGTCAGCAGCTCCTCTCCCTCAGAGTGCTGTTCCTGGGTAGACTAGGAAAAGCCACCACGTTCCCAGCTTAGGAGAGGCTCTTTTCCTAGTTGGTTTCAACCGTGAGAGAGCCAGAAGGGCTGATCTCCACCAGTCGGGCTGCACAGCCTGAGTGCTTCGGGTAGGGCAGTCCTGAGCCAATGTGCCACCTTAGGAATGCAAGCCAAGTTTCCTTGCCACAGGAAGGCACACCGAGGCCTGGTGTTTTCTCTAGGAAACTGACGTGGGCTTGAAGGGTGAGGCCTTTACAACAATGTGTATGGAGGTACTCGATTTGGGCTGCCTGGTGAAAGAACCCGCGCTCACCAGCACCCTGAGTACCTTTCCTGAACTTTGATTCCTAGCTGGGTGAACTCGCCCTTCGGAGGCTAGATGGGACCAAACGTGTTAAGCTTGTGGGGAAAGCCTTTGACCAATGGCCAATATGCTTGTGCTTGTGCGAGGGTTACGCAGGCACTTGCAACACAGGGTTTTGACCTTACCATAAGCTGTCCCTTTGGGCTGAAGCAGGCGGCGTGTGTGGATCACAGCCTGGGAAGCAGGACCTCAGGGGAGTCTGCCAACAGACTGCCCTCCAGTATAGCCAGCTGAGAAAAGGTGGCAAGGCTGATGGATCCCGCTTACAACGAAATGTTTCTCTTCAGCAGAGGAGATTTTGCTACCACACGTCAGCAGCTCCTCTCCCTCAGAGTGCTGTTCCTGGGTAGACTAGGAAAAGCCACCATGTTCCCCAGCTTAGGAGAGACTCTTTTCCTAGTTGGTTTCATCCATGAGAGAGCCAGAAGGGCTGATCTCCACCAGTCGGGCTGCACAGCCTGAGTGCTTCGGGTAGGGCAGTCCTGAGCCAATGTGCCACCTTAGGAATGCAAGCCAAGTTTCCTTGCCACAGGAAGGCACACCGAGGCCTGGTGTTTTCTCTATGAAACTGACGTGGGCTTGAAGGGTGAGGCCTTTACAACAATGTGTATGGAGGTACTCGATTTGGGCTGCCTGGTGAAAGAACCCGCGCTCACCAGCACCCTGAGTACCTTTCCTGAACTTTGATTCCTAGCTGGGTGAACTCGCCCTTCGGAGGCTAGATGGGACCAAACGTGTTAAGCTTGTGGGGAAAGCCTTTGACCAATGGCCAATATGCTTGTGCTTGTGCGAGGGTTACGCAGGCACTTGCAACACAGGGTTTTGACCTTACCATAAGCTGTCCCTTTGGGCTGAAGCAGGCGGCGTGTGTGGATCACAGCCTGGGAAGCAGGACCTCAGGGGAGTCTGCCAACAGACTGCCCTCCAGTATAGCCAGCTGAGAAAAGGTGGCAAGGCTGATGGATCCCGCTTACAACGAAATGTTTCTCTTCAGCAGAGGAGATTTTGCTACCACACGTCAGCAGCTCCTCTCCCTCAGAGTGATGTTCCTGGGTAGACTAGGAAAAGCCACCACGTTCCCCAGCTTAGGAGAGACTCTTTTCCTAGTTGGTTTCATCCGTGAGAGAGCCAGAAGGGCTGATCTCCACCAGTCGGGCTGCACAGCCTGAGTGCTTCGGGTAGGGCAGTCCTGACCCAATGTGCCACCTTAGGAATGCAAGCCAAGTTTCCTTGCCACAGGAAGGCTCACCGAGGCCTGGTGTTTTCTCTATGAAACTGACGTGGGCTTGAAGGGTGAGGCCTTTACAACAATGTGTATGGAGGTACTCGATTTGGGCTGCCTGGTGAAAGAACCCGCGCTCACCAGCACCCTGAGTACCTTTCCTGAACTTTGATTCCTAGCTGGGTGAACTCGCCCTTCGGAGGCTAGATGGGACCAAACGTGTTAAGCTTGTGGGGAATGCCTTTGACCAATGGCCAATATGCTTGTGCTTGTGCGAGGGTTACGCAGGCACTTGCAACACAGGGTTTTGACCTTACCATAAGCTGTCCCTTTGGGCTGAAGCAGGCGGCGTGTGTGGATCACAGCCTGGGAAGCAGGACCTCAGGGGAGTCTGCCAACAGACTGCCCTCCAGTATAGCCAGCTGAGAAAAGGTGGCAAGGCTGATGGATCCCGCTTACAACGAAATGTTTCTCTTCAGCAGAGGAGATTTTGCTACCACACGTCAGCAGCTCCTCTCCCTCAGAGTGCTGTTCCTGGGTAGACTAGGAAAAGCCACCATGTTCCCCAGCTTAGGAGAGGCTCTTTTCCTAGTTGGTTTCAACCGTGAGAGAGCCAGAAGGGCTGATCTCCACCAGTCGGGCTGCACAGCCTGAGTGCTTCGGGTAGGGCAGTCCTGAGCCAATGTGCCACCTTAGGAATGCAAGCCAAGTTTCCTTGCCACAGGAAGGCACACCGAGGCCTGGTGTTTTCTCTATGAAACTGACGTGGGCTTGAAGGGTGAGGCCTTTACAACAATGTGTATGGAGGTACTCGATTTGGGCTGCCTGGTGAAAGAACCCGCGCTCACCAGCACCCTGAGTACCTTTCCTGAACTTTGATTCCTAGCTGGGTGAACTCGCCCTTCGGAGGCTAGATGGGACCAAACGTGTTAAGCTTGTGGGGAAAGCCTTTGACCAATGGCCAATATGCTTGTGCTTGTGCGAGGGTTACGCAGGCACTTGCAACACAGGGTTTTGACCTTACCATAAGCTGTCCCTTTGGGCTGAAGCAGGCGGCGTGTGTGGATCACAGCCTGGGAAGCAGGACCTCAGGGGAGTCTGCCAACAGACTGCCCTCCAGTATAGCCAGCTGAGAAAAGGTGGCAAGGCTGATGGATCCCGCTTACAACGAAATGTTTCTCTTCAGCAGAGGAGATTTTGCTACCACACGTCAGCAGCTCCTCTCCCTCAGAGTGCTGTTCCTGGGTAGACTAGGAAAAGCCACCACGTTCCCAGCTTAGGAGAGGCTCTTTTCCTAGTTGGTTTCAACCGTGAGAGAGCCAGAAGGGCTGATCTCCACCAGTCGGGCTGCACAGCCTGAGTGCTTCGGGTAGGGCAGTCCTGACCCAATGTGCCACCTTAGGAATGCAAGCCAAGTTTCCTTGCCACAGGAAGGCACACCGAGGCCTGGTGTTTTCTCTATGAAACTGACGTGGGCTTGAAGGGTGAGGCCTTTACAACAATGTGTATGGAGGTACTCGATTTGGGCTGCCTGGTGAAAGAACCCGCGCTCACCAGCACCCTGAGTACCTTTCCTGAACTTTGATTCCTAGCTGGGTGAACTCGCCCTTCGGAGGCTAGATGGGACCAAACGTGTTAAGCTTGTGGGGAAAGCCTTTGACCAATGGCCAATATGCTTGTGCTTGTGCGAGGGTTACGCAGGCACTTGCAACACAGGGTTTTGACCTTACCATAAGCTGTCCCTTTGGGCTGAAGCAGGCGGCGTGTGTGGATCACAGCCTGGGAAGCAGGACCTCAGGGGAGTCTGCCAACAGACTGCCCTCCAGTATAACCAGCTGAGAAAAGGTGGCAAGGCTGATGGATCCCGCTTACAACGAAATGTTTCTCTTCAGCAGAGGAGATTTTGCTACCACACGTCAGCAGCTCCTCTCCCTCAGAGTGCTGTTCCTGGGTAGGCTAGGAAAAGCCACCACGTTCCCCAGCTTAGGAGAGACTCTTTTCCTAGTTGGTTTCATCCGTGAGAGAGCCAGAAGGGCTGATCTCCACCAGTCGGGTTGCACAGCCTGAATGCTTTGGGTAGGGCAGTTCTGAGCCAATGTGCAACCTTAGGAATGCAAGCCAAGTTTCCTTGCCACAGGAAGGCACACCGAGGCCTGGTGTTTTCTCTATGAAACTGACGTGGGCTTGAAGGGTGAGGCCTTTACAACAATGTGTTTGGAGGTACTCGATTTGGGCTGCCTGGTGAAAGAACCTGCGCTCACCAGCACCCTGAGTACCTTTCCCGAACTTTGATTCCTAGCTAGGTGAACTCGCCCTTCGGGGCTAGATGGGACCAAACGTGTTAAGCTTGTGGGGAAAGCCTTTGACCAATGGCCAATATGCTTGTGCTTGTGCGAGGGTTACGCAGGCACTTGCAACACAGGGTTTTGACCTTACCATAAGCTGTCCCTTTGGGCTGAAGCAGGCGGCGTGTGTGGATCACAGCCTGGGAAGCAGGACCTCAGGGGAGTCTGCCAACAGACTGCCCTCCAGTATAGCCAGCTGAGAAAAGGTGGCAAGGCTGATGGATCCCGCTTACAACGAAATGTTTCTCTTCAGCAGAGGAGATTTTGCTACCACACGTCAGCAGCTCCTCTCCCTCAGAGTGCTGTTCCTGGGTAGACTAGGAAAAGCCACCACGTTCCCAGCTTAGGAGAGGCTCTTTTCCTAGTTGGTTTCAACCGTGAGAGAGCCAGAAGGGCTGATCTCCACCAGTCGGGCTGCACAGCCTGAGTGCTTCGGGTAGGGCAGTCCTGAGCCAATGTGCCACCTTAGGAATGCAAGCCAAGTTTCCTTGCCACAGGAAGGCACACCGAGGCCTGGTGTTTTCTCTAGGAAACTGACGTGGGCTTGAAGGGTGAGGCCTTTACAACAATGTGTATGGAGGTACTCGATTTGGGCTGCCTGGTGAAAGAACCCGCGCTCACCAGCACCCTGAGTACCTTTCCTGAACTTTGATTCCTAGCTGGGTGAACTCGCCCTTCGGAGGCTAGATGGGACCAAACGTGTTAAGCTTGTGGGGAAAGCCTTTGACCAATGGCCAATATGCTTGTGCTTGTGCGAGGGTTACGCAGGCACTTGCAACACAGGGTTTTGACCTTACCATAAGCTGTCCCTTTGGGCTGAAGCAGGCGGCGTGTGTGGATCACAGCCTGGGAAGCAGGACCTCAGGGGAGTCTGCCAACAGACTGCCCTCCAGTATAGCCAGCTGAGAAAAGGTGGCAAGGCTGATGGATCCCGCTTACAACGAAATGTTTCTCTTCAGCAGAGGAGATTTTGCTACCACACGTCAGCAGCTCCTCTCCCTCAGAGTGCTGTTCCTGGGTAGACTAGGAAAAGCCACCATGTTCCCCAGCTTAGGAGAGACTCTTTTCCTAGTTGGTTTCATCCGTGAGAGAGCCAGAAGGGCTGATCTCCACCAGTCGGGCTGCACAGCCTGAGTGCTTCGGGTAGGGCAGTCCTGAGCCAATGTGCCACCTTAGGAATGCAAGCCAAGTTTCCTTGCCACAGGAAGGCACACCGAGGCCTGGTGTTTTCTCTATGAAACTGACGTGGGCTTGAAGGGTGAGGCCTTTACAACAATGTGTATGGAGGTACTCGATTTGGGCTGCCTGGTGAAAGAACCCGCGCTCACCAGCACCCTGAGTACCTTTCCTGAACTTTGATTCCTAGCTGGGTGAACTCGCCCTTCGGAGGCTAGATGGGACCAAACGTGTTAAGCTTGTGGGGAAAGCCTTTGACCAATGGCCAATATGCTTGTGCTTGTGCGAGGGTTACGCAGGCACTTGCAACACAGGGTTTTGACCTTACCATAAGCTGTCCCTTTGGGCTGAAGCAGGCGGCGTGTGTGGATCACAGCCTGGGAAGCAGGACCTCAGGGGAGTCTGCCAACAGACTGCCCTCCAGTATAGCCAGCTGAGAAAAGGTGGCAAGGCTGATGGATCCCGCTTACAACGAAATGTTTCTCTTCAGCAGAGGAGATTTTGCTACCACACGTCAGCAGCTCCTCTCCCTCAGAGTGATGTTCCTGGGTAGACTAGGAAAAGCCACCACGTTCCCCAGCTTAGGAGAGACTCTTTTCCTAGTTGGTTTCATCCGTGAGAGAGCCAGAAGGGCTGATCTCCACCAGTCGGGCTGCACAGCCTGAGTGCTTCGGGTAGGGCAGTCCTGACCCAATGTGCCACCTTAGGAATGCAAGCCAAGTTTCCTTGCCACAGGAAGGCTCACCGAGGCCTGGTGTTTTCTCTATGAAACTGACGTGGGCTTGAAGGGTGAGGCCTTTACAACAATGTGTATGGAGGTACTCGATTTGGGCTGCCTGGTGAAAGAACCTGCGCTCACCAGCAGCCTGAGTACCTTTCCTGAACTTTGATTCCTAGCTGGGTGAACTCGCCCTTCGGAGGCTAGATGGGACCAAACGTGTTAAGTTGTGGGGAATGCCTTGGACCAATGGCCAATATGCTTGTGCTTGTGCGAGGGTTACGCAGGCACTTGCAACACAGGGTTTTGACCTTACCATAAGCTGTCCCTTTGGGCTGAAGCAGGCGGCGTGTGTGGATCACAGCCTGGGAAGCAGGACCTCAGGGGAGTCTGCCAACAGACTGCCCTCCAGTATAGCCAGCTGAGAAAAGGTGGCAAGGCTGATGGATCCCGCTTACAACGAAATGTTTCTCTTCAGCAGAGGAGATTTTGCTACCACACGTCAGCAGCTCCTCTCCCTCAGAGTGCTGTTCCTGGGTAGACTAGGAAAAGCCACCACGTTCCCAGCTTAGGAGAGGCTGTTTTCCTAGTTGGTTTCAACCGTGAGAGAGCCAGAAGGGCTGATCTCCACCAGTCGGGCTGCACAGCCTGAGTGCTTCGGGTAGGGCAGTCCTGAGCCAATGTGCCACCTTAGGAATGCAAGCCAAGTTTCCTTGCCACAGGAAGGCACACCGAGGCCTGGTGTTTTCTCTATGAAACTGACGTGGGCTTGAAGGGTGAGGCCTTTACAACAATGTGTATGGAGGTACTCGATTTGGGCTGCCTGGTGAAAGAACCCGCGCTCACCAGCACCCTGAGTACCTTTCCTGAACTTTGATTCCTAGCTGGGTGAACTCGCCCTTCGGAGGCTAGATGGGACCAAACGTGTTAAGCTTGTGGGGAATGCCTTTGACCAATGGCCAATATGCTTGTGCTTGTGCGAGGGTTACGCAGGCACTTGCAACACAGGGTTTTGACCTTACCATAAGCTGTCCCTTTGGGCTGAAGCAGGCGGCGTGTGTGGATCACAGCCTGGGAAGCAGGACCTCAGGGGAGTCTGCCAACAGACTGCCCTCCAGTATAGCCAGCTGAGAAAAGGTGGCAAGGCTGATGGATCCCGCTTACAACGAAATGTTTCTCTTCAGCAGAGGAGATTTTGCTACCACACGTCAGCAGCTCCTCTCCCTCAGAGTGCTGTTCCTGGGTAGACTAGGAAAAGCCACCATGTTCCCCAGCTTAGGAGAGGCTCTTTTCCTAGTTGGTTTCAACCGTGAGAGAGCCAGAAGGGCTGATCTCCACCAGTCGGGCTGCACAGCCTGAGTGCTTCGGGTAGGGCAGTCCTGAGCCAATGTGCCACCTTAGGAATGCAAGCCAAGTTTCCTTGCCACAGGAAGGCACACCGAGGCCTGGTGTTTTCTCTATGAAACTGACGTGGGCTTGAAGGGTGAGGCCTTTACAACAATGTGTATGGAGGTACTCGATTTGGGCTGCCTGGTGAAAGAACCCGCGCTCACCAGCACCCTGAGTACCTTTCCTGAACTTTGATTCCTAGCTGGGTGAACTCGCCCTTCGGAGGCTAGATGGGACCAAACGTGTTAAGCTTGTGGGGAAAGCCTTTGACCAATGGCCAATATGCTTGTGCTTGTGCGAGGGTTACGCAGGCACTTGCAACACAGGGTTTTGACCTTACCATAAGCTGTCCCTTTGGGCTGAAGCAGGCGGCGTGTGTGGATCACAGCCTGGGAAGCAGGACCTCAGGGGAGTCTGCCAACAGACTGCCCTCCAGTATAGCCAGCTGAGAAAAGGTGGCAAGGCTGATGGATCCCGCTTACAACGAAATGTTTCTCTTCAGCAGAGGAGATTTTGCTACCACACGTCAGCAGCTCCTCTCCCTCAGAGTGCTGTTCCTGGGTAGACTAGGAAAAGCCACCACGTTCCCAGCTTAGGAGAGGCTCTTTTCCTAGTTGGTTTCAACCGTGAGAGAGCCAGAAGGGCTGATCTCCACCAGTCGGGCTGCACAGCCTGAGTGCTTCGGGTAGGGCAGTCCTGACCCAATGTGCCACCTTAGGAATGCAAGCCAAGTTTCCTTGCCACAGGAAGGCACACCGAGGCCTGGTGTTTTCTCTATGAAACTGACGTGGGCTTGAAGGGTGAGGCCTTTACAACAATGTGTATGGAGGTACTCGATTTGGGCTGCCTGGTGAAAGAACCCGCGCTCACCAGCACCCTGAGTACCTTTCCTGAACTTTGATTCCTAGCTGGGTGAACTCGCCCTTCGGAGGCTAGATGGGACCAAACGTGTTAAGCTTGTGGGGAAAGCCTTTGACCAATGGCCAATATGCTTGTGCTTGTGCGAGGGTTACGCAGGCACTTGCAACACAGGGTTTTGACCTTACCATAAGCTGTCCCTTTGGGCTGAAGCAGGCGGCGTGTGTGGATCACAGCCTGGGAAGCAGGACCTCAGGGGAGTCTGCCAACAGACTGCCCTCCAGTATAACCAGCTGAGAAAAGGTGGCAAGGCTGATGGATCCCGCTTACAACGAAATGTTTCTCTTCAGCAGAGGAGATTTTGCTACCACACGTCAGCAGCTCCTCTCCCTCAGAGTGCTGTTCCTGGGTAGGCTAGGAAAAGCCACCACGTTCCCCAGCTTAGGAGAGACTCTTTTCCTAGTTGGTTTCATCCGTGAGAGAGCCAGAAGGGCTGATCTCCACCAGTCGGGTTGCACAGCCTGAATGCTTTGGGTAGGGCAGTTCTGAGCCAATGTGCAACCTTAGGAATGCAAGCCAAGTTTCCTTGCCACAGGAAGGCACACCGAGGCCTGGTGTTTTCTCTATGAAACTGACGTGGGCTTGAAGGGTGAGGCCTTTACAACAATGTGTTTGGAGGTACTCGATTTGGGCTGCCTGGTGAAAGAACCTGCGCTCACCAGCACCCTGAGTACCTTTCCCGAACTTTGATTCCTAGCTAGGTGAACTCGCCCTTCGGAGGCTAGATGGGACCAAACGTGTTAAGCTTGTGGGGAAAGCCTTTGACCAATGGCCAATATGCTTGTGCTTGTGCGAGGGTTACGCAGGCACTTGCAACACAGGGTTTTGACCTTACCATAAGCTGTCCCTTTGGGCTGAAGCAGGCGGCGTGTGTGGATCACAGCCTGGGAAGCAGGACCTCAGGGGAGTCTGCCAACAGACTGCCCTCCAGTATAGCCAGCTGAGAAAAGGTGGCAAGGCTGATGGATCCCGCTTACAACGAAATGTTTCTCTTCAGCAGAGGAGATTTTGCTACCACACGTCAGCAGCTCCTCTCCCTCAGAGTGCTGTTCCTGGGTAGACTAGGAAAAGCCACCACGTTCCCAGCTTAGGAGAGGCTCTTTTCCTAGTTGGTTTCAACCGTGAGAGAGCCAGAAGGGCTGATCTCCACCAGTCGGGCTGCACAGCCTGAGTGCTTCGGGTAGGGCAGTCCTGAGCCAATGTGCCACCTTAGGAATGCAAGCCAAGTTTCCTTGCCACAGGAAGGCACACCGAGGCCTGGTGTTTTCTCTAGGAAACTGACGTGGGCTTGAAGGGTGAGGCCTTTACAACAATGTGTATGGAGGTACTCGATTTGGGCTGCCTGGTGAAAGAACCCGCGCTCACCAGCACCCTGAGTACCTTTCCTGAACTTTGATTCCTAGCTGGGTGAACTCGCCCTTCGGAGGCTAGATGGGACCAAACGTGTTAAGCTTGTGGGGAAAGCCTTTGACCAATGGCCAATATGCTTGTGCTTGTGCGAGGGTTACGCAGGCACTTGCAACACAGGGTTTTGACCTTACCATAAGCTGTCCCTTTGGGCTGAAGCAGGCGGCGTGTGTGGATCACAGCCTGGGAAGCAGGACCTCAGGGGAGTCTGCCAACAGACTGCCCTCCAGTATAGCCAGCTGAGAAAAGGTGGCAAGGCTGATGGATCCCGCTTACAACGAAATGTTTCTCTTCAGCAGAGGAGATTTTGCTACCACACGTCAGCAGCTCCTCTCCCTCAGAGTGCTGTTCCTGGGTAGACTAGGAAAAGCCACCATGTTCCCCAGCTTAGGAGAGACTCTTTTCCTAGTTGGTTTCATCCGTGAGAGAGCCAGAAGGGCTGATCTCCACCAGTCGGGCTGCACAGCCTGAGTGCTTCGGGTAGGGCAGTCCTGAGCCAATGTGCCACCTTAGGAATGCAAGCCAAGTTTCCTTGCCACAGGAAGGCACACCGAGGCCTGGTGTTTTCTCTATGAAACTGACGTGGGCTTGAAGGGTGAGGCCTTTACAACAATGTGTATGGAGGTACTCGATTTGGGCTGCCTGGTGAAAGAACCCGCGCTCACCAGCACCCTGAGTACCTTTCCTGAACTTTGATTCCTAGCTGGGTGAACTCGCCCTTCGGAGGCTAGATGGGACCAAACGTGTTAAGCTTGTGGGGAAAGCCTTTGACCAATGGCCAATATGCTTGTGCTTGTGCGAGGGTTACGCAGGCACTTGCAACACAGGGTTTTGACCTTACCATAAGCTGTCCCTTTGGGCTGAAGCAGGCGGCGTGTGTGGATCACAGCCTGGGAAGCAGGACCTCAGGGGAGTCTGCCAACAGACTGCCCTCCAGTATAGCCAGCTGAGAAAAGGTGGCAAGGCTGATGGATCCCGCTTACAACGAAATGTTTCTCTTCAGCAGAGGAGATTTTGCTACCACACGTCAGCAGCTCCTCTCCCTCAGAGTGATGTTCCTGGGTAGGCTAGGAAAAGCCACCACGTTCCCCAGCTTAGGAGAGACTCTTTTCCTAGTTGGTTTCATCCGTGAGAGAGCCAGAAGGGCTGATCTCCACCAGTCGGGCTGCACAGCCTGAGTGCTTCGGGTAGGGCAGTCCTGACCCAATGTGCCACCTTAGGAATGCAAGCCAAGTTTCCTTGCCACAGGAAGGCTCACCGAGGCCTGGTGTTTTCTCTATGAAACTGACGTGGGCTTGAAGGGTGAGGCCTTTACAACAATGTGTATGGAGGTACTCGATTTGGGCTGCCTGGTGAAAGAACCTGCGCTCACCAGCAGCCTGAGTACCTTTCCTGAACTTTGATTCCTAGCTGGGTGAACTCGCCCTTCGGAGGCTAGATGGGACCAAACGTGTTAAGTTGTGGGGAATGCCTTGGACCAATGGCCAATATGCTTGTGCTTGTGCGAGGGTTACGCAGGCACTTGCAACACAGGGTTTTGACCTTACCATAAGCTGTCCCTTTGGGCTGAAGCAGGCGGCGTGTGTGGATCACAGCCTGGGAAGCAGGACCTCAGGGGAGTCTGCCAACAGACTGCCCTCCAGTATAGCCAGCTGAGAAAAGGTGGCAAGGCTGATGGATCCCGCTTACAACGAAATGTTTCTCTTCAGCAGAGGAGATTTTGCTACCACACGTCAGCAGCTCCTCTCCCTCAGAGTGCTGTTCCTGGGTAGACTAGGAAAAGCCACCACGTTCCCAGCTTAGGAGAGGCTGTTTTCCTAGTTGGTTTCAACCGTGAGAGAGCCAGAAGGGCTGATCTCCACCAGTCGGGCTGCACAGCCTGAGTGCTTCGGGTAGGGCAGTCCTGAGCCAATGTGCCACCTTAGGAATGCAAGCCAAGTTTCCTTGCCACAGGAAGGCACACCGAGGCCTGGTGTTTTCTCTATGAAACTGACGTGGGCTTGAAGGGTGAGGCCTTTACAACAATGTGTATGGAGGTACTCGATTTGGGCTGCCTGGTGAAAGAACCCGCGCTCACCAGCACCCTGAGTACCTTTCCTGAACTTTGATTCCTAGCTGGGTGAACTCGCCCTTCGGAGGCTAGATGGGACCAAACGTGTTAAGCTTGTGGGGAATGCCTTTGACCAATGGCCAATATGCTTGTGCTTGTGCGAGGGTTACGCAGGCACTTGCAACACAGGGTTTTGACCTTACCATAAGCTGTCCCTTTGGGCTGAAGCAGGCGGCGTGTGTGGATCACAGCCTGGGAAGCAGGACCTCAGGGGAGTCTGCCAACAGACTGCCCTCCAGTATAGCCAGCTGAGAAAAGGTGGCAAGGCTGATGGATCCCGCTTACAACGAAATGTTTCTCTTCAGCAGAGGAGATTTTGCTACCACACGTCAGCAGCTCCTCTCCCTCAGAGTGCTGTTCCTGGGTAGACTAGGAAAAGCCACCATGTTCCCCAGCTTAGGAGAGGCTCTTTTCCTAGTTGGTTTCAACCGTGAGAGAGCCAGAAGGGCTGATCTCCACCAGTCGGGCTGCACAGCCTGAGTGCTTCGGGTAGGGCAGTCCTGAGCCAATGTGCCACCTTAGGAATGCAAGCCAAGTTTCCTTGCCACAGGAAGGCACACCGAGGCCTGGTGTTTTCTCTATGAAACTGACGTGGGCTTGAAGGGTGAGGCCTTTACAACAATGTGTATGGAGGTACTCGATTTGGGCTGCCTGGTGAAACAACCCGCGCTCACCAGCACCCTGAGTACCTTTCCTGAACTTTGATTCCTAGCTGGGTGAACTCGCCCTTCGGAGGCTAGATGGGACCAAACGTGTTAAGCTTGTGGGGAAAGCCTTTGACCAATGGCCAATATGCTTGTGCTTGTGCGAGGGTTACGCAGGCACTTGCAACACAGGGTTTTGACCTTACCATAAGCTGTCCCTTTGGGCTGAAGCAGGCGGCGTGTGTGGATCACAGCCTGGGAAGCAGGACCTCAGGGGAGTCTGCCAACAGACTGCCCTCCAGTATAGCCAGCTGAGAAAAGGTGGCAAGGCTGATGGATCCCGCTTACAACGAAATGTTTCTCTTCAGCAGAGGAGATTTTGCTACCACACGTCAGCAGCTCCTCTCCCTCAGAGTGCTGTTCCTGGGTAGACTAGGAAAAGCCACCACGTTCCCAGCTTAGGAGAGGCTCTTTTCCTAGTTGGTTTCAACCGTGAGAGAGCCAGAAGGGCTGATCTCCACCAGTCGGGCTGCACAGCCTGAGTGCTTCGGGTAGGGCAGTCCTGACCCAATGTGCCACCTTAGGAATGCAAGCCAAGTTTCCTTGCCACAGGAAGGCACACCGAGGCCTGGTGTTTTCTCTATGAAACTGACGTGGGCTTGAAGGGTGAGGCCTTTACAACAATGTGTATGGAGGTACTCGATTTGGGCTGCCTGGTGAAAGAACCCGCGCTCACCAGCACCCTGAGTACCTTTCCTGAACTTTGATTCCTAGCTGGGTGAACTCGCCCTTCGGAGGCTAGATGGGACCAAACGTGTTAAGCTTGTGGGGAAAGCCTTTGACCAATGGCCAATATGCTTGTGCTTGTGCGAGGGTTACGCAGGCACTTGCAACACAGGGTTTTGACCTTACCATAAGCTGTCCCTTTGGGCTGAAGCAGGCGGCGTGTGTGGATCACAGCCTGGGAAGCAGGACCTCAGGGGAGTCTGCCAACAGACTGCCCTCCAGTATAACCAGCTGAGAAAAGGTGGCAAGGCTGATGGATCCCGCTTACAACGAAATGTTTCTCTTCAGCAGAGGAGATTTTGCTACCACACGTCAGCAGCTCCTCTCCCTCAGAGTGCTGTTCCTGGGTAGGCTAGGAAAAGCCACCACGTTCCCCAGCTTAGGAGAGACTCTTTTCCTAGTTGGTTTCATCCGTGAGAGAGCCAGAAGGGCTGATCTCCACCAGTCGGGTTGCACAGCCTGAATGCTTTGGGTAGGGCAGTTCTGAGCCAATGTGCAACCTTAGGAATGCAAGCCAAGTTTCCTTGCCACAGGAAGGCACACCGAGGCCTGGTGTTTTCTCTATGAAACTGACGTGGGCTTGAAGGGTGAGGCCTTTACAACAATGTGTTTGGAGGTACTCGATTTGGGCTGCCTGGTGAAAGAACCTGCGCTCACCAGCACCCTGAGTACCTTTCCCGAACTTTGATTCCTAGCTAGGTGAACTCGCCCTTCGGAGGCTAGATGGGACCAAACGTGTTAAGCTTGTGGGGAAAGCCTTTGACCAATGGCCAATATGCTTGTGCTTGTGCGAGGGTTACGCAGGCACTTGCAACACAGGGTTTTGACCTTACCATAAGCTGTCCCTTTGGGCTGAAGCAGGCGGCGTGTGTGGATCACAGCCTGGGAAGCAGGACCTCAGGGGAGTCTGCCAACAGACTGCCCTCCAGTATAGCCAGCTGAGAAAAGGTGGCAAGGCTGATGGATCCCGCTTACAACGAAATGTTTCTCTTCAGCAGAGGAGATTTTGCTACCACACGTCAGCAGCTCCTCTCCCTCAGAGTGCTGTTCCTGGGTAGACTAGGAAAAGCCACCACGTTCCCAGCTTAGGAGAGGCTGTTTTCCTAGTTGGTTTCAACCGTGAGAGAGCCAGAAGGGCTGATCTCCACCAGTCGGGCTGCACAGCCTGAGTGCTTCGGGTAGGGCAGTCCTGAGCCAATGTGCCACCTTAGGAATGCAAGCCAAGTTTCCTTGCCACAGGAAGGCACACCGAGGCCTGGTGTTTTCTCTAGGAAACTGACGTGGGCTTGAAGGGTGAGGCCTTTACAACAATGTGTATGGAGGTACTCGATTTGGGCTGCCTGGTGAAAGAACCCGCGCTCACCAGCACCCTGAGTACCTTTCCTGAACTTTGATTCCTAGCTGGGTGAACTCGCCCTTCGGAGGCTAGATGGGACCAAACGTGTTAAGCTTGTGGGGAAAGCCTTTGACCAATGGCCAATATGCTTGTGCTTGTGCGAGGGTTACGCAGGCACTTGCAACACAGGGTTTTGACCTTACCATAAGCTGTCCCTTTGGGCTGAAGCAGGCGGCGTGTGTGGATCACAGCCTGGGAAGCAGGACCTCAGGGGAGTCTGCCAACAGACTGCCCTCCAGTATAGCCAGCTGAGAAAAGGTGGCAAGGCTGATGGATCCCGCTTACAACGAAATGTTTCTCTTCAGCAGAGGAGATTTTGCTACCACACGTCAGCAGCTCCTCTCCCTCAGAGTGCTGTTCCTGGGTAGACTAGGAAAAGCCACCACGTTCCCCAGCTTAGGAGAGACTCTTTTCCTAGTTGGTTTCATCCGTGAGAGAGCCAGAAGGGCTGATCTCCACCAGTCGGGCTGCACAGCCTGAGTGCTTCGGGTAGGGCAGTCCTGAGCCAATGTGCCACCTTAGGAATGCAAGCCAAGTTTCCTTGCCACAGGAAGGCACACCGAGGCCTGGTGTTTTCTCTATGAAACTGACGTGGGCTTGAAGGGTGAGGCCTTTACAACAATGTGTATGGAGGTACTCGATTTGGGCTGCCTGGTGAAAGAACCTGCGCTCACCAGCACCCTGAGTACCTTTCCTGAACTTTGATTCCTAGCTGGGTGAACTCGCCCTTCGGAGGCTAGATGGGACCAAACGTGTTAAGCTTGTGGGGAAAGCCTTTGACCAATGGCCAATATGCTTGTGCTTGTGCGAGGGTTACGCAGGCACTTGCAACACAGGGTTTTGACCTTACCATAAGCTGTCCCTTTGGGCTGAAGCAGGCGGCGTGTGTGGATCACAGCCTGGGAAGCAGGACCTCAGGGGAGTCTGCCAACAGACTGCCCTCCAGTATAGCCAGCTGAGAAAAGGTGGCAAGGCTGATGGATCCCGCTTACAACGAAATGTTTCTCTTCAGCAGAGGAGATTTTGCTACCACACGTCAGCAGCTCCTCTCCCTCAGAGTGCTGTTCCTGGGTAGGCTAGGAAAAGCCACCACGTTCCCCAGCTTAGGAGAGACTCTTTTCCTAGTTGGTTTCATCCGTGAGAGAGCCAGAAGGGCTGATCTCCACCAGTCGGGTTGCACAGCCTGAATGCTTCGGGTAGGGCAGTTCTGAGCCAATGTGCAACCTTAGGAATGCAAGCCAAGTTTCCTTGCCACAGGAAGGCACACCGAGGCCTGGTGTTTTCTCTATGAAACTGACGTGGGCTTGAAGGGTGAGGCCTTTACAACAATGTGTATGGAGGTACTCGATTTGGGCTGCCTGGTGAAAGAACCTGCGCTCACCAGCACCCTGAGTACCTTTCCTGAACTTTGATTCCTAGCTAGGTGAACTCGCCCTTCGGAGGCTAGATGGGACCAAACGTGTTAAGCTTGTGGGGAAAGCCTTTGACCAATGGCCAATATGCTTGTGCTTGTGCGAGGGTTACGCAGGCACTTGCAACACAGGGTTTTGACCTTACCATAAGCTGTCCCTTTGGGCTGAAGCAGGCGGCGTGTGTGGATCACAGCCTGGGAAACAGGACCTCAGGGGAGTCTGCCAACAGACTGCCCTCCAGTATAGCCAGCTGAGAAAAGGTGGCAAGGCTGATGGATCCCGCTTACAACGAAATGTTTCTCTTCAGCAGAGGAGATTTTGCTACCACACGTCAGCAGCTCCTCTCCCTCAGAGTGCTGTTCCTGGGTAGACTAGGAAAAGCCACCACGTTCCCAGCTTAGGAGAGGCTCTTTTCCTAGTTGGTTTCAACCGTGAGAGAGCCAGAAGGGCTGATCTCCACCAGTCGGGCTGCACAGCCTGAGTGCTTCGGGTAGGGCAGTCCTGAGCCAATGTGCCACCTTAGGAATGCAAGCCAAGTTTCCTTGCCACAGGAAGGCACACCGAGGCCTGGTGTTTTCTCTAGGAAACTGACGTGGGCTTGAAGGGTGAGGCCTTTACAACAATGTGTATGGAGGTACTCGATTTGGGCTGCCTGGTGAAAGAACCCGCGCTCACCAGCACCCTGAGTACCTTTCCTGAACTTTGATTCCTAGCTGGGTGAACTCGCCCTTCGGAGGCTAGATGGGACCAAACGTGTTAAGCTTGTGGGGAAAGCCTTTGACCAATGGCCAATATGCTTGTGCTTGTGCGAGGGTTACGCAGGCACTTGCAACACAGGGTTTTGACCTTACCATAAGCTGTCCCTTTGGGCTGAAGCAGGCGGCGTGTGTGGATCACAGCCTGGGAAGCAGGACCTCAGGGGAGTCTGCCAACAGACTGCCCTCCAGTATAGCCAGCTGAGAAAAGGTGGCAAGGCTGATGGATCCCGCTTACAACGAAATGTTTCTCTTCAGCAGAGGAGATTTTGCTACCACACGTCAGCAGCTCCTCTCCCTCAGAGTGCTGTTCCTGGGTAGACTAGGAAAAGCCACCACGTTCCCCAGCTTAGGAGAGACTCTTTTCCTAGTTGGTTTCATCCGTGAGAGAGCCAGAAGGGCTGATCTCCACCAGTCGGGCTGCACAGCCTGAGTGCTTCGGGTAGGGCAGTCCTGAGCCAATGTGCCACCTTAGGAATGCAAGCCAAGTTTCCTTGCCACAGGAAGGCACACCGAGGCCTGGTGTTTTCTCTATGAAACTGACGTGGGCTTGAAGGGTGAGGCCTTTACAACAATGTGTATGGAGGTACTCGATTTGGGCTGCCTGGTGAAAGAACCTGCGCTCACCAGCACCCTGAGTACCTTTCCTGAACTTTGATTCCTAGCTGGGTGAACTCGCCCTTCGGAGGCTAGATGGGACCAAACGTGTTAAGCTTGTGGGGAAAGCCTTTGACCAATGGCCAATATGCTTGTGCTTGTGCGAGGGTTACGCAGGCACTTGCAACACAGGGTTTTGACCTTACCATAAGCTGTCCCTTTGGGCTGAAGCAGGCGGCGTGTGTGGATCACAGCCTGGGAAGCAGGACCTCAGGGGAGTCTGCCAACAGACTGCCCTCCAGTATAGCCAGCTGAGAAAAGGTGGCAAGGCTGATGGATCCCGCTTACAACGAAATGTTTCTCTTCAGCAGAGGAGATTTTGCTACCACACGTCAGCAGCTCCTCTCCCTCAGAGTGCTGTTCCTGGGTAGGCTAGGAAAAGCCACCACGTTCCCCAGCTTAGGAGAGACTCTTTTCCTAGTTGGTTTCATCCGTGAGAGAGCCAGAAGGGCTGATCTCCACCAGTCGGGTTGCACAGCCTGAATGCTTCGGGTAGGGCAGTTCTGAGCCAATGTGCAACCTTAGGAATGCAAGCCAAGTTTCCTTGCCACAGGAAGGCACACCGAGGCCTGGTGTTTTCTCTATGAAACTGACGTGGGCTTGAAGGGTGAGGCCTTTACAACAATGTGTATGGAGGTACTCGATTTGGGCTGCCTGGTGAAAGAACCTGCGCTCACCAGCACCCTGAGTACCTTTCCTGAACTTTGATTCCTAGCTAGGTGAACTCGCCCTTCGGAGGCTAGATGGGACCAAACGTGTTAAGCTTGTGGGGAAAGCCTTTGACCAATGGCCAATATGCTTGTGCTTGTGCGAGGGTTACGCAGGCACTTGCAACACAGGGTTTTGACCTTACCATAAGCTGTCCCTTTGGGCTGAAGCAGGCGGCGTGTGTGGATCACAGCCTGGGAAACAGGACCTCAGGGGAGTCTGCCAACAGACTGCCCTCCAGTATAGCCAGCTGAGAAAAGGTGGCAAGGCTGATGGATCCCGCTTACAACGAAATGTTTCTCTTCAGCAGAGGAGATTTTGCTACCACACGTCAGCAGCTCCTCTCCCTCAGAGTGCTGTTCCTGGGTAGACTAGGAAAAGCCACCACGTTCCCAGCTTAGGAGAGGCTCTTTTCCTAGTTGGTTTCAACCGTGAGAGAGCCAGAAGGGCTGATCTCCACCAGTCGGGCTGCACAGCCTGAGTGCTTCGGGTAGGGCAGTCCTGAGCCAATGTGCCACCTTAGGAATGCAAGCCAAGTTTCCTTGCCACAGGAAGGCACACCGAGGCCTGGTGTTTTCTCTATGAAACTGACGTGGGCTTGAAGGGTGAGGCCTTTACAACAATGTGTATGGAGGTACTCGATTTGGGCTGCCTGGTGAAAGAACCCGCGCTCACCAGCACCCTGAGTACCTTTCCTGAACTTTGATTCCTAGCTGGGTGAACTCGCCCTTCGGAGGCTAGATGGGACCAAACGTGTTAAGCTTGTGGGGAAAGCCTTTGACCAATGGCCAATATGCTTGTGCTTGTGCGAGGGTTACGCAGGCACTTGCAACACAGGGTTTTGACCTTACCATAAGCTGTCCCTTTGGGCTGAAGCAGGCGGCGTGTGTGGATCACAGCCTGGGAAGCAGGACCTCAGGGGAGTCTGCCAACAGACTGCCCTCCAGTATAGCCAGCTGAGAAAAGGTGGCAAGGCTGATGGATCCCGCTTACAACGAAATGTTTCTCTTCAGCAGAGGAGATTTTGCTACCACACGTCAGCAGCTCCTCTCCCTCAGAGTGCTGTTCCTGGGTAGGCTAGGAAAAGCCACCACGTTCCCCAGCTTAGGAGAGACTCTTTTCCTAGTTGGTTTCATCCGTGAGAGAGCCAGAAGGGCTGATCTCCACCAGTCGGGTTGCACAGCCTGAATGCTTTGGGTAGGGCAGTTCTGAGCCAATGTGCAACCTTAGGAATGCAAGCCAAGTTTCCTTGCCACAGGAAGGCACACCGAGGCCTGGTGTTTTCTCTATGAAACTGACGTGGGCTTGAAGGGTGAGGCCTTTACAACAATGTGTTTGGAGGTACTCGATTTGGGCTGCCTGGTGAAAGAACCTGCGCTCACCAGCACCCTGAGTACCTTTCCTGAACTTTGATTCCTAGCTAGGTGAACTCGCCCTTCGGAGGCTAGATGGGACCAAACGTGTTAAGCTTGTGGGGAAAGCCTTTGACCAATGGCCAATATGCTTGTGCTTGTGCGAGGGTTACGCAGGCACTTGCAACACAGGGTTTTGACCTTACCATAAGCTGTCCCTTTGGGCTGAAGCAGGCGGCGTGTGTGGATCACAGCCTGGGAAACAGGACCTCAGGGGAGTCTGCCAACAGACTGCCCTCCAGTATAGCCAGCTGAGAAAAGGTGGCAAGGCTGATGGATCCCGCTTACAACGAAATGTTTCTCTTCAGCAGAGGAGATTTTGCTACCACACGTCAGCAGCTCCTCTCCCTCAGAGTGCTGTTCCTGGGTAGACTAGGAAAAGCCACCACGTTCCCAGCTTAGGAGAGGCTCTTTTCCTAGTTGGTTTCAACCGTGAGAGAGCCAGAAGGGCTGATCTCCACCAGTCGGGCTGCACAGCCTGAGTGCTTCGGGTAGGGCAGTCCTGAGCCAATGTGCCACCTTAGGAATGCAAGCCAAGTTTCCTTGCCACAGGAAGGCACACCGAGGCCTGGTGTTTTCTCTATGAAACTGACGTGGGCTTGAAGGGTGAGGCCTTTACAACAATGTGTATGGAGGTACTCGATTTGGGCTGCCTGGTGAAAGAACCCGCGCTCACCAGCACCCTGAGTACCTTTCCTGAACTTTGATTCCTAGCTGGGTGAACTCGCCCTTCGGAGGCTAGATGGGACCAAACGTGTTAAGCTTGTGGGGAAAGCCTTTGACCAATGGCCAATATGCTTGTGCTTGTGCGAGGGTTACGCAGGCACTTGCAACACAGGGTTTTGACCTTACCATAAGCTGTCCCTTTGGGCTGAAGCAGGCGGCGTGTGTGGATCACAGCCTGGGAAGCAGGACCTCAGGGGAGTCTGCCAACAGACTGCCCTCCAGTATAGCCAGCTGAGAAAAGGTGGCAAGGCTGATGGATCCCGCTTACAACGAAATGTTTCTCTTCAGCAGAGGAGATTTTGCTACCACACGTCAGCAGCTCCTCTCCCTCAGAGTGCTGTTCCTGGGTAGACTAGGAAAAGCCACCACGTTCCCCAGCTTAGGAGAGACTCTTTTCCTAGTTGGTTTCATCCGTGAGAGAGCCAGAAGGGCTGATGTCCACCAGTCGGGCTGCACAGCCTGAGAGCTTCGGGTAGGGCAGTCCTGAGCCAATGTGCCACCTTAGGAATGCAAGCCAAGTTTCCTTGCCACAGGAAGGCTCACCGAGGCCTGGTGTTTTCTCTATGAAACTGACATGGGCTTGAAGGGTGAGGCCTTTACAACAATGTGTATGGAGGTACTCGATTTGGGCTGCCTGGTGAAAGAACCCGCGCTCACCAGCACCCTGAGTACCTTTCCTGAACTTTGATTCCTAGCTGGGTGAACTCGCCCTTCGGAGGCTAGATGGGACCAAACGTGTTAAGTTGTGGGGAATGCCTTGGACCAATGGCCAATATGCTTGTGCTTGTGCGAGGGTTACGCAGGCACTTGCAACACAGGGTTTTGACCTTACCATAAGCTGTCCCTTTGGGCTGAAGCAGGCGGCGTGTGTGGATCACAGCCTGGGAAGCAGGACCTCAGGGGAGTCTGCCAACAGACTGCCCTCCAGTATAGCCAGCTGAGAAAAGGTGGCAAGGCTGATGGATCCCGCTTACAACGAAATGTTTCTCTTCAGCAGAGGAGATTTTGCTACCACACGTCAGCAGCTCCTCTCCCTCAGAGTGCTGTTCCTGGGTAGACTAGGAAAAGCCACCACGTTCCCAGCTTAGGAGAGGCTCTTTTCCTAGTTGGTTTCAACCGTGAGAGAGCCAGAAGGGCTGATCTCCACCAGTCGGGCTGCACAGCCTGAGTGCTTCGGGTAGGGCAGTCCTGAGCCAATGTGCCACCTTAGGAATGCAAGCCAAGTTTCCTTGCCACAGGAAGGCACACCGAGGCCTGGTGTTTTCTCTATGAAACTGACGTGGGCTTGAAGGGTGAGGCCTTTACAACAATGTGTATGGAGGTACTCGATTTGGGCTGCCTGGTGAAAGAACCCGCGCTCACCAGCACCCTGAGTACCTTTCCTGAACTTTGATTCCTAGCTGGGTGAACTCGCCCTTCGGAGGCTAGATGGGACCAAACGTGTTAAGCTTGTGGGGAATGCCTTTGACCAATGGCCAATATGCTTGTGCTTGTGCGAGGGTTACGCAGGCACTTGCAACACAGGGTTTTGACCTTACCATAAGCTGTCCCTTTGGGCTGAAGCAGGCGGCGTGTGTGGATCACAGCCTGGGAAGCAGGACCTCAGGGGAGTCTGCCAACAGACTGCCCTCCAGTATAGCCAGCTGAGAAAAGGTGGCAAGGCTGATGGATCCCGCTTACAACGAAATGTTTCTCTTCAGCAGAGGAGATTTTGCTACCACACGTCAGCAGCTCCTCTCCCTCAGAGTGCTGTTCCTGGGTAGACTAGGAAAAGCCACCATGTTCCCCAGCTTAGGAGAGGCTCTTTTCCTAGTTGGTTTCAACCGTGAGAGAGCCAGAAGGGCTGATCTCCACCAGTCGGGCTGCACAGCCTGAGTGCTTCGGGTAGGGCAGTCCTGAGCCAATGTGCCACCTTAGGAATGCAAGCCAAGTTTCCTTGCCACAGGAAGGCACACCGAGGCCTGGTGTTTTCTCTATGAAACTGACGTGGGCTTGAAGGGTGAGGCCTTTACAACAATGTGTATGGAGGTACTCGATTTGGGCTGCCTGGTGAAAGAACCCGCGCTCACCAGCACCCTGAGTACCTTTCCTGAACTTTGATTCCTAGCTGGGTGAACTCGCCCTTCGGAGGCTAGATGGGACCAAACGTGTTAAGTTGTGGGGAATGCCTTGGACCAATGGCCAATATGCTTGTGCTTGTGCGAGGGTTACGCAGGCACTTGCAACACAGGGTTTTGACCTTACCATAAGCTGTCCCTTTGGGCTGAAGCAGGCGGCGTGTGTGGATCACAGCCTGGGAAGCAGGACCTCAGGGGAGTCTGCCAACAGACTGCCCTCCAGTATAGCCAGCTGAGAAAAGGTGGCAAGGCTGATGGATCCCGCTTACAACGAAATGTTTCTCTTCAGCAGAGGAGATTTTGCTACCACACGTCAGCAGCTCCTCTCCCTCAGAGTGCTGTTCCTGGGTAGACTAGGAAAAGCCACCACGTTCCCAGCTTAGGAGAGGCTCTTTTCCTAGTTGGTTTCAACCGTGAGAGAGCCAGAAGGGCTGATCTCCACCAGTCGGGCTGCACAGCCTGAGTGCTTCGGGTAGGGCAGTCCTGAGCCAATGTGCCACCTTAGGAATGCAAGCCAAGTTTCCTTGCCACAGGAAGGCACACCGAGGCCTGGTGTTTTCTCTATGAAACTGACGTGGGCTTGAAGGGTGAGGCCTTTACAACAATGTGTATGGAGGTACTCGATTTGGGCTGCCTGGTGAAAGAACCCGCGCTCACCAGCACCCTGAGTACCTTTCCTGAACTTTGATTCCTAGCTGGGTGAACTCGCCCTTCGGAGGCTAGATGGGACCAAACGTGTTAAGCTTGTGGGGAATGCCTTTGACCAATGGCCAATATGCTTGTGCTTGTGCGAGGGTTACGCAGGCACTTGCAACACAGGGTTTTGACCTTACCATAAGCTGTCCCTTTGGGCTGAAGCAGGCGGCGTGTGTGGATCACAGCCTGGGAAGCAGGACCTCAGGGGAGTCTGCCAACAGACTGCCCTCCAGTATAGCCAGCTGAGAAAAGGTGGCAAGGCTGATGGATCCCGCTTACAACGAAATGTTTCTCTTCAGCAGAGGAGATTTTGCTACCACACGTCAGCAGCTCCTCTCCCTCAGAGTGCTGTTCCTGGGTAGACTAGGAAAAGCCACCATGTTCCCCAGCTTAGGAGAGGCTCTTTTCCTAGTTGGTTTCAACCGTGAGAGAGCCAGAAGGGCTGATCTCCACCAGTCGGGCTGCACAGCCTGAGTGCTTCGGGTAGGGCAGTCCTGAGCCAATGTGCCACCTTAGGAATGCAAGCCAAGTTTCCTTGCCACAGGAAGGCACACCGAGGCCTGGTGTTTTCTCTATGAAACTGACGTGGGCTTGAAGGGTGAGGCCTTTACAACAATGTGTATGGAGGTACTCGATTTGGGCTGCCTGGTGAAAGAACCCGCGCTCACCAGCACCCTGAGTACCTTTCCTGAACTTTGATTCCTAGCTGGGTGAACTCGCCCTTCGGAGGCTAGATGGGACCAAACGTGTTAAGCTTGTGGGGAAAGCCTTTGACCAATGGCCAATATGCTTGTGCTTGTGCGAGGGTTACGCAGGCACTTGCAACACAGGGTTTTGACCTTACCATAAGCTGTCCCTTTGGGCTGAAGCAGGCGGCGTGTGTGGATCACAGCCTGGGAAGCAGGACCTCAGGGGAGTCTGCCAACAGACTGCCCTCCAGTATAGCCAGCTGAGAAAAGGTGGCAAGGCTGATGGATCCCGCTTACAACGAAATGTTTCTCTTCAGCAGAGGAGATTTTGCTACCACACGTCAGCAGCTCCTCTCCCTCAGAGTGCTGTTCCTGGGTAGACTAGGAAAAGCCACCACGTTCCCAGCTTAGGAGAGGCTCTTTTCCTAGTTGGTTTCAACCGTGAGAGAGCCAGAAGGGCTGATCTCCACCAGTCGGGCTGCACAGCCTGAGTGCTTCGGGTAGGGCAGTCCTGAGCCAATGTGCCACCTTAGGAATGCAAGCCAAGTTTCCTTGCCACAGGAAGGCACACCGAGGCCTGGTGTTTTCTCTATGAAACTGACGTGGGCTTGAAGGGTGAGGCCTTTACAACAATGTGTATGGAGGTACTCGATTTGGGCTGCCTGGTGAAAGAACCCGCGCTCACCAGCACCCTGAGTACCTTTCCTGAACTTTGATTCCTAGCTGGGTGAACTCGCCCTTCGGAGGCTAGATGGGACCAAACGTGTTAAGCTTGTGGGGAAAGCCTTTGACCAATGGCCAATATGCTTGTGCTTGTGCGAGGGTTACGCAGGCACTTGCAACACAGGGTTTTGACCTTACCATAAGCTGTCCCTTTGGGCTGAAGCAGGCGGCGTGTGTGGATCACAGCCTGGGAAGCAGGACCTCAGGGGAGTCTGCCAACAGACTGCCCTCCAGTATAGCCAGCTGAGAAAAGGTGGCAAGGCTGATGGATCCCGCTTACAACGAAATGTTTCTCTTCAGCAGAGGAGATTTTGCTACCACACGTCAGCAGCTCCTCTCCCTCAGAGTGCTGTTCCTCGGTAGACTAGGAAAAGCCACCACGTTCCCCAGCTTAGGAGAGACTCTTTTCCTAGTTGGTTTCATCCGTGAGAGAGCCAGAAGAGCTGATCTCCACCAGTCGGGCTGCACAGCCTGAGAGCTTCGGGTAGGGCAGTCCTGAGCCAATGTGCCACCTTAGGAATGCAAGCCAAGTTTCCTTGCCACAGGAAGGCTCACCGAGGCCTGGTGTTTTCTCTATGAAACTGACATGGGCTTGAAGGGTGAGGCCTTTACAACAATGTGTATGGAGGTACTCGATTTGGGCTGCCTGGTGAAAGAACCCGCGCTCACCAGCACCCTGAGTACCTTTCCTGAACTTTGATTCCTAGCTGGGTGAACTCGCCCTTCGGAGGCTAGATGGGACCAAACGTGTTAAGTTGTGGGGAATGCCTTGGACCAATGGCCAATATGCTTGTGCTTGTGCGAGGGTTACGCAGGCACTTGCAACACAGGGTTTTGACCTTACCATAAGCTGTCCCTTTGGGCTGAAGCAGGCGGCGTGTGTGGATCACAGCCTGGGAAGCAGGACCTCAGGGGAGTCTGCCAACAGACTGCCCTCCAGTATAGCCAGCTGAGAAAAGGTGGCAAGGCTGATGGATCCCGCTTACAACGAAATGTTTCTCTTCAGCAGAGGAGATTTTGCTACCACACGTCAGCAGCTCCTCTCCCTCAGAGTGCTGTTCCTGGGTAGACTAGGAAAAGCCACCACGTTCCCAGCTTAGGAGAGGCTCTTTTCCTAGTTGGTTTCAACCGTGAGAGAGCCAGAAGGGCTGATCTCCACCAGTCGGGCTGCACAGCCTGAGTGCTTCGGGTAGGGCAGTCCTGAGCCAATGTGCCACCTTAGGAATGCAAGCCAAGTTTCCTTGCCACAGGAAGGCACACCGAGGCCTGGTGTTTTCTCTATGAAACTGACGTGGGCTTGAAGGGTGAGGCCTTTACAACAATGTGTATGGAGGTACTCGATTTGGGCTGCCTGGTGAAAGAACCCGCGCTCACCAGCACCCTGAGTACCTTTCCTGAACTTTGATTCCTAGCTGGGTGAACTCGCCCTTCGGAGGCTAGATGGGACCAAACGTGTTAAGCTTGTGGGGAATGCCTTTGACCAATGGCCAATATGCTTGTGCTTGTGCGAGGGTTACGCAGGCACTTGCAACACAGGGTTTTGACCTTACCATAAGCTGTCCCTTTGGGCTGAAGCAGGCGGCGTGTGTGGATCACAGCCTGGGAAGCAGGACCTCAGGGGAGTCTGCCAACAGACTGCCCTCCAGTATAGCCAGCTGAGAAAAGGTGGCAAGGCTGATGGATCCCGCTTACAACGAAATGTTTCTCTTCAGCAGAGGAGATTTTGCTACCACACGTCAGCAGCTCCTCTCCCTCAGAGTGCTGTTCCTGGGTAGACTAGGAAAAGCCACCATGTTCCCCAGCTTAGGAGAGGCTCTTTTCCTAGTTGGTTTCAACCGTGAGAGAGCCAGAAGGGCTGATCTCCACCAGTCGGGCTGCACAGCCTGAGTGCTTCGGGTAGGGCAGTCCTGAGCCAATGTGCCACCTTAGGAATGCAAGCCAAGTTTCCTTGCCACAGGAAGGCACACCGAGGCCTGGTGTTTTCTCTATGAAACTGACGTGGGCTTGAAGGGTGAGGCCTTTACAACAATGTGTATGGAGGTACTCGATTTGGGCTGCCTGGTGAAAGAACCCGCGCTCACCAGCACCCTGAGTACCTTTCCTGAACTTTGATTCCTAGCTGGGTGAACTCGCCCTTCGGAGGCTAGATGGGACCAAACGTGTTAAGTTGTGGGGAATGCCTTGGACCAATGGCCAATATGCTTGTGCTTGTGCGAGGGTTACGCAGGCACTTGCAACACAGGGTTTTGACCTTACCATAAGCTGTCCCTTTGGGCTGAAGCAGGCGGCGTGTGTGGATCACAGCCTGGGAAGCAGGACCTCAGGGGAGTCTGCCAACAGACTGCCCTCCAGTATAGCCAGCTGAGAAAAGGTGGCAAGGCTGATGGATCCCGCTTACAACGAAATGTTTCTCTTCAGCAGAGGAGATTTTGCTACCACACGTCAGCAGCTCCTCTCCCTCAGAGTGCTGTTCCTGGGTAGACTAGGAAAAGCCACCACGTTCCCAGCTTAGGAGAGGCTCTTTTCCTAGTTGGTTTCAACCGTGAGAGAGCCAGAAGGGCTGATCTCCACCAGTCGGGCTGCACAGCCTGAGTGCTTCGGGTAGGGCAGTCCTGAGCCAATGTGCCACCTTAGGAATGCAAGCCAAGTTTCCTTGCCACAGGAAGGCACACCGAGGCCTGGTGTTTTCTCTATGAAACTGACGTGGGCTTGAAGGGTGAGGCCTTTACAACAATGTGTTTGGAGGTACTCGATTTGGGCTGCCTGGTGAAAGAACCCGCGCTCACCAGCACCCTGAGTACCTTTCCTGAACTTTGATTCCTAGCTGGGTGAACTCGCCCTTCGGAGGCTAGATGGGACCAAACGTGTTAAGCTTGTGGGGAAAGCCTTTGACCAATGGCCAATATGCTTGTGCTTGTGCGAGGGTTACGCAGGCACTTGCAACACAGGGTTTTGACCTTACCATAAGCTGTCCCTTTGGGCTGAAGCAGGCGGCGTGTGTGGATCACAGCCTGGGAAGCAGGACCTCAGGGGAGTCTGCCAACAGACTGCCCTCCAGTATAGCCAGCTGAGAAAAGGTGGCAAGGCTGATGGATCCCGCTTACAACGAAATGTTTCTCTTCAGCAGAGGAGATTTTGCTACCACACGTCAGCAGCTCCTCTCCCTCAGAGTGCTGTTCCTGGGTAGACTAGGAAAAGCCACCACGTTCCCCAGCTTAGGAGAGACTCTTTTCCTAGTTGGTTTCATCCGTGAGAGAGCCAGAAGGGCTGATCTCCACCAGTCGGGCTGCACAGCCTGAGTGCTTCGGGTAGGGCAGTCCTGAGCCAATGTGCCACCTTAGGAATGCAAGCCAAGTTTCCTTGCCACAGGAAGGCTCACCGAGGCCTGGTGTTTTCTCTATGAAACTGACGTGGGCTTGAAGGGTGAGGCCTTTACAACAATGTGTATGGAGGTACTCGATTTGGGCTGCCTGGTGAAAGAACCTGCGCTCACCAGCACCCTGAGTACCTTTCCTGAACTTTGATTCCTAGCTGGGTGAACTCGCCCTTCGGAGGCTAGATGGGACCAAACGTGTTAAGCTTGTGGGGAAAGCCTTTGACCAATGGCCAATATGCTTGTGCTTGTGCGAGGGTTACGCAGGCACTTGCAACACAGGGTTTTGACCTTACCATAAGCTGTCCCTTTGGGCTGAAGCAGGCGGCGTGTGTGGATCACAGCCTGGGAAGCAGGACCTCAGGGGAGTCTGCCAACAGACTGCCCTCCAGTATAGCCAGCTGAGAAAAGGTGGCAAGGCTGATGGATCCCGCTTACAACGAAATGTTTCTCTTCAGCAGAGGAGATTTTGCTACCACACGTCAGCAGCTCCTCTCCCTCAGAGTGCTGTTCCTGGGTAGGCTAGGAAAAGCCACCACGTTCCCCAGCTTAGGAGAGACTCTTTTCCTAGTTGGTTTCATTTGTGAGAGAGCCAGAAGGGCTGATCTCCACCAGTCGGGTTGCACAGCCTGAATGCTTTGGGTAGGGCAGTTCTGAGCCAATGTGCCACCTTAGGAATGCAAGCCAAGTTTCCTTGCCACAGGAAGGCACACCGAGGCCTGGTGTTTTCTCTATGAAACTGACGTGGGCTTGAAGGGTGAGGCCTTTACAACAATGTGTTTGGAGGTACTCGATTTGGGCTGCCTGGTGAAAGAACCTGCGCTCACCAGCACCCTGAGTACCTTTCCTGAACTTTGATTCCTAGCTGGGTGAACTCGCCCTTCGGAGGCTAGATGGGACCAAACGTGTTAAGCTTGTGGGGAAAGCCTTTGACCAATGGCCAATATGCTTGTGCTTGTGCGAGGGTTACGCAGGCACTTGCAACACAGGGTTTTGACCTTACCATAAGCTGTCCCTTTGGGCTGAAGCAGGCGGCGTGTGTGGATCACAGCCTGGGAAACAGGACCTCAGGGGAGTCTGCCAACAGACTGCCCTCCAGTATAGCCAGCTGAGAAAAGGTGGCAAGGCTGATGGATCCCGCTTACAACGAAATGTTTCTCTTCAGCAGAGGAGATTTTGCTACCACACGTCAGCAGCTCCTCTCCCTCAGAGTGCTGTTCCTGGGTAGACTAGGAAAAGCCACCACGTTCCCAGCTTAGGAGAGGCTCTTTTCCTAGTTGGTTTCAACCGTGAGAGAGCCAGAAGGGCTGATCTCCACCAGTCGGGCTGCACAGCCTGAGTGCTTCGGGTAGGGCAGTCCTGACCCAATGTGCCACCTTAGGAATGCAAGCCAAGTTTCCTTGTCACAGGAAGGCACACCGAGGCCTGGTGTTTTCTCTATGAAACTGACGTGGGCTTGAAGGGTGAGGCCTTTACAACAATGTGTATGGAGGTACTCGATTTGGGCTGCCTGGTGAAAGAACCCGCGCTCACCAGCACCCTGAGTACCTTTCCTGAACTTTGATTCCTAGCTGGGTGAACTCGCCCTTCGGAGGCTAGATGGGACCAAACGTGTTAAGCTTGTGGGGAAAGCCTTTGACCAATGGCCAATATGCTTGTGCTTGTGCGAGGGTTACGCAGGCACTTGCAACACAGGGTTTTGACCTTACCATAAGCTGTCCCTTTGGGCTGAAGCAGGCGGCGTGTGTGGATCACAGCCTGGGAAGCAGGACCTCAGGGGAGTCTGCCAACAGACTGCCCTCCAGTATAGCCAGCTGAGAAAAGGTGGCAAGGCTGATGGATCCCGCTTACAACGAAATGTTTCTCTTCAGCAGAGGAGATTTTGCTACCACACGTCAGCAGCTCCTCTCCCTCAGAGTGCTGTTCCTGGGTAGACTAGGAAAAGCCAACACGTTCCCCAGCTTAGGAGAGACTCTTTTCCTAGTTGGTTTCATCCGTGAGAGAGCCAGAAGGGCTGATCTCCACCAGTCGGGCTGCACAGCCTGAGAGCTTCGGGTAGGGCAGTCCTGAGCCAATGTGCCACCTTAGGAATGCAAGCCAAGTTTCCTTGCCACAGGAAGGCTCACCGAGGCCTGGTGTTTTCTCTATGAAACTGACGTGGGCTTGAAGGGTGAGGCCTTTACAACAATGTGTATGGAGGTACTCGATTTGGGCTGCCTGGTGAAAGAACCCGCGCTCACCAGCACCCTGAGTACCTTTCCTGAACTTTGATTCCTAGCTGGGTGAACTCGCCCTTCGGAGGCTAGATGGGACCAAACGTGTTAAGCTTGTGGGGAAAACCTTTGACCAATGGCCAATATGCTTGTGCTTGTGCGAGGGTTACGCAGGCACTTGCAACACAGGGTTTTGACCTTACCATAAGCTGTCCCTTTGGGCTGAAGCAGGCGGCGTGTGTGGATCACAGCCTGGGAAGCAGGACCTCAGGGGAGTCTGCCAACAGACTGCCCTCCAGTATAGCCAGCTGAGAAAAGGTGGCAAGGCTGATGGATCCCGCTTACAACGAAATGTTTCTCTTCAGCAGAGGAGATTTTGCTACCACACGTCAGCAGCTCCTCTCCCTCAGAGTGCTGTTCCTGGGTAGACTAGGAAAAGCCACCACGTTCCCAGCTTAGGAGAGGCTCTTTTCCTAGTTGGTTTCAACCGTGAGAGAGCCAGAAGGGCTGATCTCCACCAGTCGGGCTGCACAGCCTGAGTGCTTCGGGTAGGGCAGTCCTGAGCCAATGTGCCACCTTAGGAATGCAAGCCAAGTTTCCTTGCCACAGGAAGGCACACCGAGGCCTGGTGTTTTCTCTAGGAAACTGACGTGGGCTTGAAGGGTGAGGCCTTTACAACAATGTGTATGGAGGTACTCGATTTGGGCTGCCTGGTGAAAGAACCCGCGCTCACCAGCACCCTGAGTACCTTTCCTGAACTTTGATTCCTAGCTGGGTGAACTCGCCCTTCGGAGGCTAGATGGGACCAAACGTGTTAAGCTTGTGGGGAAAGCCTTTGACCAATGGCCAATATGCTTGTGCTTGTGCGAGGGTTACGCAGGCACTTGCAACACAGGGTTTTGACCTTACCATAAGCTGTCCCTTTGGGCTGAAGCAGGCGGCGTGTGTGGATCACAGCCTGGGAAGCAGGACCTCAGGGGAGTCTGCCAACAGACTGCCCTCCAGTATAACCAGCTGAGAAAAGGTGGCAAGGCTGATGGATCCCGCTTACAACGAAATGTTTCTCTTCAGCAGAGGAGATTTTGCTACCACACGTCAGCAGCTCCTCTCCCTCAGAGTGCTGTTCCTGGGTAGGCTAGGAAAAGCCACCACGTTCCCCAGCTTAGGAGAGACTCTTTTCCTAGTTGGTTTCATCCGTGAGAGAGCCAGAAGGGCTGATCTCCACCAGTCGGGTTGCACAGCCTGAATGCTTTGGGTAGGGCAGTTCTGAGCCAATGTGCAACCTTAGGAATGCAAGCCAAGTTTCCTTGCCACAGGAAGGCACACCGAGGCCTGGTGTTTTCTCTATGAAACTGACGTGGGCTTGAAGGGTGAGGCCTTTACAACAATGTGTTTGGAGGTACTCGATTTGGGCTGCCTGGTGAAAGAACCTGCGCTCACCAGCACCCTGAGTACCTTTCCCGAACTTTGATTCCTAGCTAGGTGAACTCGCCCTTCGGAGGCTAGATGGGACCAAACGTGTTAAGCTTGTGGGGAAAGCCTTTGACCAATGGCCAATATGCTTGTGCTTGTGCGAGGGTTACGCAGGCACTTGCAACACAGGGTTTTGACCTTACCATAAGCTGTCCCTTTGGGCTGAAGCAGGCGGCGTGTGTGGATCACAGCCTGGGAAGCAGGACCTCAGGGGAGTCTGCCAACAGACTGCCCTCCAGTATAGCCAGCTGAGAAAAGGTGGCAAGGCTGATGGATCCCGCTTACAACGAAATGTTTCTCTTCAGCAGAGGAGATTTTGCTACCACACGTCAGCAGCTCCTCTCCCTCAGAGTGCTGTTCCTGGGTAGACTAGGAAAAGCCACCACGTTCCCAGCTTAGGAGAGGCTCTTTTCCTAGTTGGTTTCAACCGTGAGAGAGCCAGAAGGGCTGATCTCCACCAGTCGGGCTGCACAGCCTGAGTGCTTCGGGTAGGGCAGTCCTGAGCCAATGTGCCACCTTAGGAATGCAAGCCAAGTTTCCTTGCCACAGGAAGGCACACCGAGGCCTGGTGTTTTCTCTAGGAAACTGACGTGGGCTTGAAGGGTGAGGCCTTTACAACAATGTGTATGGAGGTACTCGATTTGGGCTGCCTGGTGAAAGAACCCGCGCTCACCAGCACCCTGAGTACCTTTCCTGAACTTTGATTCCTAGCTGGGTGAACTCGCCCTTCGGAGGCTAGATGGGACCAAACGTGTTAAGCTTGTGGGGAAAGCCTTTGACCAATGGCCAATATGCTTGTGCTTGTGCGAGGGTTACGCAGGCACTTGCAACACAGGGTTTTGACCTTACCATAAGCTGTCCCTTTGGGCTGAAGCAGGCGGCGTGTGTGGATCACAGCCTGGGAAGCAGGACCTCAGGGGAGTCTGCCAACAGACTGCCCTCCAGTATAGCCAGCTGAGAAAAGGTGGCAAGGCTGATGGATCCCGCTTACAACGAAATGTTTCTCTTCAGCAGAGGAGATTTTGCTACCACACGTCAGCAGCTCCTCTCCCTCAGAGTGCTGTTCCTGGGTAGGCTAGGAAAAGCCACCACGTTCCCCAGCTTAGGAGAGACTCTTTTCCTAGTTGGTTTCATCCGTGAGAGAGCCAGAAGGGCTGATCTCCACCAGTCGGGCTGCACAGCCTGAGTGCTTCGGGTAGGGCAGTCCTGACCCAATGTGCCACCTTAGGAATGCAAGCCAAGTTTCCTTGCCACAGGAAGGCACACCGAGGCCTGGTGTTTTCTCTATGAAACTGACGTGGGCTTGAAGGGTGAGGCCTTTACAACAATGTGTATGGAGGTACTCGATTTGGGCTGCCTGGTGAAAGAACCTGCGCTCACCAGCACCCTGAGTACCTTTCCTGAACTTTGATTCCTAGCTGGGTGAACTCGCCCTTCGGAGGCTAGATGGGACCAAACGTGTTAAGCTTGTGGGGAAAGCCTTTGACCAATGGCCAATATGCTTGTGCTTGTGCGAGGGTTACGCAGGCACTTGCAACACAGGGTTTTGACCTTACCATAAGCTGTCCCTTTGGGCTGAAGCAGGCGGCGTGTGTGGATCACAGCCTGGGAAGCAGGACCTCAGGGGAGTCTGCCAACAGACTGCCCTCCAGTATAGCCAGCTGAGAAAAGGTGGCAAGGCTGATGGATCCCGCTTACAACGAAATGTTTCTCTTCAGCAGAGGAGATTTTGCTACCACACGTCAGCAGCTCCTCTCCCTCAGAGTGCTGTTCCTGGGTAGGCTAGGAAAAGCCACCACGTTCCCCAGCTTAGGAGAGACTCTTTTCCTAGTTGGTTTCATCCGTGAGAGAGCCAGAAGGGCTGATCTCCACCAGTCGGGTTGCACAGCCTGAATGCTTCGGGTAGGGCAGTTCTGAGCCAATGTGCAACCTTAGGAATGCAAGCCAAGTTTCCTTGCCACAGGAAGGCACACCGAGGCCTGGTGTTTTCTCTATGACACTGACGTGGGCTTGAAGGGTGAGGCCTTTACAACAATGTGTATGGAGGTACTCGATTTGGGCTGCCTGGTGAAAGAACCTGCGCTCACCAGCACCCTGAGTACCTTTCCTGAACTTTGATTCCTAGCTGGGTGAACTCGCCCTTCGGAGGCTAGATGGGACCAAACGTGTTAAGCTTGTGGGGAAAGCCTTTGACCAATGGCCAATATGCTTGTGCTTGTGCGAGGGTTACGCAGGCACTTGCAACACAGGGTTTTGACCTTACCATAAGCTGTCCCTTTGGGCTGAAGCAGGCGGCGTGTGTGGATCACAGCCTGGGAAGCAGGACCTCAGGGGAGTCTGCCAACAGACTGCCCTCCAGTATAGCCAGCTGAGAAAAGGTGGCAAGGCTGATGGATCCCGCTTACAACGAAATGTTTCTCTTCAGCAGAGGAGATTTTGCTACCACACGTCAGCAGCTCCTCTCCCTCAGAGTGCTGTTCCTGGGTAGACTAGGAAAAGCCACCACGTTCCCAGCTTAGGAGAGGCTCTTTTCCTAGTTGGTTTCAACCGTGAGAGAGCCAGAAGGGCTGATCTCCACCAGTCGGGCTGCACAGCCTGAGTGCTTCGGGTAGGGCAGTCCTGAGCCAATGTGCCACCTTAGGAATGCAAGCCAAGTTTCCTTGCCACAGGAAGGCACACCGAGGCCTGGTGTTTTCTCTATGAAACTGACGTGGGCTTGAAGGGTGAGGCCTTTACAACAATGTGTATGGAGGTACTCGATTTGGGCTGCCTGGTGAAAGAACCCGCGCTCACCAGCACCCTGAGTACCTTTCCTGAACTTTGATTCCTAGCTGGGTGAACTCGCCCTTCGGAGGCTAGATGGGACCAAACGTGTTAAGCTTGTGGGGAAAGCCTTTGACCAATGGCCAATATGCTTGTGCTTGTGCGAGGGTTATGCAGGCACTTGCAACACAGGGTTTTGACCTTACCATAAGCTGTCCCTTTGGGCTGAAGCAGGCGGCGTGTGTGGATCACAGCCTGGGAAGCAGGACCTCAGGGGAGTCTGCCAACAGACTGCCCTCCAGTATAGCCAGCTGAGAAAAGGTGGCAAGGCTGATGGATCCCGCTTACAACGAAATGTTTCTCTTCAGCAGAGGAGATTTTGCTACCACACGTCAGCAGCTCCTCTCCCTCAGAGTGCTGTTCCTGGGTAGGCTAGGAAAAGCCACCACGTTCCCCAGCTTAGGAGAGACTCTTTTCCTAGTTGGTTTCATCCGTGAGAGAGCCAGAAGGGCTGATCTCCACCAGTCGGGCTGCACAGCCTGAGTGCTTCGGGTAGGGCAGTCCTGACCCAATGTGCCACCTTAGGAATGCAAGCCAAGTTTCCTTGCCACAGGAAGGCACACCGAGGCCTGGTGTTTTCTCTATGAAACTGACGTGGGCTTGAAGGGTGAGGCCTTTACAACAATGTGTATGGAGGTACTCGATTTGGGCTGCCTGGTGAAAGAACCTGCGCTCACCAGCACCCTGAGTACCTTTCCTGAACTTTGATTCCTAGCTGGGTGAACTCGCCCTTCGGAGGCTAGATGGGACCAAACGTGTTAAGCTTGTGGGGAAAGCCTTTGACCAATGGCCAATATGCTTGTGCTTGTGCGAGGGTTACGCAGGCACTTGCAACACAGGGTTTTGACCTTACCATAAGCTGTCCCTTTGGGCTGAAGCAGGCGGCGTGTGTGGATCACAGCCTGGGAAGCAGGACCTCAGGGGAGTCTGCCAACAGACTGCCCTCCAGTATAGCCAGCTGAGAAAAGGTGGCAAGGCTGATGGATCCCGCTTACAACGAAATGTTTCTCTTCAGCAGAGGAGATTTTGCTACCACACGTCAGCAGCTCCTCTCCCTCAGAGTGCTGTTCCTGGGTAGGCTAGGAAAAGCCACCACGTTCCCCAGCTTAGGAGAGACTCTTTTCCTAGTTGGTTTCATCCGTGAGAGAGCCAGAAGGGCTGATCTCCACCAGTCGGGTTGCACAGCCTGAATGCTTCGGGTAGGGCAGTTCTGAGCCAATGTGCAACCTTAGGAATGCAAGCCAAGTTTCCTTGCCACAGGAAGGCACACCGAGGCCTGGTGTTTTCTCTATGACACTGACGTGGGCTTGAAGGGTGAGGCCTTTACAACAATGTGTATGGAGGTACTCGATTTGGGCTGCCTGGTGAAAGAACCTGCGCTCACCAGCACCCTGAGTACCTTTCCTGAACTTTGATTCCTAGCTGGGTGAACTCGCCCTTCGGAGGCTAGATGGGACCAAACGTGTTAAGCTTGTGGGGAAAGCCTTTGACCAATGGCCAATATGCTTGTGCTTGTGCGAGGGTTACGCAGGCACTTGCAACACAGGGTTTTGACCTTACCATAAGCTGTCCCTTTGGGCTGAAGCAGGCGGCGTGTGTGGATCACAGCCTGGGAAGCAGGACCTCAGGGGAGTCTGCCAACAGACTGCCCTCCAGTATAGCCAGCTGAGAAAAGGTGGCAAGGCTGATGGATCCCGCTTACAACGAAATGTTTCTCTTCAGCAGAGGAGATTTTGCTACCACACGTCAGCAGCTCCTCTCCCTCAGAGTGCTGTTCCTGGGTAGACTAGGAAAAGCCACCACGTTCCCAGCTTAGGAGAGGCTCTTTTCCTAGTTGGTTTCAACCGTGAGAGAGCCAGAAGGGCTGATCTCCACCAGTCGGGCTGCACAGCCTGAGTGCTTCGGGTAGGGCAGTCCTGAGCCAATGTGCCACCTTAGGAATGCAAGCCAAGTTTCCTTGCCACAGGAAGGCACACCGAGGCCTGGTGTTTTCTCTATGAAACTGACGTGGGCTTGAAGGGTGAGGCCTTTACAACAATGTGTATGGAGGTACTCGATTTGGGCTGCCTGGTGAAAGAACCCGCGCTCACCAGCACCCTGAGTACCTTTCCTGAACTTTGATTCCTAGCTGGGTGAACTCGCCCTTCGGAGGCTAGATGGGACCAAACGTGTTAAGCTTGTGGGGAAAGCCTTTGACCAATGGCCAATATGCTTGTGCTTGTGCGAGGGTTATGCAGGCACTTGCAACACAGGGTTTTGACCTTACCATAAGCTGTCCCTTTGGGCTGAAGCAGGCGGCGTGTGTGGATCACAGCCTGGGAAGCAGGACCTCAGGGGAGTCTGCCAACAGACTGCCCTCCAGTATAGCCAGCTGAGAAAAGGTGGCAAGGCTGATGGATCCCGCTTACAACGAAATGTTTCTCTTCAGCAGAGGAGATTTTGCTACCACACGTCAGCAGCTCCTCTCCCTCAGAGTGCTGTTCCTGGGTAGGCTAGGAAAAGCCACCACGTTCCCCAGCTTAGGAGAGACTCTTTTCCTAGTTGGTTTCATCCGTGAGAGAGCCAGAAGGGCTGATCTCCACCAGTCGGGTTGCACAGCCTGAATGTTTTGGCTAGGGCAGTTCTGAGCCAATGTGCCACCTTAGGAATGCAAGCCAAGTTTCCTTGCCACAGGAAGGCACACCGAGGCCTGGTGTTTTCTCTATGAAACTGACGTGGGCTTGAAGGGTGAGGCCTTTACAACAATGTGTTTGGAGGTACTCGATTTGGGCTGCCTGGTGAAAGAACCTGCGCTCACCAGCACCCTGAGTACCTTTCCTGAACTTTGATTCCTAGCTAGGTGAACTCGCCCTTCGGAGGCTAGATGGGACCAAACGTGTTAAGCTTGTGGGGAAAGCCTTTGACCAATGGCCAATATGCTTGTGCTTGTGCGAGGGTTACGCAGGCACTTGCAACACAGGGTTTTGACCTTACCATAAGCTGTCCCTTTGGGCTGAAGCAGGCGGCGTGTGTGGATCACAGCCTGGGAAGCAGGACCTCAGGGGAGTCTGCCAACAGACTGCCCTCCAGTATAGCCAGCTGAGAAAAGGTGGCAAGGCTGATGGATCCCGCTTACAACGAAATGTTTCTCTTCAGCAGAGGAGATTTTGCTACCACACGTCAGCAGCTCCTCTCCCTCAGAGTGCTGTTCCTGGGTAGACTAGGAAAAGCCACCACGTTCCCAGCTTAGGAGAGGCTCTTTTCCTAGTTGGTTTCAACCGTGAGAGAGCCAGAAGGGCTGATCTCCACCAGTCGGGCTGCACAGCCTGAGTGCTTCGGGTAGGGCAGTCCTGACCCAATGTGCCACCTTAGGAATGCAAGCCAAGTTTCCTTGCCACAGGAAGGCACACCGAGGCCTGGTGTTTTCTCTATGAAACTGACGTGGGCTTGAAGGGTGAGGCCTTTACAACAATGTGTATGGAGGTACTCGATTTGGGCTGCCTGGTGAAAGAACCCGCGCTCACCAGCACCCTGAGTACCTTTCCTGAACTTTGATTCCTAGCTGGGTGAACTCGCCCTTCGGAGGCTAGATGGGACCAAACGTGTTAAGCTTGTGGGGAAAGCCTTTGACCAATGGCCAATATGCTTGTGCTTGTGCGAGGGTTACGCAGGCACTTGCAACACAGGGTTTTGACCTTACCATAAGCTGTCCCTTTGGGCTGAAGCAGGCGGCGTGTGTGGATCACAGCCTGGGAAGCAGGACCTCAGGGGAGTCTGCCAACAGACTGCCCTCCAGTATAGCCAGCTGAGAAAAGGTGGCAAGGCTGATGGATCCCGCTTACAACGAAATGTTTCTCTTCAGCAGAGGAGATTTTGCTACCACACGTCAGCAGCTCCTCTCCCTCAGAGTGCTGTTCCTGGGTAGACTAGGAAAAGCCACCACGTTCCCCAGCTTAGGAGAGACTCTTTTCCTAGTTGGTTTCATCCGTGAGAGAGCCAGAAGGGCTGATCTCCACCAGTCGGGCTGCACAGCCTGAGTGCTTCGGGTAGGGCAGTCCTGAGCCAATGTGCCACCTTAGGAATGCAAGCCAAGTTTCCTTGCCACAGGAAGGCTCACCGAGGCCTGGTGTTTTCTCTATGAAACTGACGTGGGCTTGAAGGGTGAGGCCTTTACAACAATGTGTTTGGAGGTACTCGATTTGGGCTGCCTGGTGAAAGAACCTGCGCTCACCAGCACCCTGAGTACCTTTCCTGAACTTTGATTCCTAGCTGGGTGAACTCGCCCTTCGGAGGCTAGATGGGACCAAACGTGTTAAGCTTGTGGGGAAAGCCTTTGACCAATGGCCAATATGCTTGTGCTTGTGCGAGGGTTACGCAGGCACTTGCAACACAGGGTTTTGACCTTACCATAAGCTGTCCCTTTGGGCTGAAGCAGGCGGCGTGTGTGGATCACAGCCTGGGAAACAGGACCTCAGGGGAGTCTGCCAACAGACTGCCCTCCAGTATAGCCAGCTGAGAAAAGGTGGCAAGGCTGATGGATCCCGCTTACAACGAAATGTTTCTCTTCAGCAGAGGAGATTTTGCTACCACACGTCAGCAGCTCCTCTCCCTCAGAGTGCTGTTCCTGGGTAGACTAGGAAAAGCCACCACGTTCCCAGCTTAGGAGAGGCTCTTTTCCTAGTTGGTTTCAACCGTGAGAGAGCCAGAAGGGCTGATCTCCACCAGTCGGGCTGCACAGCCTGAGTGCTTCGGGTAGGGCAGTCCTGACCCAATGTGCCACCTTAGGAATGCAAGCCAAGTTTCCTTGCCACAGGAAGGCACACCGAGGCCTGGTGTTTTCTCTATGAAACTGACGTGGGCTTGAAGGGTGAGGCCTTTACAACAATGTGTATGGAGGTACTCGATTTGGGCTGCCTGGTGAAAGAACCCGCGCTCACCAGCACCCTGAGTACCTTTCCTGAACTTTGATTCCTAGCTGGGTGAACTCGCCCTTCGGAGGCTAGATGGGACCAAACGTGTTAAGCTTGTGGGGAAAGCCTTTGACCAATGGCCAATATGCTTGTGCTTGTGCGAGGGTTACGCAGGCACTTGCAACACAGGGTTTTGACCTTACCATAAGCTGTCCCTTTGGGCTGAAGCAGGCGGCGTGTGTGGATCACAGCCTGGGAAGCAGGACCTCAGGGGAGTCTGCCAACAGACTGCCCTCCAGTATAGCCAGCTGAGAAAAGGTGGCAAGGCTGATGGATCCCGCTTACAACGAAATGTTTCTCTTCAGCAGAGGAGATTTTGCTACCACACGTCAGCAGCTCCTCTCCCTCAGAGTGCTGTTCCTGGGTAGACTAGGAAAAGCCAACACGTTCCCCAGCTTAGGAGAGACTCTTTTCCTAGTTGGTTTCATCCGTGAGAGAGCCAGAAGGGCTGATCTCCACCAGTCGGGCTGCACAGCCTGAGAGCTTCGGGTAGGGCAGTCCTGAGCCAATGTGCCACCTTAGGAATGCAAGCCAAGTTTCCTTGCCACAGGAAGGCTCACCGAGGCCTGGTGTTTTCTCTATGAAACTGACGTGGGCTTGAAGGGTGAGGCCTTTACAACAATGTGTATGGAGGTACTCGATTTGGGCTGCCTGGTGAAAGAACCCGCGCTCACCAGCACCCTGAGTACCTTTCCTGAACTTTGATTCCTAGCTGGGTGAACTCGCCCTTCGGAGGCTAGATGGGACCAAACGTGTTAAGCTTGTGGGGAAAACCTTTGACCAATGGCCAATATGCTTGTGCTTGTGCGAGGGTTACGCAGGCACTTGCAACACAGGGTTTTGACCTTACCATAAGCTGTCCCTTTGGGCTGAAGCAGGCGGCGTGTGTGGATCACAGCCTGGGAAGCAGGACCTCAGGGGAGTCTGCCAACAGACTGCCCTCCAGTATAGCCAGCTGAGAAAAGGTGGCAAGGCTGATGGATCCCGCTTACAACGAAATGTTTCTCTTCAGCAGAGGAGATTTTGCTACCACACGTCAGCAGCTCCTCTCCCTCAGAGTGCTGTTCCTGGGTAGACTAGGAAAAGCCACCACGTTCCCAGCTTAGGAGAGGCTCTTTTCCTAGTTGGTTTCAACCGTGAGAGAGCCAGAAGGGCTGATCTCCACCAGTCGGGCTGCACAGCCTGAGTGCTTCGGGTAGGGCAGTCCTGAGCCAATGTGCCACCTTAGGAATGCAAGCCAAGTTTCCTTGCCACAGGAAGGCACACCGAGGCCTGGTGTTTTCTCTAGGAAACTGACGTGGGCTTGAAGGGTGAGGCCTTTACAACAATGTGTATGGAGGTACTCGATTTGGGCTGCCTGGTGAAAGAACCCGCGCTCACCAGCACCCTGAGTACCTTTCCTGAACTTTGATTCCTAGCTGGGTGAACTCGCCCTTCGGAGGCTAGATGGGACCAAACGTGTTAAGCTTGTGGGGAAAGCCTTTGACCAATGGCCAATATGCTTGTGCTTGTGCGAGGGTTACGCAGGCACTTGCAACACAGGGTTTTGACCTTACCATAAGCTGTCCCTTTGGGCTGAAGCAGGCGGCGTGTGTGGATCACAGCCTGGGAAGCAGGACCTCAGGGGAGTCTGCCAACAGACTGCCCTCCAGTATAACCAGCTGAGAAAAGGTGGCAAGGCTGATGGATCCCGCTTACAACGAAATGTTTCTCTTCAGCAGAGGAGATTTTGCTACCACACGTCAGCAGCTCCTCTCCCTCAGAGTGCTGTTCCTGGGTAGGCTAGGAAAAGCCACCACGTTCCCCAGCTTAGGAGAGACTCTTTTCCTAGTTGGTTTCATCCGTGAGAGAGCCAGAAGGGCTGATCTCCACCAGTCGGGTTGCACAGCCTGAATGCTTTGGGTAGGGCAGTTCTGAGCCAATGTGCAACCTTAGGAATGCAAGCCAAGTTTCCTTGCCACAGGAAGGCACACCGAGGCCTGGTGTTTTCTCTATGAAACTGACGTGGGCTTGAAGGGTGAGGCCTTTACAACAATGTGTTTGGAGGTACTCGATTTGGGCTGCCTGGTGAAAGAACCTGCGCTCACCAGCACCCTGAGTACCTTTCCCGAACTTTGATTCCTAGCTAGGTGAACTCGCCCTTCGGAGGCTAGATGGGACCAAACGTGTTAAGCTTGTGGGGAAAGCCTTTGACCAATGGCCAATATGCTTGTGCTTGTGCGAGGGTTACGCAGGCACTTGCAACACAGGGTTTTGACCTTACCATAAGCTGTCCCTTTGGGCTGAAGCAGGCGGCGTGTGTGGATCACAGCCTGGGAAGCAGGACCTCAGGGGAGTCTGCCAACAGACTGCCCTCCAGTATAGCCAGCTGAGAAAAGGTGGCAAGGCTGATGGATCCCGCTTACAACGAAATGTTTCTCTTCAGCAGAGGAGATTTTGCTACCACACGTCAGCAGCTCCTCTCCCTCAGAGTGCTGTTCCTGGGTAGACTAGGAAAAGCCACCACGTTCCCAGCTTAGGAGAGGCTCTTTTCCTAGTTGGTTTCAACCGTGAGAGAGCCAGAAGGGCTGATCTCCACCAGTCGGGCTGCACAGCCTGAGTGCTTCGGGTAGGGCAGTCCTGAGCCAATGTGCCACCTTAGGAATGCAAGCCAAGTTTCCTTGCCACAGGAAGGCACACCGAGGCCTGGTGTTTTCTCTAGGAAACTGACGTGGGCTTGAAGGGTGAGGCCTTTACAACAATGTGTATGGAGGTACTCGATTTGGGCTGCCTGGTGAAAGAACCCGCGCTCACCAGCACCCTGAGTACCTTTCCTGAACTTTGATTCCTAGCTGGGTGAACTCGCCCTTCGGAGGCTAGATGGGACCAAACGTGTTAAGCTTGTGGGGAAAGCCTTTGACCAATGGCCAATATGCTTGTGCTTGTGCGAGGGTTACGCAGGCACTTGCAACACAGGGTTTTGACCTTACCATAAGCTGTCCCTTTGGGCTGAAGCAGGCGGCGTGTGTGGATCACAGCCTGGGAAGCAGGACCTCAGGGGAGTCTGCCAACAGACTGCCCTCCAGTATAGCCAGCTGAGAAAAGGTGGCAAGGCTGATGGATCCCGCTTACAACGAAATGTTTCTCTTCAGCAGAGGAGATTTTGCTACCACACGTCAGCAGCTCCTCTCCCTCAGAGTGCTGTTCCTGGGTAGGCTAGGAAAAGCCACCACGTTCCCCAGCTTAGGAGAGACTCTTTTCCTAGTTGGTTTCATCCGTGAGAGAGCCAGAAGGGCTGATCTCCACCAGTCGGGCTGCACAGCCTGAGTGCTTCGGGTAGGGCAGTCCTGACCCAATGTGCCACCTTAGGAATGCAAGCCAAGTTTCCTTGCCACAGGAAGGCACACCGAGGCCTGGTGTTTTCTCTATGAAACTGACGTGGGCTTGAAGGGTGAGGCCTTTACAACAATGTGTATGGAGGTACTCGATTTGGGCTGCCTGGTGAAAGAACCTGCGCTCACCAGCACCCTGAGTACCTTTCCTGAACTTTGATTCCTAGCTGGGTGAACTCGCCCTTCGGAGGCTAGATGGGACCAAACGTGTTAAGCTTGTGGGGAAAGCCTTTGACCAATGGCCAATATGCTTGTGCTTGTGCGAGGGTTACGCAGGCACTTGCAACACAGGGTTTTGACCTTACCATAAGCTGTCCCTTTGGGCTGAAGCAGGCGGCGTGTGTGGATCACAGCCTGGGAAGCAGGACCTCAGGGGAGTCTGCCAACAGACTGCCCTCCAGTATAGCCAGCTGAGAAAAGGTGGCAAGGCTGATGGATCCCGCTTACAACGAAATGTTTCTCTTCAGCAGAGGAGATTTTGCTACCACACGTCAGCAGCTCCTCTCCCTCAGAGTGCTGTTCCTGGGTAGGCTAGGAAAAGCCACCACGTTCCCCAGCTTAGGAGAGACTCTTTTCCTAGTTGGTTTCATCCGTGAGAGAGCCAGAAGGGCTGATCTCCACCAGTCGGGTTGCACAGCCTGAATGCTTCGGGTAGGGCAGTTCTGAGCCAATGTGCAACCTTAGGAATGCAAGCCAAGTTTCCTTGCCACAGGAAGGCACACCGAGGCCTGGTGTTTTCTCTATGACACTGACGTGGGCTTGAAGGGTGAGGCCTTTACAACAATGTGTATGGAGGTACTCGATTTGGGCTGCCTGGTGAAAGAACCTGCGCTCACCAGCACCCTGAGTACCTTTCCTGAACTTTGATTCCTAGCTGGGTGAACTCGCCCTTCGGAGGCTAGATGGGACCAAACGTGTTAAGCTTGTGGGGAAAGCCTTTGACCAATGGCCAATATGCTTGTGCTTGTGCGAGGGTTACGCAGGCACTTGCAACACAGGGTTTTGACCTTACCATAAGCTGTCCCTTTGGGCTGAAGCAGGCGGCGTGTGTGGATCACAGCCTGGGAAGCAGGACCTCAGGGGAGTCTGCCAACAGACTGCCCTCCAGTATAGCCAGCTGAGAAAAGGTGGCAAGGCTGATGGATCCCGCTTACAACGAAATGTTTCTCTTCAGCAGAGGAGATTTTGCTACCACACGTCAGCAGCTCCTCTCCCTCAGAGTGCTGTTCCTGGGTAGACTAGGAAAAGCCACCACGTTCCCAGCTTAGGAGAGGCTCTTTTCCTAGTTGGTTTCAACCGTGAGAGAGCCAGAAGGGCTGATCTCCACCAGTCGGGCTGCACAGCCTGAGTGCTTCGGGTAGGGCAGTCCTGAGCCAATGTGCCACCTTAGGAATGCAAGCCAAGTTTCCTTGCCACAGGAAGGCACACCGAGGCCTGGTGTTTTCTCTATGAAACTGACGTGGGCTTGAAGGGTGAGGCCTTTACAACAATGTGTATGGAGGTACTCGATTTGGGCTGCCTGGTGAAAGAACCCGCGCTCACCAGCACCCTGAGTACCTTTCCTGAACTTTGATTCCTAGCTGGGTGAACTCGCCCTTCGGAGGCTAGATGGGACCAAACGTGTTAAGCTTGTGGGGAAAGCCTTTGACCAATGGCCAATATGCTTGTGCTTGTGCGAGGGTTACGCAGGCACTTGCAACACAGGGTTTTGACCTTACCATAAGCTGTCCCTTTGGGCTGAAGCAGGCGGCGTGTGTGGATCACAGCCTGGGAAGCAGGACCTCAGGGGAGTCTGCCAACAGACTGCCCTCCAGTATAGCCAGCTGAGAAAAGGTGGCAAGGCTGATGGATCCCGCTTACAACGAAATGTTTCTCTTCAGCAGAGGAGATTTTGCTACCACACGTCAGCAGCTCCTCTCCCTCAGAGTGCTGTTCCTGGGTAGACTAGGAAAAGCCACCACGTTCCCCAGCTTAGGAGAGACTCTTTTCCTAGTTGGTTTCATCCGTGAGAGAGCCAGAAGGGCTGATCTCCACCAGTCGGGTTGCACAGCCTGAGTGCTTCGGGTAGGGCAGTCCTGAGCCAATGTGCCACCTTAGGAATGCAAGCCAAGTTTCCTTGCCACAGGAAGGCTCACCGAGGCCTGGTGTTTTCTCTATGAAACTGACGTGGGCTTGAAGGGTGAGGCCTTTACAACAATGTGTATGGAGGTACTCGATTTGGGCTGCCTGGTGAAAGAACCTGCGCTCACCAGCACCCTGAGTACCTTTCCTGAACTTTGATTCCTAGCTGGGTGAACTCGCCCTTCGGAGGCTAGATGGGACCAAACGTGTTAAGCTTGTGGGGAAAGCCTTTGACCAATGGCCAATATGCTTGTGCTTGTGCGAGGGTTACGCAGGCACTTGCAACACAGGGTTTTGACCTTACCATAAGCTGTCCCTTTGGGCTGAAGCAGGCGGCGTGTGTGGATCACAGCCTGGGAAGCAGGACCTCAGGGGAGTCTGCCAACAGACTGCCCTCCAGTATAGCCAGCTGAGAAAAGGTGGCAAGGCTGATGGATCCCGCTTACAACGAAATGTTTCTCTTCAGCAGAGGAGATTTTGCTACCACACGTCAGCAGCTCCTCTCCCTCAGAGTGCTGTTCCTGGGTAGGCTAGGAAAAGCCACCACGTTCCCCAGCTTAGGAGAGACTCTTTTCCTAGTTGGTTTCATTTGTGAGAGAGCCAGAAGGGCTGATCTCCACCAGTCGGGTTGCACAGCCTGAATGCTTTGGGTAGGGCAGTTCTGAGCCAATGTGCCACCTTAGGAATGCAAGCCAAGTTTCCTTGCCACAGGAAGGCACACCGAGGCCTGGTGTTTTCTCTATGAAACTGACGTGGGCTTGAAGGGTGAGGCCTTTACAACAATGTGTTTGGAGGTACTCGATTTGGGCTGCCTGGTGAAAGAACCTGCGCTCACCAGCACCCTGAGTACCTTTCCTGAACTTTGATTCCTAGCTGGGTGAACTCGCCCTTCGGAGGCTAGATGGGACCAAACGTGTTAAGCTTGTGGGGAAAGCCTTTGACCAATGGCCAATATGCTTGTGCTTGTGCGAGGGTTACGCAGGCACTTGCAACACAGGGTTTTGACCTTACCATAAGCTGTCCCTTTGGGCTGAAGCAGGCGGCGTGTGTGGATCACAGCCTGGGAAACAGGACCTCAGGGGAGTCTGCCAACAGACTGCCCTCCAGTATAGCCAGCTGAGAAAAGGTGGCAAGGCTGATGGATCCCGCTTACAACGAAATGTTTCTCTTCAGCAGAGGAGATTTTGCTACCACACGTCAGCAGCTCCTCTCCCTCAGAGTGCTGTTCCTGGGTAGACTAGGAAAAGCCACCACGTTCCCAGCTTAGGAGAGGCTCTTTTCCTAGTTGGTTTCAACCGTGAGAGAGCCAGAAGGGCTGATCTCCACCAGTCGGGCTGCACAGCCTGAGTGCTTCGGGTAGGGCAGTCCTGACCCAATGTGCCACCTTAGGAATGCAAGCCAAGTTTCCTTGCCACAGGAAGGCACACCGAGGCCTGGTGTTTTCTCTATGAAACTGACGTGGGCTTGAAGGGTGAGGCCTTTACAACAATGTGTATGGAGGTACTCGATTTGGGCTGCCTGGTGAAAGAACCCGCGCTCACCAGCACCCTGAGTACCTTTCCTGAACTTTGATTCCTAGCTGGGTGAACTCGCCCTTCGGAGGCTAGATGGGACCAAACGTGTTAAGCTTGTGGGGAAAGCCTTTGACCAATGGCCAATATGCTTGTGCTTGTGCGAGGGTTACGCAGGCACTTGCAACACAGGGTTTTGACCTTACCATAAGCTGTCCCTTTGGGCTGAAGCAGGCGGCGTGTGTGGATCACAGCCTGGGAAGCAGGACCTCAGGGGAGTCTGCCAACAGACTGCCCTCCAGTATAGCCAGCTGAGAAAAGGTGGCAAGGCTGATGGATCCCGCTTACAACGAAATGTTTCTCTTCAGCAGAGGAGATTTTGCTACCACACGTCAGCAGCTCCTCTCCCTCAGAGTGCTGTTCCTGGGTAGACTAGGAAAAGCCAACACGTTCCCCAGCTTAGGAGAGACTCTTTTCCTAGTTGGTTTCATCCGTGAGAGAGCCAGAAGGGCTGATCTCCACCAGTCGGGCTGCACAGCCTGAGAGCTTCGGGTAGGGCAGTCCTGAGCCAATGTGCCACCTTAGGAATGCAAGCCAAGTTTCCTTGCCACAGGAAGGCTCACCGAGGCCTGGTGTTTTCTCTATGAAACTGACGTGGGCTTGAAGGGTGAGGCCTTTACAACAATGTGTATGGAGGTACTCGATTTGGGCTGCCTGGTGAAAGAACCCGCGCTCACCAGCACCCTGAGTACCTTTCCTGAACTTTGATTCCTAGCTGGGTGAACTCACCCTTCGGAGGCTAGATGGGACCAAACGTGTTAAGCTTGTGGGGAAAACCTTTGACCAATGGCCAATATGCTTGTGCTTGTGCGAGGGTTACGCAGGCACTTGCAACACAGGGTTTTGACCTTACCATAAGCTGTCCCTTTGGGCTGAAGCAGGCGGCGTGTGTGGATCACAGCCTGGGAAGCAGGACCTCAGGGGAGTCTGCCAACAGACTGCCCTCCAGTATAGCCAGCTGAGAAAAGGTGGCAAGGCTGATGGATCCCGCTTACAACGAAATGTTTCTCTTCAGCAGAGGAGATTTTGCTACCACACGTCAGCAGCTCCTCTCCCTCAGAGTGCTGTTCCTGGGTAGACTAGGAAAAGCCACCACGTTCCCAGCTTAGGAGAGGCTCTTTTCCTAGTTGGTTTCAACCGTGAGAGAGCCAGAAGGGCTGATCTCCACCAGTCGGGCTGCACAGCCTGAGTGCTTCGGGTAGGGCAGTCCTGAGCCAATGTGCCACCTTAGGAATGCAAGCCAAGTTTCCTTGCCACAGGAAGGCACACCGAGGCCTGGTGTTTTCTCTAGGAAACTGACGTGGGCTTGAAGGGTGAGGCCTTTACAACAATGTGTATGGAGGTACTCGATTTGGGCTGCCTGGTGAAAGAACCCGCGCTCACCAGCACCCTGAGTACCTTTCCTGAACTTTGATTCCTAGCTGGGTGAACTCGCCCTTCGGAGGCTAGATGGGACCAAACGTGTTAAGCTTGTGGGGAAAGCCTTTGACCAATGGCCAATATGCTTGTGCTTGTGCGAGGGTTACGCAGGCACTTGCAACACAGGGTTTTGACCTTACCATAAGCTGTCCCTTTGGGCTGAAGCAGGCGGCGTGTGTGGATCACAGCCTGGGAAACAGGACCTCAGGGGAGTCTGCCAACAGACTGCCCTCCAGTATAGCCAGCTGAGAAAAGGTGGCAAGGCTGATGGATCCCGCTTACAACGAAATGTTTCTCTTCAGCAGAGGAGATTTTGCTACCACACGTCAGCAGCTCCTCTCCCTCAGAGTGCTGTTCCTGGGTAGACTAGGAAAAGCCACCACGTTCCCAGCTTAGGAGAGGCTCTTTTCCTAGTTGGTTTCAACCGTGAGAGAGCCAGAAGGGCTGATCTCCACCAGTCGGGCTGCACAGCCTGAGTGCTTCGGGTAGGGCAGTCCTGAGCCAATGTGCCACCTTAGGAATGCAAGCCAAGTTTCCTTGCCACAGGAAGGCACACCGAGGCCTGGTGTTTTCTCTATGAAACTGACGTGGGCTTGAAGGGTGAGGCCTTTACAACAATGTGTTTGGAGGTACTCGATTTGGGCTGCCTGGTGAAAGAACCTGCGCTCACCAGCACCCTGAGTACCTTTCCTGAACTTTGATTCCTAGCTAGGTGAACTCGCCCTTCGGAGGCTAGATGGGACCAAACGTGTTAAGCTTGTGGGGAAAGCCTTTGACCAATGGCCAATATGCTTGTGCTTGTGCGAGGGTTACGCAGGCACTTGCAACACAGGGTTTTGACCTTACCATAAGCTGTCCCTTTGGGCTGAAGCAGGCGGCGTGTGTGGATCACAGCCTGGGAAACAGGACCTCAGGGGAGTCTGCCAACAGACTGCCCTCCAGTATAGCCAGCTGAGAAAAGGTGGCAAGGCTGATGGATCCCGCTTACAACGAAATGTTTCTCTTCAGCAGAGGAGATTTTGCTACCACACGTCAGCAGCTCCTCTCCCTCAGAGTGCTGTTCCTGGGTAGACTAGGAAAAGCCACCACGTTCCCAGCTTAGGAGAGGCTCTTTTCCTAGTTGGTTTCAACCGTGAGAGAGCCAGAAGGGCTGATCTCCACCAGTCGGGCTGCACAGCCTGAGTGCTTCGGGTAGGGCAGTCCTGACCCAATGTGCCACCTTAGGAATGCAAGCCAAGTTTCCTTGCCACAGGAAGGCACACCGAGGCCTGGTGTTTTCTCTATGAAACTGACGTGGGCTTGAAGGGTGAGGCCTTTACAACAATGTGTATGGAGGTACTCGATTTGGGCTGCCTGGTGAAAGAACCCGCGCTCACCAGCACCCTGAGTACCTTTCCTGAACTTTGATTCCTAGCTGGGTGAACTCGCCCTTCGGAGGCTAGATGGGACCAAACGTGTTAAGCTTGTGGGGAAAGCCTTTGACCAATGGCCAATATGCTTGTGCTTGTGCGAGGGTTACGCAGGCACTTGCAACACAGGGTTTTGACCTTACCATAAGCTGTCCCTTTGGGCTGAAGCAGGCGGCGTGTGTGGATCACAGCCTGGGAAGCAGGACCTCAGGGGAGTCTGCCAACAGACTGCCCTCCAGTATAGCCAGCTGAGAAAAGGTGGCAAGGCTGATGGATCCCGCTTACAACGAAATGTTTCTCTTCAGCAGAGGAGATTTTGCTACCACACGTCAGCAGCTCCTCTCCCTCAGAGTGCTGTTCCTGGGTAGACTAGGAAAAGCCACCACGTTCCCCAGCTTAGGAGAGACTCTTTTCCTAGTTGGTTTCATCCGTGAGAGAGCCAGAAGGGCTGATCTCCACCAGTCGGGCTGCACAGCCTGAGAGCTTCGGGTAGGGCAGTCCTGAGCCAATGTGCCACCTTAGGAATGCAAGCCAAGTTTCCTTGCCACAGGAAGGCTCACCGAGGCCTGGTGTTTTCTCTATGAAACTGACGTGGGCTTGAAGGGTGAGGCCTTTACAACAATGTGTATGGAGGTACTCGATTTGGGCTGCCTGGTGAAAGAACCCGCGCTCACCAGCACCCTGAGTACCTTTCCTGAACTTTGATTCCTAGCTGGGTGAACTCGCCCTTCGGAGGCTAGATGGGACCAAACGTGTTAAGCTTGTGGGGAAAGCCTTTGACCAATGGCCAATATGCTTGTGCTTGTGCGAGGGTTACGCAGGCACTTGCAACACAGGGTTTTGACCTTACCATAAGCTGTCCCTTTGGGCTGAAGCAGGCGGCGTGTGTGGATCACAGCCTGGGAAGCAGGACCTCAGGGGAGTCTGCCAACAGACTGCCCTCCAGTATAGCCAGCTGAGAAAAGGTGGCAAGGCTGATGGATCCCGCTTACAACGAAATGTTTCTCTTCAGCAGAGGAGATTTTGCTACCACACGTCAGCAGCTCCTCTCCCTCAGAGTGCTGTTCCTGGGTAGACTAGGAAAAGCCACCACGTTCCCAGCTTAGGAGAGGCTCTTTTCCTAGTTGGTTTCAACCGTGAGAGAGCCAGAAGAGCTGATCTCCACCAGTCGGGCTGCACAGCCTGAGTGCTTCGGGTAGGGCAGTCCTGACCCAATGTGCCACCTTAGGAATGCAAGCCAAGTTTCCTTGCCACAGGCAGGCACACCGAGGCCTGGTGTTTTCTCTAGGAAACTGACGTGGGCTTGAAGGGTGAGGCCTTTACAACAATGTGTATGGAGGTACTCGATTTGGGCTGCCTGGTGAAAGAACCCGCGCTCACCAGCACCCTGAGTACCTTTCCTGAACTTTGATTCCTAGCTGGGTGAACTCGCCCTTCGGAGGCTAGATGGGACCAAACGTGTTAAGCTTGTGGGGAAAGCCTTTGACCAATGGCCAATATGCTTGTGCTTGTGCGAGGGTTACGCAGGCACTTGCAACACAGGGTTTTGACCTTACCATAAGCTGTCCCTTTGGGCTGAAGCAGGCGGCGTGTGTGGATCACAGCCTGGGAAGCAGGACCTCAGGGGAGTCTGCCAACAGACTGCCCTCCAGTATAGCCAGCTGAGAAAAGGTGGCAAGGCTGATGGATCCCGCTTACAACGAAATGTTTCTCTTCAGCAGAGGAGATTTTGCTACCACACGTCAGCAGCTCCTCTCCCTCAGAGTGCTGTTCCTGGGTAGACTAGGAAAAGCCACCACGTTCCCCAGCTTAGGAGAGGCTCTTTTCCTAGTTGGTTTCATCCGTGAGAGAGCCAGAAGGGCTGATCTCCACCAGTCGGGCTGCACAGCCTGAGAGCTTCGGGTAGGGCAGTCCTGAGCCAATGTGCCACCTTAGGAATGCAAGCCAAGTTTCCTTGCCACAGGAAGGCTCACCGAGGCCTGGTGTTTTCTCTATGAAACTGACGTGGGCTTGAAGGGTGAGGCCTTTACAACAATGTGTATGGAGGTACTCGATTTGGGCTGCCTGGTGAAAGAACCCGCGCTCACCAGCACCCTGAGTACCTTTCCTGAACTTTGATTCCTAGCTGGGTGAACTCGCCCTTCGGAGGCTAGATGGGACCAAACGTGTTAAGCTTGTGGGGAAAGCCTTTGACCAATGGCCAATATGCTTGTGCTTGTGCGAGGGTTACGCAGGCACTTGCAACACAGGGTTTTGACCTTACCATAAGCTGTCCCTTTGGGCTGAAGCAGGCGGCGTGTGTGGATCACAGCCTGGGAAGCAGGACCTCAGGGGAGTCTGCCAACAGACTGCCCTCCAGTATAGCCAGCTGAGAAAAGGTGGCAAGGCTGATGGATCCCGCTTACAACGAAATGTTTCTCTTCAGCAGAGGAGATTTTGCTACCACACGTCAGCAGCTCCTCTCCCTCAGAGTGCTGTTCCTGGGTAGACTAGGAAAAGCCACCACGTTCCCAGCTTAGGAGAGGCTCTTTTCCTAGTTGGTTTCAACCGTGAGAGAGCCAGAAGGGCTGATCTCCACCAGTCGGGCTGCACAGCCTGAGTGCTTCGGGTAGGGCAGTCCTGAGCCAATGTGCCACCTTAGGAATGCAAGCCAAGTTTCCTTGCCACAGGAAGGCACACCGAGGCCTGGTGTTTTCTCTATGAAACTGACGTGGGCTTGAAGGGTGAGGCCTTTACAACAATGTGTATGGAGGTACTCGATTTGGGCTGCCTGGTGAAAGAACCCGCGCTCACCAGCACCCTGAGTACCTTTCCTGAACTTTGATTCCTAGCTGGGTGAACTCGCCCTTCGGAGGCTAGATGGGACCAAACGTGTTAAGCTTGTGGGGAAAGCCTTTGACCAATGGCCAATATGCTTGTGCTTGTGCGAGGGTTACGCAGGCACTTGCAACACAGGGTTTTGACCTTACCATAAGCTGTCCCTTTGGGCTGAAGCAGGCGGCGTGTGTGGATCACAGCCTGGGAAGCAGGACCTCAGGGGAGTCTGCCAACAGACTGCCCTCCAGTATAGCCAGCTGAGAAAAGGTGGCAAGGCTGATGGATCCCGCTTACAACGAAATGTTTCTCTTCAGCAGAGGAGATTTTGCTACCACACGTCAGCAGCTCCTCTCCCTCAGAGTGCTGTTCCTGGGAAGACTAGGAAAAGCCACCACGTTCCCCAGCTTAGGAGAGACTCTTTTCCTAGTTGGTTTCATCCGTGAGAGAGCCAGAAGGGCTGATCTCCACCAGTCGGGCTGCACAGCCTGAGAGCTTCGGGTAGGGCAGTCCTGAGCCAATGTGCCACCTTAGGAATGCAAGCCAAGTTTCCTTGCCACAGGAAGGCTCACCGAGGCCTGGTGTTTTCTCTATGAAACTGACGTGGGCTTGAAGGGTGAGGCCTTTACAACAATGTGTATGGAGGTACTCGATTTGGGCTGCCTGGTGAAAGAACCCGCGCTCACCAGCACCCTGAGTACCTTTCCTGAACTTTGATTCCTAGCTGGGTGAACTCGCCCTTCGGAGGCTAGATGGGACCAAACGTGTTAAGCTTGTGGGGAAAGCCTTTGACCAATGGCCAATATGCTTGTGCTTGTGCGAGGGTTACGCAGGCACTTGCAACACAGGGTTTTGACCTTACCATAAGCTGTCCCTTTGGGCTGAAGCAGGCGGCGTGTGTGGATCACAGCCTGGGAAGCAGGACCTCAGGGGAGTCTGCCAACAGACTGCCCTCCAGTATAGCCAGCTGAGAAAAGGTGGCAAGGCTGATGGATCCCGCTTACAACGAAATGTTTCTCTTCAGCAGAGGAGATTTTGCTACCACACGTCAGCAGCTCCTCTCCCTCAGAGTGCTGTTCCTGGGTAGACTAGGAAAAGCCACCACGTTCCCAGCTTAGGAGAGGCTCTTTTCCTAGTTGGTTTCAACCGTGAGAGAGCCAGAAGGGCTGATCTCCACCAGTCGGGCTGCACAGCCTGAGTGCTTCGGGTAGGGCAGTCCTGAGCCAATGTGCCACCTTAGGAATGCAAGCCAAGTTTCCTTGCCACAGGAAGGCACACCGAGGCCTGGTGTTTTCTCTATGAAACTGACGTGGGCTTGAAGGGTGAGGCCTTTACAACAATGTGTATGGAGGTACTCGATTTGGGCTGCCTGGTGAAAGAACCCGCGCTCACCAGCACCCTGAGTACCTTTCCTGAACTTTGATTCCTAGCTGGGTGAACTCGCCCTTCGGAGGCTAGATGGGACCAAACGTGTTAAGCTTGTGGGGAAAGCCTTTGACCAATGGCCAATATGCTTGTGCTTGTGCGAGGGTTACGCAGGCACTTGCAACACAGGGTTTTGACCTTACCATAAGCTGTCCCTTTGGGCTGAAGCAGGCGGCGTGTGTGGATCACAGCCTGGGAAGCAGGACCTCAGGGGAGTCTGCCAACAGACTGCCCTCCAGTATAGCCAGCTGAGAAAAGGTGGCAAGGCTGATGGATCCCGCTTACAACGAAATGTTTCTCTTCAGCAGAGGAGATTTTGCTACCACACGTCAGCAGCTCCTCTCCCTCAGAGTGCTGTTCCTGGGTAGACTAGGAAAAGCCACCACGTTCCCAGCTTAGGAGAGGCTCTTTTCCTAGTTGGTTTCAACCGTGAGAGAGCCAGAAGGGCTGATCTCCACCAGTCGGGCTGCACAGCCTGAGTGCTTCGGGTAGGGCAGTCCTGAGCCAATGTGCCACCTTAGGAATGCAAGCCAAGTTTCCTTGCCACAGGAAGGCACACCGAGGCCTGGTGTTTTCTCTATGAAACTGACGTGGGCTTGAAGGGTGAGGCCTTTACAACAATGTGTATGGAGGTACTCGATTTGGGCTGCCTGGTGAAAGAACCCGCGCTCACCAGCACCCTGAGTACCTTTCCTGAACTTTGATTCCTAGCTGGGTGAACTCGCCCTTCGGAGGCTAGATGGGACCAAACGTGTTAAGCTTGTGGGGAAAGCCTTTGACCAATGGCCAATATGCTTGTGCTTGTGCGAGGGTTACGCAGGCACTTGCAACACAGGGTTTTGACCTTACCATAAGCTGTCCCTTTGGGCTGAAGCAGGCGGCGTGTGTGGATCACAGCCTGGGAAGCAGGACCTCAGGGGAGTCTGCCAACAGACTGCCCTCCAGTATAGCCAGCTGAGAAAAGGTGGCAAGGCTGATGGATCCCGCTTACAACGAAATGTTTCTCTTCAGCAGAGGAGATTTTGCTACCACACGTCAGCAGCTCCTCTCCCTCAGAGTGCTGTTCCTGGGTAGACTAGGAAAAGCCACCACGTTCCCCAGCTTAGGAGAGACTCTTTTCCTAGTTGGTTTCATCCGTGAGAGAGCCAGAAGGGCTGATCTCCACCAGTCGGGCTGCACAGCCTGAGAGCTTCGGGTAGGGCAGTCCTGAGCCAATGTGCCACCTTAGGAATGCAAGCCAAGTTTCCTTGCCACAGGAAGGCTCACCGAGGCCTGGTGTTTTCTCTATGAAACTGACGTGGGCTTGAAGGGTGAGGCCTTTACAACAATGTGTATGGAGGTACTCGATTTGGGCTGCCTGGTGAAAGAACCCGCGCTCACCAGCACCCTGAGTACCTTTCCTGAACTTTGATTCCTAGCTGGGTGAACTCGCCCTTCGGAGGCTAGATGGGACCAAACGTGTTAAGCTTGTGGGGAAAGCCTTTGACCAATGGCCAATATGCTTGTGCTTGTGCGAGGGTTACGCAGGCACTTGCAACACAGGGTTTTGACCTTACCATAAGCTGTCCCTTTGGGCTGAAGCAGGCGGCGTGTGTGGATCACAGCCTGGGAAGCAGGACCTCAGGGGAGTCTGCCAACAGACTGCCCTCCAGTATAGCCAGCTGAGAAAAGGTGGCAAGGCTGATGGATCCCGCTTACAACGAAATGTTTCTCTTCAGCAGAGGAGATTTTGCTACCACACGTCAGCAGCTCCTCTCCCTCAGAGTGCTGTTCCTGGGTAGACTAGGAAAAGCCACCACGTTCCCAGCTTAGGAGAGGCTCTTTTCCTAGTTGGTTTCAACCGTGAGAGAGCCAGAAGGGCTGATCTCCACCAGTCGGGCTGCACAGCCTGAGTGCTTCGGGTAGGGCAGTCCTGAGCCAATGTGCCACCTTAGGAATGCAAGCCAAGTTTCCTTGCCACAGGAAGGCACACCGAGGCCTGGTGTTTTCTGTATGAAACTGACGTGGGCTTGAAGGGTGAGGCCTTTACAACAATGTGTATGGAGGTACTCGATTTGGGCTGCCTGGTGAAAGAACCCGCGCTCACCAGCACCCTGAGTACCTTTCCTGAACTTTGATTCCTAGCTGGGTGAACTCGCCCTTCGGAGGCTAGATGGGACCAAACGTGTTAAGCTTGTGGGGAAAGCCTTTGACCAATGGCCAATATGCTTGTGCTTGTGCGAGGGTTACGCAGGCACTTGCAACACAGGGTTTTGACCTTACCATAAGCTGTCCCTTTGGGCTGAAGCAGGCGGCGTGTGTGGATCACAGCCTGGGAAACAGGACCTCAGGGGAGTCTGCCAACAGACTGCCCTCCAGTATAGCCAGCTGAGAAAAGGTGGCAAGGCTGATGGATCCCGCTTACAACGAAATGTTTCTCTTCAGCAGAGGAGATTTTGCTACCACACGTCAGCAGCTCCTCTCCCTCAGAGTGCTGTTCCTGGGTAGACTAGGAAAAGCCACCACGTTCCCAGCTTAGGAGAGGCTCTTTTCCTAGTTGGTTTCAACCGTGAGAGAGCCAGAAGGGCTGATCTCCACCAGTCGGGCTGCACAGCCTGAGTGCTTCGGGTAGGGCAGTCCTGAGCCAATGTGCCACCTTAGGAATGCAAGCCAAGTTTCCTTGCCACAGGAAGGCACACCGAGGCCTGGTGTTTTCTCTATGAAACTGACGTGGGCTTGAAGGGTGAGGCCTTTACAACAATGTGTATGGAGGTACTCGATTTGGGCTGCCTGGTGAAAGAACCCGCGCTCACCAGCACCCTGAGTACCTTTCCTGAACTTTGATTCCTAGCTGGGTGAACTCGCCCTTCGGAGGCTAGATGGGACCAAACGTGTTAAGCTTGTGGGGAAAGCCTTTGACCAATGGCCAATATGCTTGTGCTTGTGCGAGGGTTACGCAGGCACTTGCAACACAGGGTTTTGACCTTACCATAAGCTGTCCCTTTGGGCTGAAGCAGGCGGCGTGTGTGGATCACAGCCTGGGAAACAGGACCTCAGGGGAGTCTGCCAACAGACTGCCCTCCAGTATAGCCAGCTGAGAAAAGGTGGCAAGGCTGATGGATCCCGCTTACAACGAAATGTTTCTCTTCAGCAGAGGAGATTTTGCTACCACACGTCAGCAGCTCCTCTCCCTCAGAGTGCTGTTCCTGGGTAGACTAGGAAAAGCCACCACGTTCCCAGCTTAGGAGAGGCTCTTTTCCTAGTTGGTTTCAACCGTGAGTGAGCCAGAAGGGCTGATCTCCACCAGTCGGGCTGCACAGCCTGAGTGCTTCGGGTAGGGCAGTCCTGACCCAATGTGCCACCTTAGGAATGCAAGCCAAGTTTCCTTGCCACAGGAAGGCACACCGAGGCCTGGTGTTTTCTCTATGAAACTGACGTGGGCTTGAAGGGTGAGGCCTTTACAACAATGTGTATGGAGGTACTCGATTTGGGCTGCCTGGTGAAAGAACCCGCGCTCACCAGCACCCTGAGTACCTTTCCTGAACTTTGATTCCTAGCTGGGTGAACTCGCCCTTCGGAGGCTAGATGGGACCAAACGTGTTAAGCTTGTGGGGAAAGCCTTTGACCAATGGCCAATATGCTTGTGCTTGTGCGAGGGTTACGCAGGCACTTGCAACACAGGGTTTTGACCTTACCATAAGCTGTCCCTTTGGGCTGAAGCAGGCGGCGTGTGTGGATCACAGCCTGGGAAGCAGGACCTCAGGGGAGTCTGCCAACAGACTGCCCTCCAGTATAGCCAGCTGAGAAAAGGTGGCAAGGCTGATGGATCCCGCTTACAACGAAATGTTTCTCTTCAGCAGAGGAGATTTTGCTACCACACGTCAGCAGCTCCTCTCCCTCAGAGTGCTGTTCCTGGGAAGACTAGGAAAAGCCACCACGTTCCCCAGCTTAGGAGAGACTCTTTTCCTAGTTGGTTTCATCCGTGAGAGAGCCAGAAGGGCTGATCTCCACCAGTCGGGCTGCACAGCCTGAGAGCTTCGGGTAGGGCAGTCCTGAGCCAATGTGCCACCTTAGGAATGCAAGCCAAGTTTCCTTGCCACAGGAAGGCTCACCGAGGCCTGGTGTTTTCTCTATGAAACTGACGTGGGCTTGAAGGGTGAGGCCTTTACAACAATGTGTATGGAGGTACTCGATTTGGGCTGCCTGGTGAAAGAACCCGCGCTCACCAGCACCCTGAGTACCTTTCCTGAACTTTGATTCCTAGCTGGGTGAATTCGCCCTTCGGAGGCTAGATGGGACCAAACGTGTTAAGCTTGTGGGGAAAGCCTTTGACCAATGGCCAATATGCTTGTGCTTGTGCGAGGGTTACGCAGGCACTTGCAACACAGGGTTTTGACCTTACCATAAGCTGTCCCTTTGGGCTGAAGCAGGCGGCGTGTGTGGATCACAGCCTGGGAAGCAGGACCTCAGGGGAGTCTGCCAACAGACTGCCCTCCAGTATAGCCAGCTGAGAAAAGGTGGCAAGGCTGATGGATCCCGCTTACAACGAAATGTTTCTCTTCAGCAGAGGAGATTTTGCTACCACACGTCAGCAGCTCCTCTCCCTCAGAGTGCTGTTCCTGGGTAGACTAGGAAAAGCCACCACGTTCCCAGCTTAGGAGAGGCTCTTTTCCTAGTTGGTTTCAACCGTGAGAGAGCCAGAAGGGCTGATCTCCACCAGTCGGGCTGCACAGCCTGAGTGCTTCGGGTAGGGCAGTCCTGAGCCAATGTGCCACCTTAGGAATGCAAGCCAAGTTTCCTTGCCACAGGAAGGCACACCGAGGCCTGGTGTTTTCTCTAGGAAACTGACGTGGGCTTGAAGGGTGAGGCCTTTACAACAATGTGTATGGAGGTACTCGATTTGGGCTGCCTGGTGAAAGAACCCGCGCTCACCAGCACCCTGAGTACCTTTCCTGAACTTTGATTCCTAGCTGGGTGAACTCGCCCTTCGGAGGCTAGATGGGACCAAACGTGTTAAGCTTGTGGGGAAAGCCTTTGACCAATGGCCAATATGCTTGTGCTTGTGCGAGGGTTACGCAGGCACTTGCAACACAGGGTTTTGACCTTACCATAAGCTGTCCCTTTGGGCTGAAGCAGGCGGCGTGTGTGGATCACAGCCTGGGAAGCAGGACCTCAGGGGAGTCTGCCAACAGACTGCCCTCCAGTATAGCCAGCTGAGAAAAGGTGGCAAGGCTGATGGATCCCGCTTACAACGAAATGTTTCTCTTCAGCAGAGGAGATTTTGCTACCACACGTCAGCAGCTCCTCTCCCTCAGAGTGCTGTTCCTGGGTAGACTAGGAAAAGCCACCACGTTCCCAGCTTAGGAGAGGCTCTTTTCCTAGTTGGTTTCAACCGTGAGAGAGCCAGAAGGGCTGATCTCCACCAGTCGGGCTGCACAGCCTGAGTGCTTCGGGTAGGGCAGTCCTGAGCCAATGTGCCACCTTAGGAATGCAAGCCAAGTTTCCTTGCCACAGGAAGGCTCACCGAGGCCTGGTGTTTTCTCTATGAAACTGACGTGGGCTTGAAGGGTGAGGCCTTTACAACAATGTGTATGGAGGTACTCGATTTGGGCTGCCTGGTGAAAGAACCCGCGCTCACCAGCACCCTGAGTACCTTTCCTGAACTTTGATTCCTAGCTGGGTGAACTCGCCCTTCGGAGGCTAGATGGGACCAAACGTGTTAAGCTTGTGGGGAAAGCCTTTGACCAATGGCCAATATGCTTGTGCTTGTGCGAGGGTTACGCAGGCACTTGCAACACAGGGTTTTGACCTTACCATAAGCTGTCCCTTTGGGCTGAAGCAGGCGGCGTGTGTGGATCACAGCCTGGGAAGCAGGACCTCAGGGGAGTCTGCCAACAGACTGCCCTCCAGTATAGCCAGCTGAGAAAAGGTGGCAAGGCTGATGGATCCCGCTTACAACGAAATGTTTCTCTTCAGCAGAGGAGATTTTGCTACCACACGTCAGCAGCTCCTCTCCCTCAGAGTGCTGTTCCTGGGAAGACTAGGAAAAGCCACCACGTTCCCCAGCTTAGGAGAGACTCTTTTCCTAGTTGGTTTCATCCGTGAGAGAGCCAGAAGGGCTGATCTCCACCAGTCGGGCTGCACAGCCTGAGAGCTTCGGGTAGGGCAGTCCTGAGCCAATGTGCCACCTTAGGAATGCAAGCCAAGTTTCCTTGCCACAGGAAGGCTCACCGAGGCCTGGTGTTTTCTCTATGAAACTGACGTGGGCTTGAAGGGTGAGGCCTTTACAACAATGTGTATGGAGGTACTCGATTTGGGCTGCCTGGTGAAAGAACCCGCGCTCACCAGCACCCTGAGTACCTTTCCTGAACTTTGATTCCTAGCTGGGTGAATTCGCCCTTCGGAGGCTAGATGGGACCAAACGTGTTAAGCTTGTGGGGAAAGCCTTTGACCAATGGCCAATATGCTTGTGCTTGTGCGAGGGTTACGCAGGCACTTGCAACACAGGGTTTTGACCTTACCATAAGCTGTCCCTTTGGGCTGAAGCAGGCGGCGTGTGTGGATCACAGCCTGGGAAGCAGGACCTCAGGGGAGTCTGCCAACAGACTGCCCTCCAGTATAGCCAGCTGAGAAAAGGTGGCAAGGCTGATGGATCCCGCTTACAACGAAATGTTTCTCTTCAGCAGAGGAGATTTTGCTACCACACGTCAGCAGCTCCTCTCCCTCAGAGTGCTGTTCCTGGGTAGACTAGGAAAAGCCACCACGTTCCCAGCTTAGGAGAGGCTCTTTTCCTAGTTGGTTTCAACCGTGAGAGAGCCAGAAGGGCTGATCTCCACCAGTCGGGCTGCACAGCCTGAGTGCTTCGGGTAGGGCAGTCCTGAGCCAATGTGCCACCTTAGGAATGCAAGCCAAGTTTCCTTGCCACAGGAAGGCACACCGAGGCCTGGTGTTTTCTCTAGGAAACTGACGTGGGCTTGAAGGGTGAGGCCTTTACAACAATGTGTATGGAGGTACTCGATTTGGGCTGCCTGGTGAAAGAACCCGCGCTCACCAGCACCCTGAGTACCTTTCCTGAACTTTGATTCCTAGCTGGGTGAACTCGCCCTTCGGAGGCTAGATGGGACCAAACGTGTTAAGCTTGTGGGGAAAGCCTTTGACCAATGGCCAATATGCTTGTGCTTGTGCGAGGGTTACGCAGGCACTTGCAACACAGGGTTTTGACCTTACCATAAGCTGTCCCTTTGGGCTGAAGCAGGCGGCGTGTGTGGATCACAGCCTGGGAAGCAGGACCTCAGGGGAGTCTGCCAACAGACTGCCCTCCAGTATAGCCAGCTGAGAAAAGGTGGCAAGGCTGATGGATCCCGCTTACAACGAAATGTTTCTCTTCAGCAGAGGAGATTTTGCTACCACACGTCAGCAGCTCCTCTCCCTCAGAGTGCTGTTCCTGGGTAGACTAGGAAAAGCCACCACGTTCCCAGCTTAGGAGAGGCTCTTTTCCTAGTTGGTTTCAACCGTGAGAGAGCCAGAAGGGCTGATCTCCACCAGTCGGGCTGCACAGCCTGAGTGCTTCGGGTAGGGCAGTCCTGAGCCAATGTGCCACCTTAGGAATGCAAGCCAAGTTTCCTTGCCACAGGAAGGCACACCGAGGCCTGGTGTTTTCTCTATGAAACTGACGTGGGCTTGAAGGGTGAGGCCTTTACAACAATGTGTATGGAGGTACTCGATTTGGGCTGCCTGGTGAAAGAACCCGCGCTCACCAGCACCCTGAGTACCTTTCCTGAACTTTGATTCCTAGCTGGGTGAACTCGCCCTTCGGAGGCTAGATGGGACCAAACGTGTTAAGCTTGTGGGGAAAGCCTTTGACCAATGGCCAATATGCTTGTGCTTGTGCGAGGGTTACGCAGGCACTTGCAACACAGGGTTTTGACCTTACCATAAGCTGTCCCTTTGGGCTGAAGCAGGCGGCGTGTGTGGATCACAGCCTGGGAAGCAGGACCTCAGGGGAGTCTGCCAACAGACTGCCCTCCAGTATAGCCAGCTGAGAAAAGGTGGCAAGGCTGATGGATCCCGCTTACAACGAAATGTTTCTCTTCAGCAGAGGAGATTTTGCTACCACACGTCAGCAGCTCCTCTCCCTCAGAGTGCTGTTCCTGGGTAGGCTAGGAAAAGCCACCACGTTCCCCAGCTTAGGAGAGACTCTTTTCCTAGTTGGTTTCATCCGTGAGAGAGCCAGAAGGGCTGATCTCCACCAGTCGGGCTGCACAGCCTGAGTGCTTCGGGTAGGGCAGTCCTGAGCCAATGTGCCACCTTAGGAATGCAAGCCAAGTTTCCTTGCCACAGGAAGGCACACCGAGGCCTGGTGTTTTCTCTATGAAACTGACGTGGGCTTGAAGGGTGAGGCCTTTACAACAATGTGTATGGAGGTACTCGATTTGGGCTGCCTGGTGAAAGAACCCGCGCTCACCAGCACCCTGAGTACCTTTCCTGAACTTTGATTCCTAGCTGGGTGAACTCGCCCTTCGGAGGCTAGATGGGACCAAACGTGTTAAGCTTGTGGGGAAAGCCTTTGACCAATGGCCAATATGCTTGTGCTTGTGCGAGGGTTACGCAGGCACTTGCAACACAGGGTTTTGACCTTACCATAAGCTGTCCCTTTGGGCTGAAGCAGGCGGCGTGTGTGGATCACAGCCTGGGAAGCAGGACCTCAGGGGAGTCTGCCAACAGACTGCCCTCCAGTATAGCCAGCTGAGAAAAGGTGGCAAGGCTGATGGATCCCGCTTACAACGAAATGTTTCTCTTCAGCAGAGGAGATTTTGCTACCACACGTCAGCAGCTCCTCTCCCTCAGAGTGCTGTTCCTGGGAAGACTAGGAAAAGCCACCACGTTCCCCAGCTTAGGAGAGACTCTTTTCCTAGTTGGTTTCATCCGTGAGAGAGCCAGAAGGGCTGATCTCCACCAGTCGGGCTGCACAGCCTGAGAGCTTCGGGTAGGGCAGTCCTGAGCCAATGTGCCACCTTAGGAATGCAAGCCAAGTTTCCTTGCCACAGGAAGGCTCACCGAGGCCTGGTGTTTTCTCTATGAAACTGACGTGGGCTTGAAGGGTGAGGCCTTTACAACAATGTGTATGGAGGTACTCGATTTGGGCTGCCTGGTGAAAGAAACCGCGCTCACCAGCACCCTGAGTACCTTTCCTGAACTTTGATTCCTAGCTGGGTGAACTCGCCCTTCGGAGGCTAGATGGGACCAAACGTGTTAAGCTTGTGGGGAAAGCCTTTGACCAATGGCCAATATGCTTGTGCTTGTGCGAGGGTTACGCAGGCACTTGCAACACAGGGTTTTGACCTTACCATAAGCTGTCCCTTTGGGCTGAAGCAGGCGGCGTGTGTGGATCACAGCCTGGGAAGCAGGACCTCAGGGGAGTCTGCCAACAGACTGCCCTCCAGTATAGCCAGCTGAGAAAAGGTGGCAAGGCTGATGGATCCCGCTTACAACGAAATGTTTCTCTTCAGCAGAGGAGATTTTGCTACCACACGTCAGCAGCTCCTCTCCCTCAGAGTGCTGTTCCTGGGTAGACTAGGAAAAGCCACCACGTTCCCAGCTTAGGAGAGGCTCTTTTCCTAGTTGGTTTCAACCGTGAGAGAGCCAGAAGGGCTGATCTCCACCAGTCGGGCTGCACAGCCTGAGTGCTTCGGGTAGGGCAGTCCTGAGCCAATGTGCCACCTTAGGAATGCAAGCCAAGTTTCCTTGCCACAGGAAGGCACACCGAGGCCTGGTGTTTTCTCTATGAAACTGACGTGGGCTTGAAGGGTGAGGCCTTTACAACAATGTGTATGGAGGTACTCGATTTGGGCTGCCTGGTGAAAGAACCCGCGCTCACCAGCACCCTGAGTACCTTTCCTGAACTTTGATTCCTAGCTGGGTGAACTCGCCCTTCGGAGGCTAGATGGGACCAAACGTGTTAAGCTTGTGGGGAAAGCCTTTGACCAATGGCCAATATGCTTGTGCTTGTGCGAGGGTTACGCAGGCACTTGCAACACAGGGTTTTGACCTTACCATAAGCTGTCCCTTTGGGCTGAAGCAGGCGGCGTGTGTGGATCACAGCCTGGGAAGCAGGACCTCAGGGGAGTCTGCCAACAGACTGCCCTCCAGTATAGCCAGCTGAGAAAAGGTGGCAAGGCTGATGGATCCCGCTTACAACGAAATGTTTCTCTTCAGCAGAGGAGATTTTGCTACCACACGTCAGCAGCTCCTCTCCCTCAGAGTGCTGTTCCTGGGTAGACTAGGAAAAGCCACCACGTTCCCCAGCTTAGGAGAGACTCTTTTCCTAGTTGGTTTCATCCGTGAGAGAGCCAGAAGGGCTGATCTCCACCAGTCGGGCTGCACAGCCTGAGAGCTTCGGGTAGGGCAGTCCTGAGCCAATGTGCCACCTTAGGAATGCAAGCCAAGTTTCCTTGCCACAGGAAGGCTCACCGAGGCCTGGTGTTTTCTCTATGAAACTGACGTGGGCTTGAAGGGTGAGGCCTTTACAACAATGTGTATGGAGGTACTCGATTTGGGCTGCCTGGTGAAAGAACCCGCGCTCACCAGCACCCTGAGTACCTTTCCTGAACTTTGATTCCTAGCTGGGTGAACTCGCCCTTCGGAGGCTAGATGGGACCAAACGTGTTAAGCTTGTGGGGAAAGCCTTTGACCAATGGCCAATATGCTTGTGCTTGTGCGAGGGTTACGCAGGCACTTGCAACACAGGGTTTTGACCTTACCATAAGCTGTCCCTTTGGGCTGAAGCAGGCGGCGTGTGTGGATCACAGCCTGGGAAGCAGGACCTCAGGGGAGTCTGCCAACAGACTGCCCTCCAGTATAGCCAGCTGAGAAAAGGTGGCAAGGCTGATGGATCCCGCTTACAACGAAATGTTTCTCTTCAGCAGAGGAGATTTTGCTACCACACGTCAGCAGCTCCTCTCCCTCAGAGTGCTGTTCCTGGGTAGACTAGGAAAAGCCACCACGTTCCCAGCTTAGGAGAGGCTCTTTTCCTAGTTGGTTTCAACCGTGAGAGAGCCAGAAGGGCTGATCTCCACCAGTCGGGCTGCACAGCCTGAGTGCTTCGGGTAGGGCAGTCCTGAGCCAATGTGCCACCTTAGGAATGCAAGCCAAGTTTCCTTGCCACAGGAAGGCACACCGAGGCCTGGTGTTTTCTCTATGAAACTGACGTGGGCTTGAAGGGTGAGGCCTTTACAACAATGTGTATGGAGGTACTCGATTTGGGCTGCCTGGTGAAAGAACCCGCGCTCACCAGCACCCTGAGTACCTTTCCTGAACTTTGATTCCTAGCTGGGTGAACTCGCCCTTCGGAGGCTAGATGGGACCAAACGTGTTAAGCTTGTGGGGAAAGCCTTTGACCAATGGCCAATATGCTTGTGCTTGTGCGAGGGTTACGCAGGCACTTGCAACACAGGGTTTTGACCTTACCATAAGCTGTCCCTTTGGGCTGAAGCAGGCGGCGTGTGTGGATCACAGCCTGGGAAACAGGACCTCAGGGGAGTCTGCCAACAGACTGCCCTCCAGTATAGCCAGCTGAGAAAAGGTGGCAAGGCTGATGGATCCCGCTTACAACGAAATGTTTCTCTTCAGCAGAGGAGATTTTGCTACCACACGTCAGCAGCTCCTCTCCCTCAGAGTGCTGTTCCTGGGTAGACTAGGAAAAGCCACCACGTTCCCAGCTTAGGAGAGGCTCTTTTCCTAGTTGGTTTCAACCGTGAGAGAGCCAGAAGGGCTGATCTCCACCAGTCGGGCTGCACAGCCTGAGTGCTTCGGGTAGGGCAGTCCTGAGCCAATGTGCCACCTTAGGAATGCAAGCCAAGTTTCCTTGCCACAGGAAGGCACACCGAGGCCTGGTGTTTTCTCTATGAAACTGACGTGGGCTTGAAGGGTGAGGCCTTTACAACAATGTGTATGGAGGTACTCGATTTGGGCTGCCTGGTGAAAGAACCCGCGCTCACCAGCACCCTGAGTACCTTTCCTGAACTTTGATTCCTAGCTGGGTGAACTCGCCCTTCGGAGGCTAGATGGGACCAAACGTGTTAAGCTTGTGGGGAAAGCCTTTGACCAATGGCCAATATGCTTGTGCTTGTGCGAGGGTTACGCAGGCACTTGCAACACAGGGTTTTGACCTTACCATAAGCTGTCCCTTTGGGCTGAAGCAGGCGGCGTGTGTGGATCACAGCCTGGGAAACAGGACCTCAGGGGAGTCTGCCAACAGACTGCCCTCCAGTATAGCCAGCTGAGAAAAGGTGGCAAGGCTGATGGATCCCGCTTACAACGAAATGTTTCTCTTCAGCAGAGGAGATTTTGCTACCACACGTCAGCAGCTCCTCTCCCTCAGAGTGCTGTTCCTGGGTAGACTAGGAAAAGCCACCACGTTCCCAGCTTAGGAGAGGCTCTTTTCCTAGTTGGTTTCAACCGTGAGTGAGCCAGAAGGGCTGATCTCCACCAGTCGGGCTGCACAGCCTGAGTGCTTCGGGTAGGGCAGTCCTGACCCAATGTGCCACCTTAGGAATGCAAGCCAAGTTTCCTTGCCACAGGAAGGCACACCGAGGCCTGGTGTTTTCTCTATGAAACTGACGTGGGCTTGAAGGGTGAGGCCTTTACAACAATGTGTATGGAGGTACTCGATTTGGGCTGCCTGGTGAAAGAACCCGCGCTCACCAGCACCCTGAGTACCTTTCCTGAACTTTGATTCCTAGCTGGGTGAACTCGCCCTTCGGAGGCTAGATGGGACCAAACGTGTTAAGCTTGTGGGGAAAGCCTTTGACCAATGGCCAATATGCTTGTGCTTGTGCGAGGGTTACGCAGGCACTTGCAACACAGGGTTTTGACCTTACCATAAGCTGTCCCTTTGGGCTGAAGCAGGCGGCGTGTGTGGATCACAGCCTGGGAAGCAGGACCTCAGGGGAGTCTGCCAACAGACTGCCCTCCAGTATAGCCAGCTGAGAAAAGGTGGCAAGGCTGATGGATCCCGCTTACAACGAAATGTTTCTCTTCAGCAGAGGAGATTTTGCTACCACACGTCAGCAGCTCCTCTCCCTCAGAGTGCTGTTCCTGGGAAGACTAGGAAAAGCCACCACGTTCCCCAGCTTAGGAGAGACTCTTTTCCTAGTTGGTTTCATCCGTGAGAGAGCCAGAAGGGCTGATCTCCACCAGTCGGGCTGCACAGCCTGAGAGCTTCGGGTAGGGCAGTCCTGAGCCAATGTGCCACCTTAGGAATGCAAGCCAAGTTTCCTTGCCACAGGAAGGCTCACCGAGGCCTGGTGTTTTCTCTATGAAACTGACGTGGGCTTGAAGGGTGAGGCCTTTACAACAATGTGTATGGAGGTACTCGATTTGGGCTGCCTGGTGAAAGAACCCGCGCTCACCAGCACCCTGAGTACCTTTCCTGAACTTTGATTCCTAGCTGGGTGAATTCGCCCTTCGGAGGCTAGATGGGACCAAACGTGTTAAGCTTGTGGGGAAAGCCTTTGACCAATGGCCAATATGCTTGTGCTTGTGCGAGGGTTACGCAGGCACTTGCAACACAGGGTTTTGACCTTACCATAAGCTGTCCCTTTGGGCTGAAGCAGGCGGCGTGTGTGGATCACAGCCTGGGAAGCAGGACCTCAGGGGAGTCTGCCAACAGACTGCCCTCCAGTATAGCCAGCTGAGAAAAGGTGGCAAGGCTGATGGATCCCGCTTACAACGAAATGTTTCTCTTCAGCAGAGGAGATTTTGCTACCACACGTCAGCAGCTCCTCTCCCTCAGAGTGCTGTTCCTGGGTAGACTAGGAAAAGCCACCACGTTCCCAGCTTAGGAGAGGCTCTTTTCCTAGTTGGTTTCAACCGTGAGAGAGCCAGAAGGGCTGATCTCCACCAGTCGGGCTGCACAGCCTGAGTGCTTCGGGTAGGGCAGTCCTGAGCCAATGTGCCACCTTAGGAATGCAAGCCAAGTTTCCTTGCCACAGGAAGGCACACCGAGGCCTGGTGTTTTCTCTATGAAACTGACGTGGGCTTGAAGGGTGAGGCCTTTACAACAATGTGTATGGAGGTACTCGATTTGGGCTGCCTGGTGAAAGAACCCGCGCTCACCAGCACCCTGAGTACCTTTCCTGAACTTTGATTCCTAGCTGGGTGAACTCGCCCTTCGGAGGCTAGATGGGACCAAACGTGTTAAGCTTGTGGGGAAAGCCTTTGACCAATGGCCAATATGCTTGTGCTTGTGCGAGGGTTACGCAGGCACTTGCAACACAGGGTTTTGACCTTACCATAAGCTGTCCCTTTGGGCTGAAGCAGGCGGCGTGTGTGGATCACAGCCTGGGAAGCAGGACCTCAGGGGAGTCTGCCAACAGACTGCCCTCCAGTATAGCCAGCTGAGAAAAGGTGGCAAGGCTGATGGATCCCGCTTACAACGAAATGTTTCTCTTCAGCAGAGGAGATTTTGCTACCACACGTCAGCAGCTCCTCTCCCTCAGAGTGCTGTTCCTGGGAAGACTAGGAAAAGCCACCACGTTGCCCAGCTTAGGAGAGACTCTTTTCCTAGTTGGTTTCATCCGTGAGAGAGCCAGAAGGGCTGATCTCCACCAGTCGGGCTGCACAGCCTGAGTGCTTCGGGTAGGGCAGTCCTGAGCCAATGTGCCACCTTAGGAATGCAAGCCAAGTTTCCTTGCCACAGGAAGGCTCACCGAGGCCTGGTGTTTTCTCTATGAAACTGACGTGGGCTTGAAGGGTGAGGCCTTTACAACAATGTGTATGGAGGTACTCGATTTGGGCTGCCTGGTGAAAGAACCTGCGCTCACCAGCACCCTGAGTACCTTTCCTGAACTTTGATTCCTAGCTGGGTGAACTCGCCCTTCGGAGGCTAGATGGGACCAAACGTGTTAAGCTTGTGGGGAAAGCCTTTGACCAATGGCCAATATGCTTGTGCTTGTGCGAGGGTTACGCAGGCACTTGCAACACAGGGTTTTGACCTTACCATAAGCTGTCCCTTTGGGCTGAAGCAGGCGGCGTGTGTGGATCACAGCCTGGGAAGCAGGACCTCAGGGGAGTCTGCCAACAGACTGCCCTCCAGTATAGCCAGCTGAGAAAAGGTGGCAAGGCTGATGGATCCCGCTTACAACGAAATGTTTCTCTTCAGCAGAGGAGATTTTGCTACCACACGTCAGCAGCTCCTCTCCCTCAGAGTGCTGTTCCTGGGTAGGCTAGGAAAAGCCACCACGTTCCCCAGCTTAGGAGAGACTCTTTTCCTAGTTGGTTTCATCCGTGAGAGAGCCAGAAGGGCTGATCTCCACCAGTCGGGCTGCACAGCCTGAGTGCTTCGGGTAGGGCAGTCCTGAGCCAATGTGCCACCTTAGGAATGCAAGCCAAGTTTCCTTGCCACAGGAAGGCTCACCGAGGCCTGGTGTTTTCTCTATGAAACTGACGTGGGCTTGAAGGGTGAGGCCTTTACAACAATGTGTATGGAGGTACTCGATTTGGGCTGCCTGGTGAAAGAACCTGCGCTCACCAGCACCCTGAGTACCTTTCCTGAACTTTGATTCCTAGCTGGGTGAACTCGCCCTTCGGAGGCTAGATGGGACCAAACGTGTTAAGCTTGTGGGGAAAGCCTTTGACCAATGGCCAATATGCTTGTGCTTGTGCGAGGGTTACGCAGGCACTTGCAACACAGGGTTTTGACCTTACCATAAGCTGTCCCTTTGGGCTGAAGCAGGCGGCGTGTGTGGATCACAGCCTGGGAAGCAGGACCTCAGGGGAGTCTGCCAACAGACTGCCCTCCAGTATAGCCAGCTGAGAAAAGGTGGCAAGGCTGATGGATCCCGCTTACAACGAAATGTTTCTCTTCAGCAGAGGAGATTTTGCTACCACACGTCAGCAGCTCCTCTCCCTCAGAGTGCTGTTCCTGGGTAGGCTAGGAAAAGCCACCACGTTCCCCAGCTTAGGAGAGACTCTTTTCCTAGTTGGTTTCATCCGTGAGAGAGCCAGAAGGGCTGATCTCCACCAGTCGGGTTGCACAGCCTGAATGCTTTGGGTAGGGCAGTTCTGAGCCAATGTGCAACCTTAGGAATGCAAGCCAAGTTTCCTTGCCACAGGAAGGCACACCGAGGCCTGGTGTTTTCTCTATGAAACTGACGTGGGCTTGAAGGGTGAGGCCTTTACAACAATGTGTTTGGAGGTACTCGATTTGGGCTGCCTGGTGAAAGAACCTGCGCTCACCAGCACCCTGAGTACCTTTCCTGAACTTTGATTCCTAGCTAGGTGAACTCGCCCTTCGGAGGCTAGATGGGACCAAACGTGTTAAGCTTGTGGGGAAAGCCTTTGACCAATGGCCAATATGCTTGTGCTTGTGCGAGGGTTACGCAGGCACTTGCAACACAGGGTTTTGACCTTACCATAAGCTGTCCCTTTGGGCTGAAGCAGGCGGCGTGTGTGGATCACAGCCTGGGAAACAGGACCTCAGGGGAGTCTGCCAACAGACTGCCCTCCAGTATAGCCAGCTGAGAAAAGGTGGCAAGGCTGATGGATCCCGCTTACAACGAAATGTTTCTCTTCAGCAGAGGAGATTTTGCTACCACACGTCAGCAGCTCCTCTCCCTCAGAGTGCTGTTCCTGGGTAGACTAGGAAAAGCCACCACGTTCCCAGCTTAGGAGAGGCTCTTTTCCTAGTTGGTTTCAACCGTGAGAGAGCCAGAAGGGCTGATCTCCACCAGTCGGGCTGCACAGCCTGAGTGCTTCGGGTAGGGCAGTCCTGAGCCAATGTGCCACCTTAGGAATGCAAGCCAAGTTTCCTTGCCACAGGAAGGCACACCGAGGCCTGGTGTTTTCTCTATGAAACTGACGTGGGCTTGAAGGGTGAGGCCTTTACAACAATGTGTATGGAGGTACTCGATTTGGGCTGCCTGGTGAAAGAACCTGCGCTCACCAGCACCCTGAGTACCTTTCCTGAACTTTGATTCCTAGCTGGGGGAACTCGCCCTTCGGAGGCTAGATGGGACCAAACGTGTTAAGCTTGTGGGGAAAGCCTTTGACCAATGGCCAATATGCTTGTGCTTGTGCGAGGGTTACGCAGGCACTTGCAACACAGGGTTTTGACCTTACCATAAGCTGTCCCTTTGGGCTGAAGCAGGCGGCGTGTGTGGATCACAGCCTGGGAAGCAGGACCTCAGGGGAGTCTGCCAACAGACTGCCCTCCAGTATAGCCAGCTGAGAAAAGGTGGCAAGGCTGATGGATCCCGCTTACAACGAAATGTTTATCTTCAGCAGAGGAGATTTTGCTACCACACGTCAGCAGCTCCTCTCCCTCAGAGTGCTGTTCCTGGGTAGACTAGGAAAAGCCACCACGTTCCCAGCTTAGGAGAGGCTCTTTTCCTAGTTGGTTTCAACCGTGAGAGAGCCAGAAGGGCTGATCTCCACCAGTCGGGCTGCACAGCCTGAGTGCTTCGGGTAGGGCAGTCCTGAGCCAATGTGCCACCTTAGGAATGCAAGCCAAGTTTCCTTGCCACAGGAAGGCACACCGAGGCCTGGTGTTTTCTCTATGAAACTGACGTGGGCTTGAAGGGTGAGGCCTTTACAACAATGTGTATGGAGGTACTCGATTTGGGCTGCCTGGTGAAAGAACCCGCGCTCACCAGCACCCTGAGTACCTTTCCTGAACTTTGATTCCTAGCTGGGTGAACTCGCCCTTCGGAGGCTAGATGGGACCAAACGTGTTAAGCTTGTGGGGAAAGCCTTTGACCAATGGCCAATATGCTTGTGCTTGTGCGAGGGTTACGCAGGCACTTGCAACACAGGGTTTTGACCTTACCATAAGCTGTCCCTTTGGGCTGAAGCAGGCGGCGTGTGTGGATCACAGCCTGGGAAGCAGGACCTCAGGGGAGTCTGCCAACAGACTGCCCTCCAGTATAGCCAGCTGAGAAAAGGTGGCAAGGCTGATGGATCCCGCTTACAACGAAATGTTTCTCTTCAGCAGAGGAGATTTTGCTACCACACGTCAGCAGCTCCTCTCCCTCAGAGTGCTGTTCCTGGGTAGGCTAGGAAAAGCCACCACGTTCCCCAGCTTAGGAGAGACTCTTTTCCTAGTTGGTTTCATCCGTGAGAGAGCCAGAAGGGCTGATCTCCACCAGTCGGGTTGCACAGCCTGAATGCTTTGGGTAGGGCAGTTCTGAGCCAATGTGCAACCTTAGGAATGCAAGCCAAGTTTCCTTGCCACAGGAAGGCACACCGAGGCCTGGTGTTTTCTCTATGAAACTGACGTGGGCTTGAAGGGTGAGGCCTTTACAACAATGTGTTTGGAGGTACTCGATTTGGGCTGCCTGGTGAAAGAACCTGCGCTCACCAGCACCCTGAGTACCTTTCCCGAACTTTGATTCCTAGCTAGGTGAACTCGCCCTTCGGAGGCTAGATGGGACCAAACGTGTTAAGCTTGTGGGGAAAGCCTTTGACCAATGGCCAATATGCTTGTGCTTGTGCGAGGGTTACGCAGGCACTTGCAACACAGGGTTTTTACCTTACCATAAGCTGTCCCTTTGGGCTGAAGCAGGCGGCGTGTGTGGATCACAGCCTGGGAAACAGGACCTCAGGGGAGTCTGCCAACAGACTGCCCTCCAGTATAGCCAGCTGAGAAAAGGTGGCAAGGCTGATGGATCCCGCTTACAACGAAATGTTTCTCTTCAGCAGAGGAGATTTTGCTACCACACGTCAGCAGCTCCTCTCCCTCAGAGTGCTGTTCCTGGGTAGACTAGGAAAAGCCACCACGTTCCCAGCTTAGGAGAGGCTCTTTTCCTAGTTGGTTTCAACCGTGAGAGAGCCAGAAGGGCTGATCTCCACCAGTCGGGCTGCACAGCCTGAGTGCTTCGGGTAGGGCAGTCCTGAGCCAATGTGCCACCTTAGGAATGCAAGCCAAGTTTCCTTGCCACAGGAAGGCACACCGAGGCCTGGTGTTTTCTCTATGAAACTGACGTGGGCTTGAAGGGTGAGGCCTTTACAACAATGTGTATGGAGGTACTCGATTTGGGCTGCCTGGTGAAAGAACCCGCGCTCACCAGCACCCTGAGTACCTTTCCTGAACTTTGATTCCTAGCTGGGTGAACTCGCCCTTCGGAGGCTAGATGGGACCAAACGTGTTAAGCTTGTGGGGAAAGCCTTTGACCAATGGCCAATATGCTTGTGCTTGTGCGAGGGTTACGCAGGCACTTGCAACACAGGGTTTTGACCTTACCATAAGCTGTCCCTTTGGGCTGAAGCAGGCGGCGTGTGTGGATCACAGCCTGGGAAACAGGACCTCAGGGGAGTCTGCCAACAGACTGCCCTCCAGTATAGCCAGCTGAGAAAAGGTGGCAAGGCTGATGGATCCCGCTTACAACGAAATGTTTCTCTTCAGCAGAGGAGATTTTGCTACCACACGTCAGCAGCTCCTCTCCCTCAGAGTGCTGTTCCTGGGTAGACTAGGAAAAGCCACCACGTTCCCAGCTTAGGAGAGGCTCTTTTCCTAGTTGGTTTCAACCGTGAGTGAGCCAGAAGGGCTGATCTCCACCAGTCGGGCTGCACAGCCTGAGTGCTTCGGGTAGGGCAGTCCTGACCCAATGTGCCACCTTAGGAATGCAAGCCAAGTTTCCTTGCCACAGGAAGGCACACCGAGGCCTGGTGTTTTCTCTATGAAACTGACGTGGGCTTGAAGGGTGAGGCCTTTACAACAATGTGTATGGAGGTACTCGATTTGGGCTGCCTGGTGAAAGAACCCGCGCTCACCAGCACCCTGAGTACCTTTCCTGAACTTTGATTCCTAGCTGGGTGAACTCGCCCTTCGGAGGCTAGATGGGACCAAACGTGTTAAGCTTGTGGGGAAAGCCTTTGACCAATGGCCAATATGCTTGTGCTTGTGCGAGGGTTACGCAGGCACTTGCCAACACACGGTTTTTACCTTACCATAAGCTGTCCCTTTGGGCTGAAGCAGGCGGCGTGTGTGGATCACAGCCTGGGAAGCAGGACCTCAGGGGAGTCTGCCAACAGACTGCCCTCCAGTATAGCCAGCTGAGAAAAGGTGGCAAGGCTGATGGATCCCGCTTACAACGAAATGTTTCTCTTCAGCAGAGGAGATTTTGCTACCACACGTCAGCAGCTCCTCTCCCTCAGAGTGCTGTTCCTGGGAAGACTAGGAAAAGCCACCACGTTCCCCAGCTTAGGAGAGACTCTTTTCCTAGTTGGTTTCATCCGTGAGAGAGCCAGAAGGGCTGATCTCCACCAGTCGGGCTGCACAGCCTGAGAGCTTCGGGTAGGGCAGTCCTGAGCCAATGTGCCACCTTAGGAATGCAAGCCAAGTTTCCTTGCCACAGGAAGGCTCACCGAGGCCTGGTGTTTTCTCTATGAAACTGACGTGGGCTTGAAGGGTGAGGCCTTTACAACAATGTGTATGGAGGTACTCGATTTGGGCTGCCTGGTGAAAGAACCCGCGCTCACCAGCACCCTGAGTACCTTTCCTGAACTTTGATTCCTAGCTGGGTGAATTCGCCCTTCGGAGGCTAGATGGGACCAAACGTGTTAAGCTTGTGGGGAAAGCCTTTGACCAATGGCCAATATGCTTGTGCTTGTGCGAGGGTTACGCAGGCACTTGCAACACAGGGTTTTGACCTTACCATAAGCTGTCCCTTTGGGCTGAAGCAGGCGGCGTGTGTGGATCACAGCCTGGGAAGCAGGACCTCAGGGGAGTCTGCCAACAGACTGCCCTCCAGTATAGCCAGCTGAGAAAAGGTGGCAAGGCTGATGGATCCCGCTTACAACGAAATGTTTCTCTTCAGCAGAGGAGATTTTGCTACCACACGTCAGCAGCTCCTCTCCCTCAGAGTGCTGTTCCTGGGTAGACTAGGAAAAGCCACCACGTTCCCAGCTTAGGAGAGGCTCTTTTCCTAGTTGGTTTCAACCGTGAGAGAGCCAGAAGGGCTGATCTCCACCAGTCGGGCTGCACAGCCTGAGTGCTTCGGGTAGGGCAGTCCTGAGCCAATGTGCCACCTTAGGAATGCAAGCCAAGTTTCCTTGCCACAGGAAGGCACACCGAGGCCTGGTGTTTTCTCTATGAAACTGACGTGGGCTTGAAGGGTGAGGCCTTTACAACAATGTGTATGGAGGTACTCGATTTGGGCTGCCTGGTGAAAGAACCCGCGCTCACCAGCACCCTGAGTACCTTTCCTGAACTTTGATTCCTAGCTGGGTGAACTCGCCCTTCGGAGGCTAGATGGGACCAAACGTGTTAAGCTTGTGGGGAAAGCCTTTGACCAATGGCCAATATGCTTGTGCTTGTGCGAGGGTTACGCAGGCACTTGCAACACAGGGTTTTGACCTTACCATAAGCTGTCCCTTTGGGCTGAAGCAGGCGGCGTGTGTGGATCACAGCCTGGGAAGCAGGACCTCAGGGGAGTCTGCCAACAGACTGCCCTCCAGTATAGCCAGCTGAGAAAAGGTGGCAAGGCTGATGGATCCCGCTTACAACGAAATGTTTCTCTTCAGCAGAGGAGATTTTGCTACCACACGTCAGCAGCTCCTCTCCCTCAGAGTGCTGTTCCTGGGTAGACTAGGAAAAGCCACCACGTTGCCCAGCTTAGGAGAGACTCTTTTCCTAGTTGGTTTCATCCGTGAGAGAGCCAGAAGGGCTGATCTCCACCAGTCGGGCTGCACAGCCTGAGTGCTTCGGGTAGGGCAGTCCTGAGCCAATGTGCCACCTTAGGAATGCAAGCCAAGTTTCCTTGCCACAGGAAGGCTCACCGAGGCCTGGTGTTTTCTCTATGAAACTGACGTGGGCTTGAAGGGTGAGGCCTTTACAACAATGTGTATGGAGGTACTCGATTTGGGCTGCCTGGTGAAAGAACCTGCGCTCACCAGCACCCTGAGTACCTTTCCTGAACTTTGATTCCTAGCTGGGTGAACTCGCCCTTCGGAGGCTAGATGGGACCAAACGTGTTAAGCTTGTGGGGAAAGCCTTTGACCAATGGCCAATATGCTTGTGCTTGTGCGAGGGTTACGCAGGCACTTGCAACACAGGGTTTTGACCTTACCATAAGCTGTCCCTTTGGGCTGAAGCAGGCGGCGTGTGTGGATCACAGCCTGGGAAGCAGGACCTCAGGGGAGTCTGCCAACAGACTGCCCTCCAGTATAGCCAGCTGAGAAAAGGTGGCAAGGCTGATGGATCCCGCTTACAACGAAATGTTTCTCTTCAGCAGAGGAGATTTTGCTACCACACGTCAGCAGCTCCTCTCCCTCAGAGTGCTGTTCCTGGGTAGGCTAGGAAAAGCCACCACGTTCCCCAGCTTAGGAGAGACTCTTTTCCTAGTTGGTTTCATCCGTGAGAGAGCCAGAAGGGCTGATCTCCACCAGTCGGGTTGCACAGCCTGAATGCTTTGGGTAGGGCAGTTCTGAGCCAATGTGCAACCTTAGGAATGCAAGCCAAGTTTCCTTGCCACAGGAAGGCACACCGAGGCCTGGTGTTTTCTCTATGAAACTGACGTGGGCTTGAAGGGTGAGGCCTTTACAACAATGTGTTTGGAGGTACTCGATTTGGGCTGCCTGGTGAAAGAACCTGCGCTCACCAGCACCCTGAGTACCTTTCCTGAACTTTGATTCCTAGCTAGGTGAACTCGCCCTTCGGAGGCTAGATGGGACCAAACGTGTTAAGCTTGTGGGGAAAGCCTTTGACCAATGGCCAATATGCTTGTGCTTGTGCGAGGGTTACGCAGGCACTTGCAACACAGGGTTTTGACCTTACCATAAGCTGTCCCTTTGGGCTGAAGCAGGCGGCGTGTGTGGATCACAGCCTGGGAAACAGGACCTCAGGGGAGTCTGCCAACAGACTGCCCTCCAGTATAGCCAGCTGAGAAAAGGTGGCAAGGCTGATGGATCCCGCTTACAACGAAATGTTTCTCTTCAGCAGAGGAGATTTTGCTACCACACGTCAGCAGCTCCTCTCCCTCAGAGTGCTGTTCCTGGGTAGACTAGGAAAAGCCACCACGTTCCCAGCTTAGGAGAGGCTCTTTTCCTAGTTGGTTTCAACCGTGAGAGAGCCAGAAGGGCTGATCTCCACCAGTCGGGCTGCACAGCCTGAGTGCTTCGGGTAGGGCAGTCCTGAGCCAATGTGCCACCTTAGGAATGCAAGCCAAGTTTCCTTGCCACAGGAAGGCACACCGAGGCCTGGTGTTTTCTCTATGAAACTGACGTGGGCTTGAAGGGTGAGGCCTTTACAACAATGTGTATGGAGGTACTCGATTTGGGCTGCCTGGTGAAAGAACCTGCGCTCACCAGCACCCTGAGTACCTTTCCTGAACTTTGATTCCTAGCTGAGGGAACTCGCCCTTCGGAGGCTAGATGGGACCAAACGTGTTAAGCTTGTGGGGAAAGCCTTTGACCAATGGCCAATATGCTTGTGCTTGTGCGAGGGTTACGCAGGCACTTGCAACACAGGGTTTTGACCTTACCATAAGCTGTCCCTTTGGGCTGAAGCAGGCGGCGTGTGTGGATCACAGCCTGGGAAGCAGGACCTCAGGGGAGTCTGCCAACAGACTGCCCTCCAGTATAGCCAGCTGAGAAAAGGTGGCAAGGCTGATGGATCCCGCTTACAACGAAATGTTTATCTTCAGCAGAGGAGATTTTGCTACCACACGTCAGCAGCTCCTCTCCCTCAGAGTGCTGTTCCTGGGTAGACTAGGAAAAGCCACCACGTTCCCAGCTTAGGAGAGGCTCTTTTCCTAGTTGGTTTCAACCGTGAGAGAGCCAGAAGGGCTGATCTCCACCAGTCGGGCTGCACAGCCTGAGTGCTTCGGGTAGGGCAGTCCTGAGCCAATGTGCCACCTTAGGAATGCAAGCCAAGTTTCCTTGCCACAGGAAGGCACACCGAGGCCTGGTGTTTTCTCTATGAAACTGACGTGGGCTTGAAGGGTGAGGCCTTTACAACAATGTGTATGGAGGTACTCGATTTGGGCTGCCTGGTGAAAGAACCCGCGCTCACCAGCACCCTGAGTACCTTTCCTGAACTTTGATTCCTAGCTGGGTGAACTCGCCCTTCGGAGGCTAGATGGGACCAAACGTGTTAAGCTTGTGGGGAAAGCCTTTGACCAATGGCCAATATGCTTGTGCTTGTGCGAGGGTTACGCAGGCACTTGCAACACAGGGTTTTGACCTTACCATAAGCTGTCCCTTTGGGCTGAAGCAGGCGGCGTGTGTGGATCACAGCCTGGGAAGCAGGACCTCAGGGGAGTCTGCCAACAGACTGCCCTCCAGTATAGCCAGCTGAGAAAAGGTGGCAAGGCTGATGGATCCCGCTTACAACGAAATGTTTCTCTTCAGCAGAGGAGATTTTGCTACCACACGTCAGCAGCTCCTCTCCCTCAGAGTGCTGTTCCTGGGTAGGCTAGGAAAAGCCACCACGTTCCCCAGCTTAGGAGAGACTCTTTTCCTAGTTGGTTTCATCCGTGAGAGAGCCAGAAGGGCTGATCTCCACCAGTCGGGTTGCACAGCCTGAATGCTTTGGGTAGGGCAGTTCTGAGCCAATGTGCAACCTTAGGAATGCAAGCCAAGTTTCCTTGCCACAGGAAGGCACACCGAGGCCTGGTGTTTTCTCTATGAAACTGACGTGGGCTTGAAGGGTGAGGCCTTTACAACAATGTGTTTGGAGGTACTCGATTTGGGCTGCCTGGTGAAAGAACCTGCGCTCACCAGCACCCTGAGTACCTTTCCCGAACTTTGATTCCTAGCTAGGTGAACTCGCCCTTCGGAGGCTAGATGGGACCAAACGTGTTAAGCTTGTGGGGAAAGCCTTTGACCAATGGCCAATATGCTTGTGCTTGTGCGAGGGTTACGCAGGCACTTGCAACACAGGGTTTTTACCTTACCATAAGCTGTCCCTTTGGGCTGAAGCAGGCGGCGTGTGTGGATCACAGCCTGGGAAACAGGACCTCAGGGGAGTCTGCCAACAGACTGCCCTCCAGTATAGCCAGCTGAGAAAAGGTGGCAAGGCTGATGGATCCCGCTTACAACGAAATGTTTCTCTTCAGCAGAGGAGATTTTGCTACCACACGTCAGCAGCTCCTCTCCCTCAGAGTGCTGTTCCTGGGAAGACTAGGAAAAGCCACCACGTTCCCCAGCTTAGGAGAGACTCTTTTCCTAGTTGGTTTCATCCGTGAGAGAGCCAGAAGGGCTGATCTCCACCAGTCGGGCTGCACAGCCTGAGAGCTTCGGGTAGGGCAGTCCTGAGCCAATGTGCCACCTTAGGAATGCAAGCCAAGTTTCCTTGCCACAGGAAGGCTCACCGAGGCCTGGTGTTTTCTCTATGAAACTGACGTGGGCTTGAAGGGTGAGGCCTTTACAACAATGTGTATGGAGGTACTCGATTTGGGCTGCCTGGTGAAAGAACCCGCGCTCACCAGCACCCTGAGTACCTTTCCTGAACTTTGATTCCTAGCTGGGTGAATTCGCCCTTCGGAGGCTAGATGGGACCAAACGTGTTAAGCTTGTGGGGAAAGCCTTTGACCAATGGCCAATATGCTTGTGCTTGTGCGAGGGTTACGCAGGCACTTGCAACACAGGGTTTTGACCTTACCATAAGCTGTCCCTTTGGGCTGAAGCAGGCGGCGTGTGTGGATCACAGCCTGGGAAGCAGGACCTCAGGGGAGTCTGCCAACAGACTGCCCTCCAGTATAGCCAGCTGAGAAAAGGTGGCAAGGCTGATGGATCCCGCTTACAACGAAATGTTTCTCTTCAGCAGAGGAGATTTTGCTACCACACGTCAGCAGCTCCTCTCCCTCAGAGTGCTGTTCCTGGGTAGACTAGGAAAAGCCACCACGTTCCCAGCTTAGGAGAGGCTCTTTTCCTAGTTGGTTTCAACCGTGAGAGAGCCAGAAGGGCTGATCTCCACCAGTCGGGCTGCACAGCCTGAGTGCTTCGGGTAGGGCAGTCCTGAGCCAATGTGCCACCTTAGGAATGCAAGCCAAGTTTCCTTGCCACAGGAAGGCACACCGAGGCCTGGTGTTTTCTCTATGAAACTGACGTGGGCTTGAAGGGTGAGGCCTTTACAACAATGTGTATGGAGGTACTCGATTTGGGCTGCCTGGTGAAAGAACCCGCGCTCACCAGCACCCTGAGTACCTTTCCTGAACTTTGATTCCTAGCTGGGTGAACTCGCCCTTCGGAGGCTAGATGGGACCAAACGTGTTAAGCTTGTGGGGAAAGCCTTTGACCAATGGCCAATATGCTTGTGCTTGTGCGAGGGTTACGCAGGCACTTGCAACACAGGGTTTTGACCTTACCATAAGCTGTCCCTTTGGGCTGAAGCAGGCGGCGTGTGTGGATCACAGCCTGGGAAGCAGGACCTCAGGGGAGTCTGCCAACAGACTGCCCTCCAGTATAGCCAGCTGAGAAAAGGTGGCAAGGCTGATGGATCCCGCTTACAACGAAATGTTTCTCTTCAGCAGAGGAGATTTTGCTACCACACGTCAGCAGCTCCTCTCCCTCAGAGTGCTGTTCCTGGGTAGACTAGGAAAAGCCACCACGTTGCCCAGCTTAGGAGAGACTCTTTTCCTAGTTGGTTTCATCCGTGAGAGAGCCAGAAGGGCTGATCTCCACCAGTCGGGCTGCACAGCCTGAGTGCTTCGGGTAGGGCAGTCCTGAGCCAATGTGCCACCTTAGGAATGCAAGCCAAGTTTCCTTGCCACAGGAAGGCTCACCGAGGCCTGGTGTTTTCTCTATGAAACTGACGTGGGCTTGAAGGGTGAGGCCTTTACAACAATGTGTATGGAGGTACTCGATTTGGGCTGCCTGGTGAAAGAACCTGCGCTCACCAGCACCCTGAGTACCTTTCCTGAACTTTGATTCCTAGCTGGGTGAACTCGCCCTTCGGAGGCTAGATGGGACCAAACGTGTTAAGCTTGTGGGGAAAGCCTTTGACCAATGGCCAATATGCTTGTGCTTGTGCGAGGGTTACGCAGGCACTTGCAACACAGGGTTTTGACCTTACCATAAGCTGTCCCTTTGGGCTGAAGCAGGCGGCGTGTGTGGATCACAGCCTGGGAAGCAGGACCTCAGGGGAGTCTGCCAACAGACTGCCCTCCAGTATAGCCAGCTGAGAAAAGGTGGCAAGGCTGATGGATCCCGCTTACAACGAAATGTTTCTCTTCAGCAGAGGAGATTTTGCTACCACACGTCAGCAGCTCCTCTCCCTCAGAGTGCTGTTCCTGGGTAGGCTAGGAAAAGCCACCACGTTCCCCAGCTTAGGAGAGACTCTTTTCCTAGTTGGTTTCATCCGTGAGAGAGCCAGAAGGGCTGATCTCCACCAGTCGGGTTGCACAGCCTGAATGCTTTGGGTAGGGCAGTTCTGAGCCAATGTGCAACCTTAGGAATGCAAGCCAAGTTTCCTTGCCACAGGAAGGCACACCGAGGCCTGGTGTTTTCTCTATGAAACTGACGTGGGCTTGAAGGGTGAGGCCTTTACAACAATGTGTTTGGAGGTACTCGATTTGGGCTGCCTGGTGAAAGAACCTGCGCTCACCAGCACCCTGAGTACCTTTCCTGAACTTTGATTCCTAGCTAGGTGAACTCGCCCTTCGGAGGCTAGATGGGACCAAACGTGTTAAGCTTGTGGGGAAAGCCTTTGACCAATGGCCAATATGCTTGTGCTTGTGCGAGGGTTACGCAGGCACTTGCAACACAGGGTTTTGACCTTACCATAAGCTGTCCCTTTGGGCTGAAGCAGGCGGCGTGTGTGGATCACAGCCTGGGAAACAGGACCTCAGGGGAGTCTGCCAACAGACTGCCCTCCAGTATAGCCAGCTGAGAAAAGGTGGCAAGGCTGATGGATCCCGCTTACAACGAAATGTTTCTCTTCAGCAGAGGAGATTTTGCTACCACACGTCAGCAGCTCCTCTCCCTCAGAGTGCTGTTCCTGGGTAGACTAGGAAAAGCCACCACGTTCCCAGCTTAGGAGAGGCTCTTTTCCTAGTTGGTTTCAACCGTGAGAGAGCCAGAAGGGCTGATCTCCACCAGTCGGGCTGCACAGCCTGAGTGCTTCGGGTAGGGCAGTCCTGAGCCAATGTGCCACCTTAGGAATGCAAGCCAAGTTTCCTTGCCACAGGAAGGCACACCGAGGCCTGGTGTTTTCTCTATGAAACTGACGTGGGCTTGAAGGGTGAGGCCTTTACAACAATGTGTATGGAGGTACTCGATTTGGGCTGCCTGGTGAAAGAACCTGCGCTCACCAGCACCCTGAGTACCTTTCCTGAACTTTGATTCCTAGCTGAGGGAACTCGCCCTTCGGAGGCTAGATGGGACCAAACGTGTTAAGCTTGTGGGGAAAGCCTTTGACCAATGGCCAATATGCTTGTGCTTGTGCGAGGGTTACGCAGGCACTTGCAACACAGGGTTTTGACCTTACCATAAGCTGTCCCTTTGGGCTGAAGCAGGCGGCGTGTGTGGATCACAGCCTGGGAAGCAGGACCTCAGGGGAGTCTGCCAACAGACTGCCCTCCAGTATAGCCAGCTGAGAAAAGGTGGCAAGGCTGATGGATCCCGCTTACAACGAAATGTTTATCTTCAGCAGAGGAGATTTTGCTACCACACGTCAGCAGCTCCTCTCCCTCAGAGTGCTGTTCCTGGGTAGACTAGGAAAAGCCACCACGTTCCCAGCTTAGGAGAGGCTCTTTTCCTAGTTGGTTTCAACCGTGAGAGAGCCAGAAGGGCTGATCTCCACCAGTCGGGCTGCACAGCCTGAGTGCTTCGGGTAGGGCAGTCCTGAGCCAATGTGCCACCTTAGGAATGCAAGCCAAGTTTCCTTGCCACAGGAAGGCACACCGAGGCCTGGTGTTTTCTCTATGAAACTGACGTGGGCTTGAAGGGTGAGGCCTTTACAACAATGTGTATGGAGGTACTCGATTTGGGCTGCCTGGTGAAAGAACCCGCGCTCACCAGCACCCTGAGTACCTTTCCTGAACTTTGATTCCTAGCTGGGTGAACTCGCCCTTCGGAGGCTAGATGGGACCAAACGTGTTAAGCTTGTGGGGAAAGCCTTTGACCAATGGCCAATATGCTTGTGCTTGTGCGAGGGTTACGCAGGCACTTGCAACACAGGGTTTTGACCTTACCATAAGCTGTCCCTTTGGGCTGAAGCAGGCGGCGTGTGTGGATCACAGCCTGGGAAGCAGGACCTCAGGGGAGTCTGCCAACAGACTGCCCTCCAGTATAGCCAGCTGAGAAAAGGTGGCAAGGCTGATGGATCCCGCTTACAACGAAATGTTTCTCTTCAGCAGAGGAGATTTTGCTACCACACGTCAGCAGCTCCTCTCCCTCAGAGTGCTGTTCCTGGGTAGGCTAGGAAAAGCCACCACGTTCCCCAGCTTAGGAGAGACTCTTTTCCTAGTTGGTTTCATCCGTGAGAGAGCCAGAAGGGCTGATCTCCACCAGTCGGGTTGCACAGCCTGAATGCTTTGGGTAGGGCAGTTCTGAGCCAATGTGCAACCTTAGGAATGCAAGCCAAGTTTCCTTGCCACAGGAAGGCACACCGAGGCCTGGTGTTTTCTCTATGAAACTGACGTGGGCTTGAAGGGTGAGGCCTTTACAACAATGTGTTTGGAGGTACTCGATTTGGGCTGCCTGGTGAAAGAACCTGCGCTCACCAGCACCCTGAGTACCTTTCCCGAACTTTGATTCCTAGCTAGGTGAACTCGCCCTTCGGAGGCTAGATGGGACCAAACGTGTTAAGCTTGTGGGGAAAGCCTTTGACCAATGGCCAATATGCTTGTGCTTGTGCGAGGGTTACGCAGGCACTTGCAACACAGGGTTTTTACCTTACCATAAGCTGTCCCTTTGGGCTGAAGCAGGCGGCGTGTGTGGATCACAGCCTGGGAAACAGGACCTCAGGGGAGTCTGCCAACAGACTGCCCTCCAGTATAGCCAGCTGAGAAAAGGTGGCAAGGCTGATGGATCCCGCTTACAACGAAATGTTTCTCTTCAGCAGAGGAGATTTTGCTACCACACGCCAGCAGCTCCTCTCCCTCAGAGTGCTGTTCCTGGGTAGACTAGGAAAAGCCACCACGTTCCCAGCTTAGGAGAGGCTCTTTTCCTAGTTGGTTTCAACCGTGAGAGAGCCAGAAGGGCTGATCTCCACCAGTCGGGCTGCACAGCCTGAGTGCTTCGGGTAGGGCAGTCCTGAGCCAATGTGCCACCTTAGGAATGCAAGCCAAGTTTCCTTGCCACAGGAAGGCACACCGAGGCCTGGTGTTTTCTCTATGAAACTGACGTGGGCTTGAAGGGTGAGGCCTTTACAACAATGTGTATGGAGGTACTCGATTTGGGCTGCCTGGTTAAAGAACCTGCGCTCACCAGCACCCTGAGTACCTTTCCTGAACTTTGATTCCTAGCTGGGTGAACTCGCCCTTCGGAGGCTAGATGGGACCAAACGTGTTAAGCTTGTGGGGAATGCCTTTGACCAATGGCCAATATGCTTGTGCTTGTGCGAGGGTTACGCAGGCACTTGCAACACAGGGTTTTGACCTTACCATAAGCTGTCCCTTTGGGCTGAAGCAGGCGGCATGTGTGGATCACAGCCTGGGAAGCAGGACCTCAGGGGAGTCTGCCAACAGACTGCCCTCCAGTATAGCCAGCTGAGAAAAGGTGGCAAGGCTGATGGATCCCGCTTACAACGAAATGTTTCTCTTCAGCAGAGGAGATTTTGCTACCACACGTCAGCAGCTCCTCTCCCTCAGAGTGCTGTTCCTGGGTAGACTAGGAAAAGCCACCACGTTGCCCAGCTTAGGAGAGACTCTTTTCCTAGTTGGTTTCATCCGTGAGAGAGCCAGAAGGGCTGATCTCCACCAGTCGGGCTGCACAGCCTGAGTGCTTCGGGTAGGGCAGTCCTGAGCCAATGTGCCACCTTAGGAATGCAAGCCAAGTTTCCTTGCCACAGGAAGGCTCACCGAGGCCTGGTGTTTTCTCTATGAAACTGACGTGGGCTTGAAGGGTGAGGCCTTTACAACAATGTGTATGGAGGTACTCGATTTGGGCTGCCTGGTGAAAGAACCTGCGCTCACCAGCACCCTGAGTACCTTTCCTGAACTTTGATTCCTAGCTGGGTGAACTCGCCCTTCGGAGGCTAGATGGGACCAAACGTGTTAAGCTTGTGGGGAAAGCCTTTGACCAATGGCCAATATGCTTGTGCTTGTGCGAGGGTTACGCAGGCACTTGCAACACAGGGTTTTGACCTTACCATAAGCTGTCCCTTTGGGCTGAAGCAGGCGGCGTGTGTGGATCACAGCCTGGGAAGCAGGACCTCAGGGGAGTCTGCCAACAGACTGCCCTCCAGTATAGCCAGCTGAGAAAAGGTGGCAAGGCTGATGGATCCCGCTTACAACGAAATGTTTCTCTTCAGCAGAGGAGATTTTGCTACCACACGTCAGCAGCTCCTCTCCCTCAGAGTGCTGTTCCTGGGTAGGCTAGGAAAAGCCACCACGTTCCCCAGCTTAGGAGAGACTCTTTTCCTAGTTGGTTTCATCCGTGAGAGAGCCAGAAGGGCTGATCTCCACCAGTCGGGTTGCACAGCCTGAATGCTTTGGGTAGGGCAGTTCTGAGCCAATGTGCCACCTTAGGAATGCAAGCCAAGTTTCCTTGCCACAGGAAGGCACACCGAGGCCTGGTGTTTTCTCTATGAAACTGACGTGGGCTTGAAGGGTGAGGCCTTTACAACAATGTGTTTGGAGGTACTCGATTTGGGCTGCCTGGTGAAAGAACCTGCGCTCACCAGCACCCTGAGTACCTTTCCTGAACTTTGATTCCTAGCTAGGTGAACTCGCCCTTCGGAGGCTAGATGGGACCAAACGTGTTAAGCTTGTGGGGAAAGCCTTTGACCAATGGCCAATATGCTTGTGCTTGTGCGAGGGTTACGCAGGCACTTGCAACACAGGGTTTTGACCTTACCATAAGCTGTCCCTTTGGGCTGAAGCAGGCGGCGTGTGTGGATCACAGCCTGGGAAACAGGACCTCAGGGGAGTCTGCCAACAGACTGCCCTCCAGTATAGCCAGCTGAGAAAAGGTGGCAAGGCTGATGGATCCCGCTTACAACGAAATGTTTCTCTTCAGCAGAGGAGATTTTGCTACCACACGTCAGCAGCTCCTCTCCCTCAGAGTGCTGTTCCTGGGTAGACTAGGAAAAGCCACCACGTTCCCAGCTTAGGAGAGGCTCTTTTCCTAGTTGGTTTCAACCGTGAGAGAGCCAGAAGGGCTGATCTCCACCAGTCGGGCTGCACAGCCTGAGTGCTTCGGGTAGGGCAGTCCTGAGCCAATGTGCCACCTTAGGAATGCAAGCCAAGTTTCCTTGCCACAGGAAGGCACACCGAGGCCTGGTGTTTTCTCTATGAAACTGACGTGGGCTTGAAGGGTGAGGCCTTTACAACAATGTGTATGGAGGTACTCGATTTGGGCTGCCTGGTGAAAGAACCTGCGCTCACCAGCACCCTGAGTACCTTTCCTGAACTTTGATTCCTAGCTGGGGGAACTCGCCCTTCGGAGGCTAGATGGGACCAAACGTGTTAAGCTTGTGGGGAAAGCCTTTGACCAATGGCCAATATGCTTGTGCTTGTGCGAGGGTTACGCAGGCACTTGCAACACAGGGTTTTGACCTTACCATAAGCTGTCCCTTTGGGCTGAAGCAGGCGGCGTGTGTGGATCACAGCCTGGGAAGCAGGACCTCAGGGGAGTCTGCCAACAGACTGCCCTCCAGTATAGCCAGCTGAGAAAAGGTGGCAAGGCTGATGGATCCCGCTTACAACGAAATGTTTATCTTCAGCAGAGGAGATTTTGCTACCACACGTCAGCAGCTCCTCTCCCTCAGAGTGCTGTTCCTGGGTAGACTAGGAAAAGCCACCACGTTCCCAGCTTAGGAGAGGCTCTTTTCCTAGTTGGTTTCAACCGTGAGAGAGCCAGAAGGGCTGATCTCCACCAGTCGGGCTGCACAGCCTGAGTGCTTCGGGTAGGGCAGTCCTGAGCCAATGTGCCACCTTAGGAATGCAAGCCAAGTTTCCTTGCCACAGGAAGGCACACCGAGGCCTGGTGTTTTCTCTATGAAACTGACGTGGGCTTGAAGGGTGAGGCCTTTACAACAATGTGTATGGAGGTACTCGATTTGGGCTGCCTGGTGAAAGAACCCGCGCTCACCAGCACCCTGAGTACCTTTCCTGAACTTTGATTCCTAGCTGGGTGAACTCGCCCTTCGGAGGCTAGATGGGACCAAACGTGTTAAGCTTGTGGGGAAAGCCTTTGACCAATGGCCAATATGCTTGTGCTTGTGCGAGGGTTACGCAGGCACTTGCAACACAGGGTTTTGACCTTACCATAAGCTGTCCCTTTGGGCTGAAGCAGGCGGCGTGTGTGGATCACAGCCTGGGAAGCAGGACCTCAGGGGAGTCTGCCAACAGACTGCCCTCCAGTATAGCCAGCTGAGAAAAGGTGGCAAGGCTGATGGATCCCGCTTACAACGAAATGTTTCTCTTCAGCAGAGGAGATTTTGCTACCACACGTCAGCAGCTCCTCTCCCTCAGAGTGCTGTTCCTGGGTAGGCTAGGAAAAGCCACCACGTTCCCCAGCTTAGGAGAGACTCTTTTCCTAGTTGGTTTCATCCGTGAGAGAGCCAGAAGGGCTGATCTCCACCAGTCGGGTTGCACAGCCTGAATGCTTTGGGTAGGGCAGTTCTGAGCCAATGTGCAACCTTAGGAATGCAAGCCAAGTTTCCTTGCCACAGGAAGGCACACCGAGGCCTGGTGTTTTCTCTATGAAACTGACGTGGGCTTGAAGGGTGAGGCCTTTACAACAATGTGTTTGGAGGTACTCGATTTGGGCTGCCTGGTGAAAGAACCTGCGCTCACCAGCACCCTGAGTACCTTTCCCGAACTTTGATTCCTAGCTAGGTGAACTCGGCCTTCGGAGGCTAGATGGGACCAAACGTGTTAAGCTTGTGGGGAAAGCCTTTGACCAATGGCCAATATGCTTGTGCTTGTGCGAGGGTTACGCAGGCACTTGCAACACAGGGTTTTTACCTTACCATAAGCTGTCCCTTTGGGCTGAAGCAGGCGGCGTGTGTGGATCACAGCCTGGGAAACAGGACCTCAGGGGAGTCTGCCAACAGACTGCCCTCCAGTATAGCCAGCTGAGAAAAGGTGGCAAGGCTGATGGATCCCGCTTACAACGAAATGTTTCTCTTCAGCAGAGGAGATTTTGCTACCACACGCCAGCAGCTCCTCTCCCTCAGAGTGCTGTTCCTGGGTAGACTAGGAAAAGCCACCACGTTCCCAGCTTAGGAGAGGCTCTTTTCCTAGTTGGTTTCAACCGTGAGAGAGCCAGAAGGGCTGATCTCCACCAGTCGGGCTGCACAGCCTGAGTGCTTCGGGTAGGGCAGTCCTGAGCCAATGTGCCACCTTAGGAATGCAAGCCAAGTTTCCTTGCCACAGGAAGGCACACCGAGGCCTGGTGTTTTCTCTATGAAACTGACGTGGGCTTGAAGGGTGAGGCCTTTACAACAATGTGTATGGAGGTACTCGATTTGGGCTGCCTGGTTAAAGAACCTGCGCTCACCAGCACCCTGAGTACCTTTCCTGAACTTTGATTCCTAGCTGGGTGAACTCGCCCTTCGGAGGCTAGATGGGACCAAACGTGTTAAGCTTGTGGGGAAAGCCTTTGACCAATGGCCAATATGCTTGTGCTTGTGCGAGGGTTACGCAGGCACTTGCAACACAGGGTTTTGACCTTACCATAAGCTGTCCCTTTGGGCTGAAGCAGGCGGCGTGTGTGGATCACAGCCTGGGAAGCAGGACCTCAGGGGAGTCTGCCAACAGACTGCCCTCCAGTATAGCCAGCTGAGAAAAGGTGGCAAGGCTGATGGATCCCGCTTACAACGAAATGTTTCTCTTCAGCAGAGGAGATTTTGCTACCACACGTCAGCAGCTCCTCTCCCTCAGAGTGCTGTTCCTGGGTAGACTAGGAAAAGCCACCACGTTCCCAGCTTAGGAGAGGCTCTTTTCCTAGTTGGTTTCAACCGTGAGAGAGCCAGAAGGGCTGATCTCCACCAGTCGGGCTGCACAGCCTGAGTGCTTCGGGTAGGGCAGTCCTGAGCCAATGTGCCACCTTAGGAATGCAAGCCAAGTTTCCTTGCCACAGGAAGGCACACCGAGGCCTGGTGTTTTCTCTATGAAACTGACGTGGGCTTGAAGGGTGAGGCCTTTACAACAATGTGTATGGAGGTACTCGATTTGGGCTGCCTGGTGAAAGAACCCGCGCTCACCAGCACCCTGAGTACCTTTCCTGAACTTTGATTCCTAGCTGGGTGAACTCGCCCTTCGGAGGCTAGATGGGACCAAACGTGTTAAGCTTGTGGGGAAAGCCTTTGACCAATGGCCAATATGCTTGTGCTTGTGCGAGGGTTACGCAGGCACTTGCAACACAGGGTTTTGACCTTACCATAAGCTGTCCCTTTGGGCTGAAGCAGGCGGCGTGTGTGGATCACAGCCTGGGAAGCAGGACCTCAGGGGAGTCTGCCAACAGACTGCCCTCCAGTATAGCCAGCTGAGAAAAGGTGGCAAGGCTGATGGATCCCGCTTACAACGAAATGTTTCTCTTCAGCAGAGGAGATTTTGCTACCACACGTCAGCAGCTCCTCTCCCTCAGAGTGCTGTTCCTGGGTAGGCTAGGAAAAGCCACCACGTTCCCCAGCTTAGGAGAGACTCTTTTCCTAGTTGGTTTCATCCGTGAGAGAGCCAGAAGGGCTGATCTCCACCAGTCGGGTTGCACAGCCTGAATGCTTTGGGTAGGGCAGTTCTGAGCCAATGTGCAACCTTAGGAATGCAAGCCAAGTTTCCTTGCCACAGGAAGGCACACCGAGGCCTGGTGTTTTCTCTATGAAACTGACGTGGGCTTGAAGGGTGAGGCCTTTACAACAATGTGTTTGGAGGTACTCGATTTGGGCTGCCTGGTGAAAGAACCTGCGCTCACCAGCACCCTGAGTACCTTTCCCGAACTTTGATTCCTAGCTAGGTGAACTCGCCCTTCGGAGGCTAGATGGGACCAAACGTGTTAAGCTTGTGGGGAAAGCCTTTGACCAATGGCCAATATGCTTGTGCTTGTGCGAGGGTTACGCAGGCACTTGCAACACAGGGTTTTGACCTTACCATAAGCTGTCCCTTTGGGCTGAAGCAGGCGGCGTGTGTGGATCACAGCCTGGGAAACAGGACCTCAGGGGAGTCTGCCAACAGACTGCCCTCCAGTATAGCCAGCTGAGAAAAGGTGGCAAGGCTGATGGATCCCGCTTACAACGAAATGTTTCTCTTCAGCAGAGGAGATTTTGCTACCACACGTCAGCAGCTCCTCTCCCTCAGAGTGCTGTTCCTGGGTAGACTAGGAAAAGCCACCACGTTCGCAGCTTAGGAGAGGCTCTTTTCCTAGTTGGTTTCAACCGTGAGAGAGCCAGAAGGGCTGATCTCCACCAGTCGGGCTGCACAGCCTGAGTGCTTCGGGTAGGGCAGTCCTGAGCCAATGTGCCACCTTAGGAATGCAAGCCAAGTTTCCTTGCCACAGGAAGGCACACCGAGGCCTGGTGTTTTCTCTATGAAACTGACGTGGGCTTGAAGGGTGAGGCCTTTACAACAATGTGTATGGAGGTACTCGATTTGGGCTGCCTGGTGAAAGAACCCGCGCTCACCAGCACCCTGAGTACCTTTCCTGAACTTTGATTCCTAGCTGGGTGAACTCGCCCTTCGGAGGCTAGATGGGACCAAACGTGTTAAGCTTGTGGGGAAAGCCTTTGACCAATGGCCAATATGCTTGTGCTTGTGCGAGGGTTACGCAGGCACTTGCAACACAGGGTTTTGACCTTACCATAAGCTGTCCCTTTGGGCTGAAGCAGGCGGCGTGTGTGGATCACAGCCTGGGAAGCAGGACCTCAGGGGAGTCTGCCAACAGACTGCCCTCCAGTATAGCCAGCTGAGAAAAGGTGGCAAGGCTGATGGATCCCGCTTACAACGAAATGTTTCTCTTCAGCAGAGGAGATTTTGCTACCACACGTCAGCAGCTCCTCTCCCTCAGAGTGCTGTTCCTGGGTAGACTAGGAAAAGCCACCACGTTCCCCAGCTTAGGAGAGACTCTTTTCCTAGTTGGTTTCATCCGTGAGAGAGCCAGAAGGGCTGATCTCCACCAGTCGGGCTGCACAGCCTGAGTGCTTCGGGTAGGGCAGTCCTGAGCCAATGTGCCACCTTAGGAATGCAAGCCAAGTTTCCTTGCCACAGGAAGGCACACCGAGGCCTGGTGTTTTCTCTATGAAACTGACGTGGGCTTGAAGGGTGAGGCCTTTACAACAATGTGTATGGAGGTACTCGATTTGGGCTGCCTGGTGAAAGAACCCGCGCTCACCAGCACCCTGAGTACCTTTCCTGAACTTTGATTCCTAGCTGGGTGAACTCGCCCTTCGGAGGCTAGATGGGACCAAACGTGTTAAGCTTGTGGGGAAAGCCTTTGACCAATGGCCAATATGCTTGTGCTTGTGCGAGGGTTACGCAGGCACTTGCAACACAGGGTTTTGACCTTACCATAAGCTGTCCCTTTGGGCTGAAGCAGGCGGCGTGTGTGGATCACAGCCTGGGAAGCAGGACCTCAGGGGAGTCTGCCAACAGACTGCCCTCCAGTATAGCCAGCTGAGAAAAGGTGGCAAGGCTGATGGAACCCGCTTACAACGAAATGTTTCTCTTCAGCAGAGGAGATTTTGCTACCACACGTCAGCAGCTCCTCTCCCTCAGAGTGCTGTTCCTGGGTAGACTAGGAAAAGCCACCACGTTCCCCAGCTTAGGAGAGACTCTTTTCCTAGTTGGTTTCATCCGTGAGAGAGCCAGAAGGGCTGATCTCCACCAGTCGGGCTGCACAGCCTGAGTGCTTCGGGTAGGGCAGTCCTGAGCCAATGTGCCACCTTAGGAATGCAAGCCAAGTTTCCTTGCCACAGGAAGGCTCACCGAGGCCTGGTGTTTTCTCTATGAAACTGACGTGGGCTTGAAGGGTGAGGCCTTTACAACAATGTGTATGGAGGTACTCGATTTGGGCTGCCTGGTGAAAGAACCTGCGCTCACCAGCACCCTGAGTACCTTTCCTGAACTTTGATTCCTAGCTGGGTGAACTCGCCCTTCGGAGGCTAGATGGGACCAAACGTGTTAAGTTGTGGGGAATGCCTTTGACCAATGGCCAATATGCTTGTGCTTGTGCGAGGGTTACGCAGGCACTTGCAACACAGGGTTTTTACCTTACCATAAGCTGTCCCTTTGGGCTGAAGCAGGCGGCGTGTGTGGATCACAGCCTGGGAAGCAGGACCTCAGGGGAGTCTGCCAACAGACTGCCCTCCAGTATAGCCAGCTGAGAAAAGGTGGCAAGGCTGATGGATCCCGCTTACAACGAAATGTTTCTCTTCAGCAGAGGAGATTTTGCTACCACACGTCAGCAGCTCCTCTCCCTCAGAGTGCTGTTCCTGGGTAGACTAGGAAAAGCCACCACGTTCCCAGCTTAGGAGAGGCTCTTTTCCTAGTTGGTTTCAACCGTGAGAGAGCCAGAAGGGCTGATCTCCACCAGTCGGGCTGCACAGCCTGAGTGCTTCGGGTAGGGCAGTCCTGAGCCAATGTGCCACCTTAGGAATGCAAGCCAAGTTTCCTTGCCACAGGAAGGCACACCGAGGCCTGGTGTTTTCTCTATGAAACTGACGTGGGCTTGAAGGGTGAGGCCTTTACAACAATGTGTATGGAGGTACTCGATTTGGGCTGCCTGGTGAAAGAACCTGCGCTCACCAGCACCCTGAGTACCTTTCCTGAACTTTGATTCCTAGCTGGGTGAACTCGCCCTTCGGAGGCTAGATGGGACCAAACGTGTTAAGCTTGTGGGGAAAGCCTTTGACCAATGGCCAATATGCTTGTGCTTGTGCGAGGGTTTCGCAGGCACTTGCCAACACAGGGTTTTTACCTTACCATAAGCTGTCCCTTTGGGCTGAAGCAGGCGGCTTGTGTGGATCACAGCCTGGGAAGCAGGACCTCAGGGGAGTCTGCCAACAGACTGCCCTCCAGTATAGCCAGCTGAGAAAAGGTGGCAAGGCTGATGGAACCCGCTTACAACGAAATGTTTCTCTTCAGCAGAGGAGATTTTGCTACCACACGTCAGCAGCTCCTCTCCCTCAGAGTGCTGTCCCTGGGTAGGCTAGGAAAAGCCACCACGTTCCCAGCTTAGGAGAGGCTCTTTTCCTAGCTGGTTTCAACCGTGAGAGAGCCAGAAGGGCTGATCTCCACCAGTCGGGCTGCACAGCCTGAGTGCTTCGGGTAGGGCAGTCCTGAGCCAATGTGCCACCTTAGGAATGCAAGCCAAGTTTCCTTGCCACAGGAAGGCTCACCGAGGCCTGGTGTTTTCTCTATGAAACTGACTTGGGCTTGAAGGGTGAGGCCTTTACAACAATGTGTTTGGAGGTACTCGATTTGGGCTGCCTGGTGAAAGAACCTGCGCTCACCAGCACCCTGAGTACCTTTCCTGAACTTTGATTCCTAGCTAGGTGAACTCGCCCTTCGGAGGCTAGATGGGACCAAACGTGTTAAGCTTGTGGGGAATGCCTTTGACCAATGGCCAATATGCTTGTGCTTGTGCGAGGGTTACGCATGCACTTGCAACACAGGGTTTTGACCTTACCATAAGCTGTCCCTTTGGGCTGAAGCAGGCGGCGTGTGTGGATCACAGCCTGGGAAGCAGGACCTCAGGGGAGTCTGCCAACAGACTGCCCTCCAGTATAGCCATCTGAGAAAAGGTGGCAAGGCTGATGGATCCCGCTTACAACGAAATGTTTCTCTTCAGTAGAGGAGATTTTGCTACCACACGTCAGCAGCTCCTCTCCCTCAGAGTGCTGTTCCTGGGTAGACTAGGAAAAGCCACCACGTTCCCAGCTTAGGAGAGGCTCTTTTCCTAGCTGGTTTCAACCGTGAGAGAGCCAGAAGGGCTGATCTCCACCAGTCGGGCTGCACAGCCTGAGTGCTTCGGGTGGGGCAGTCCTGAGCCAATGTGCCACCTTAGGAATGCAAGCCAAGTTTCCTTGCCACAGGAAGGCTCACCGAGGCCTGGTGTTTTCTCTATGAAACTGACGTGGGCTTGAAGGGTGAGGCCTTTACAACAATGTGTATGGAGGTACTCGATTTGGGCTGCCTGGTGAAAGAACCTGCGCTCACCAGCACCCTGAGTACCTTTCCTGAACTTTGATTCCTAGCTGGGGGAACTCGCCCTTCGGAGGCTAGATGGGACCAAACGTGTTAAGCTTGTGGGGAAAGCCTTTGACCAATGGCCAATATGCTTGTGCTTGTGCGAGGGTTACGCAGGCACTTGCAACACAGGGTTTTGACCTTACCATAAGCTGTCCCTTTGGGCTGAAGCAGGCGGCGTGTGTGGATCACAGCCTGGGAAGCAGGACCTCAGGGGAGTCTGCCAACAGACTGCCCTCCAGTATAGCCAGCTGAGAAAAGGTGGCAAGGCTGATGGATCCCGCTTACAACGAAATGTTTCTCTTCAGCAGAGGAGATTTTGCTACCACACGTCAGCAGCTCCTCTCCCTCAGAGTGCTGTTCCTGGGTAGACTAGGAAAAGCCACCACGTTCCCAGCTTAGGAGAGGCTCTTTTCCTAGTTGGTTTCAACCGTGAGAGAGCCAGAAGGGCTGATCTCCACCAGTCGGGCTGCACAACCTGAGTGCTTCGGGTAGGGCAGTCCTGAGCCAATGTGCCACCTTAGGAATGCAAGCCAAGTTTCCTTGCCACAGGAAGGCACACCGAGGCCTGGTGTTTTCTCTATGAAACTGACGTGGGCTTGAAGGGTGAGGCCTTTACAACAATGTGTATGGAGTTACTCGATTTGGGCTGCCTGGTGAAAGAACCTGCGCTCACCAGCACCCTGAGTACCTTTCCTGAACTTTGATTCCTAGCTAGGTGAACTCGCCCTTCGGAGGCTAGATGGGACCAAACGTGTTAAGCTTGTGGGGAAAGCCTTTGACCAATGGCCAATATGCTTGTGCTTGTGCGAGGGTTACGCAGGCACTTGCAACACAGGGTTTTGACCTTACCATAAGCTGTCCCTTTGGGCTGAAGCAGGCGGCGTGTGTGGATCACAGCCTGGGAAGCAGGACCTCAGGGGAGTCTGCCAACAGACTGCCCTCCAGTATAGCCAGCTGAGAAAAGGTGGCAAGGCTGATGGATCCCGCTTACAACGAAATGTTTCTCTTCAGCAGAGGAGATTTTGCTACCACACGTCAGCAGCTCCTCTCCCTCAGAGTGCTGTTCCTGGGTAGACTAGGAAAAGCCACCACGTTCCCAGCTTAGGAGAGGCTCTTTTCCTAGTTGGTTTCAACCGTGAGAGAGCCAGAAGGGCTGATCTCCACCAGTCGGGCTGCACAGCCTGAGTGCTTCGGGTAGGGCAGTCCTGAGCCAATGTGCCACCTTAGGAATGCAAGCCAAGTTTCCTTGCCACAGGAAGGCACACCGAGGCCTGGTGTTTTCTCTATGAAACTGACGTGGGCTTGAAGGGTGAGGCCTTTACAACAATGTGTATGGAGGTACTCGATTTGGGCTGCCTGGTGAAAGAACCTGCGCTCACCAGCACCCTGAGTACCTTTCCTGAACTTTGATTCCTAGCTGGGTGAACTCGCCCTTCGGAGGCTAGATGGGACCAAACGTGTTAAGCTTGTGGGGAAAGCCTTTGACCAATGGCCAATATGCTTGTGCTTGTGCGAGGGTTACGCAGGCACTTGCAACACAGGGTTTTGACCTTACCATAAGCTGTCCCTTTGGGCTGAAGCAGGCGGCGTGTGTGGATCACAGCCTGGGAAGCAGGACCTCAGGGGAGTCTGCCAACAGACTGCCCTCCAGTATAGCCAGCTGAGAAAAGGTGGCAAGGCTGATGGATCCCGCTTACAACGAAATGTTTCTCTTCAGCAGAGGAGATTTTGCTAACCACACGTCAGCAGCTCCTCTCCCTCAGAGTGCTGTTCCTGGGTAGGCTAGGAAAAGCCACCACGTTCCCCAGCTTAGGAGAGACTCTTTTCCTAGTTGGTTTCATCCGTGAGAGAGCCAGAAGGGCTGATCTCCACCAGTCGGGTTGCACAGCCTGAATGCTTTGGGTAGGGCAGTTCTGAGCCAATGTGCAACCTTAGGAATGCAAGCCAAGTTTCCTTGCCACAGGAAGGCACACCGAGGCCTGGTGTTTTCTCTATGAAACTGACGTGGGCTTGAAGGGTGAGGCCTTTACAACAATGTGTTTGGAGGTACTCGATTTGGGCTGCCTGGTGAAAGAACCTGCGCTCACCAGCACCCTGAGTACCTTTCCCGAACTTTGATTCCTAGCTAGGTGAACTCGCCCTTCGGAGGCTAGATGGGACCAAACGTGTTAAGCTTGTGGGGAAAGCCTTTGACCAATGGCCAATATGCTTGTGCTTGTGCGAGGGTTACGCAGGCACTTGCAACACAGGGTTTTGACCTTACCATAAGCTGTCCCTTTGGGCTGAAGCAGGCGGCGTGTGTGGATCACAGCCTGGGAAACAGGACCTCAGGGGAGTCTGCCAACAGACTGCCCTCCAGTATAGCCAGCTGAGAAAAGGTGGCAAGGCTGATGGATCCCGCTTACAACGAAATGTTTCTCTTCAGCAGAGGAGATTTTGCTACCACACGTCAGCAGCTCCTCTCCCTCAGAGTGCTGTTCCTGGGTACACTAGGAAAAGCCACCACGTTCCCAGCTTAGGAGAGGCTCTTTTCCTAGTTGGTTTCAACCGTGAGAGAGCCAGAAGGGCTGATCTCCACCAGTCGGGCTGCACAGCCTGAGTGCTTCGGGTAGGGCAGTCCTGAGCCAATGTGCCACCTTAGGAATGCAAGCCAAGTTTCCTTGCCACAGGAAGGCTCACCGAGGCCTGGTGTTTTCTCTATGAAACTGACGTGGGCTTGAAGGGTGAGGCCTTTACAACAATGTGTATGGAGGTACTCGATTTGGGCTGCCTGGTGAAAGAACCTGCGCTCACCAGCACCCTGAGTACCTTTCCTGAACTTTGATTCCTAGCTAGGTGAACTCGCCCTTCGGAGGCTAGATGGGACCAAACGTGTTAAGCTTGTGGGGAAAGCCTTTGACCAATGGCCAATATGCTTGTGCTTGTGCGAGGGTTACGCAGGCACTTGCAACACAGGGTTTTGACCTTACCATAAGCTGTCCCTTTGGGCTGAAGCAGGCGGCGTGTGTGGATCACAGCCTGGGAAGCAGGACCTCAGGGGAGTCTGCCAACAGACTGCCCTCCAGTATAGCCAGCTGAGAAAAGGTGGCAAGGCTGATGGATCCCGCTTACAACGAAATGTTTCTCTTCAGCAGAGGAGATTTTGCTACCACACGTCAGCAGCTCCTCTCCCTCAGAGTGCTGTTCCTGGGTAGACTAGGAAAAGCCACCACGTTCCCAGCTTAGGAGAGGCTCTTTTCCTAGTTGGTTTCAACCGTGAGAGAGCCAGAAGGGCTGATCTCCACCAGTCGGGCTGCACAGCCTGAGTGCTTCGGGTAGGGCAGTCCTGAGCCAATGTGCCACCTTAGGAATGCAAGCCAAGTTTCCTTGCCACAGGAAGGCACACCGAGGCCTGGTGTTTTCTCTATGAAACTGACGTGGGCTTGAAGGGTGAGGCCTTTACAACAATGTGTATGGAGGTACTCGATTTGGGCTGCCTGGTGAAAGAACCTGCGCTCACCAGCACCCTGAGTACCTTTCCTGAACTTTGATTCCTAGCTGGGTGAACTCGCCCTTCGGTGGCTAGATGGGACCAAACGTGTTAAGCTTGTGGGGAAAGCCTTTGACCAATGGCCAATATGCTTGTGCTTGTGCGAGGGTTACGCAGGCACTTGCCAACACACGGATTTTACCTTACCATAAGCTGTCCCTTTGGGCTGAAGCAGGCGGCGTGTGTGGATCACAGCCTGGGAAGCAGGACCTCAGGGGAGTCTGCCAACAGACTGCCCTCCAGTATAGCCAGCTGAGAAAAGGTGGCAAGGCTGATGGATCCCGCTTACAACGAAATGTTTCTCTTCAGCAGAGGAGATTTTGCTACCACACGCCAGCAGCTCCTCTCCCTCAGAGTGCTGTTCCTGGGTAGACTAGGAAAAGCCACCACGTTCCCCAGCTTAGGAGAGACTCTTTTCCTAGTTGGTTTCATCCGTGAGAGAGCCAGAAGGGCTGATCTCCACCAGTCGGGCTGCACAGCCTGAGTGCTTCGGGTAGGGCAGTCCTGAGCCAATGTGCCACCTTAGGAATGCAAGCCAAGTTTCCTTGCCACAGGAAGGCACACCGAGGCCTGGTGTTTTCTCTATGAAACTGACGTGGGCTTGAAGGGTGAGGCCTTTACAACAATGTGTATGGAGGTACTCGATTTGGGCTGCCTGGTGAAAGAACCTGCGCTCACCAGCACCCTGAGTACCTTTCCTGAACTTTGATTCCTAGCTGGGTGAACTCGCTCTTCGGAGGCTAGATGGGACCAAACGTGTTAAGCTTGTGGGGAAAGCCTTTGACCAATGGCCAATATGCTTGTGCTTGTGCGAGGGTTACGCAGGCACTTGCAACACAGGGTTTTGACCTTACCATAAGCTGTCCCTTTGGGCTGAAGCAGGCGGCGTGTGTGGATCACAGCCTGGGAAGCAGGACCTCAGGGGAGTCTGCCAACAGACTGCCCTCCAGTATAGCCAGCTGAGAAAAGGTGGCAAGGCTGATGGATCCCGCTTACAACGAAATGTTTCTCTTCAGCAGAGGAGATTTTGCTACCACACGTCAGCAGCTCCTCTCCCTCAGAGTGCTGTTCCTGGGTAGACTAGGAAAAGCCACCACGTTCCCAGCTTAGGAGAGGCTCTTTTCCTAGTTGGTTTCAACCGTGAGAGAGCCAGAAGGGCTGATCTCCACCAGTCGGGCTGCACAGCCTGAGTGCTTCGGGTAGGGCAGTCCTGAGCCAATGTGCCACCTTAGGAATGCAAGCCAAGTTTCCTTGCCACAGGAAGGCACACCGAGGCCTGGTGTTTTCTCTATGAAACTGACGTGGGCTTGAAGGGTGAGGCCTTTACAACAATGTGTATGGAGGTACTCGATTTGGGCTGCCTGGTGAAAGAACCCGCGCTCACCAGCACCCTGAGTACCTTTCCTGAACTTTGATTCCTAGCTGGGTGAACTCGCCCTTCGGAGGCTAGATGGGACCAAACGTGTTAAGCTTGTGGGGAAAGCCTTTGACCAATAGCCAATATGCTTGTGCTTGTGCGAGGGTTACGCAGGCACTTGCAACACAGGGTTTTGACCTTACCATAAGCTGTCCCTTTGGGCTGAAGCAGGCGGCGTGTGTGGATCACAGCCTGGGAAGCAGGACCTCAGGGGAGTCTGCCAACAGACTGCCCTCCAGTATAGCCAGCTGAGAAAAGGTGGCAAGGCTGATGGATCCCGCTTACAACGAAATGTTTCTCTTCAGCAGAGGAGATTTTGCTACCACACGTCAGCAGCTCCTCTCCCTCAGAGTGCTGTTCCTGGGTAGGCTAGGAAAAGCCACCACGTTCCCCAGCTTAGGAGAGACTCTTTTCCTAGTTGGTTTCATCCGTGAGAGAGCCAGAAGGGCTGATCTCCACCAGTCGGGTTGCACAGCCTGAATGCTTTGGGTAGGGCAGTTCTGAGCCAATGTGCAACCTTAGGAATGCAAGCCAAGTTTCCTTGCCACAGGAAGGCACACCGAGGCCTGGTGTTTTCTCTATGAAACTGACGTGGGCTTGAAGGGTGAGGCCTTTACAACAATGTGTTTGGAGGTACTCGATTTGGGCTGCCTGGTGAAAGAACCTGCGCTCACCAGCACCCTGAGTACCTTTCCCGAACTTTGATTCCTAGCTAGGTGAACTCGCCCTTCGGAGGCTAGATGGGACCAAACGTGTTAAGCTTGTGGGGAAAGCCTTTGACCAATGGCCAATATGCTTGTGCTTGTGCGAGGGTTACGCAGGCACTTGCAACACAGGGTTTTGACCTTACCATAAGCTGTCCCTTTGGGCTGAAGCAGGCGGCGTGTGTGGATCACAGCCTGGGAAACAGGACCTCAGGGGAGTCTGCCAACAGACTGCCCTCCAGTATAGCCAGCTGAGAAAAGGTGGCAAGGCTGATGGATCCCGCTTACAACGAAATGTTTCTCTTCAGCAGAGGAGATTTTGCTACCACACGTCAGCAGCTCCTCTCCCTCAGAGTGCTGTTCCTGGGTAGACTAGGAAAAGCCACCACGTTCGCAGCTTAGGAGAGGCTCTTTTCCTAGTTGGTTTCAACCGTGAGAGAGCCAGAAGGGCTGATCTCCACCAGTCGGGCTGCACAGCCTGAGTGCTTCGGGTAGGGCAGTCCTGAGCCAATGTGCCACCTTAGGAATGCAAGCCAAGTTTCCTTGCCACAGGAAGGCACACCGAGGCCTGGTGTTTTCTCTATGAAACTGACGTGGGCTTGAAGGGTGAGGCCTTTACAACAATGTGTATGGAGGTACTCGATTTGGGCTGCCTGGTGAAAGAACCCGCGCTCACCAGCACCCTGAGTACCTTTCCTGAACTTTGATTCCTAGCTGGGTGAACTCGCCCTTCGGAGGCTAGATGGGACCAAACGTGTTAAGCTTGTGGGGAAAGCCTTTGACCAATGGCCAATATGCTTGTGCTTGTGCGAGGGTTACGCAGGCACTTGCAACACAGGGTTTTGACCTTACCATAAGCTGTCCCTTTGGGCTGAAGCAGGCGGCGTGTGTGGATCACAGCCTGGGAAGCAGGACCTCAGGGGAGTCTGCCAACAGACTGCCCTCCAGTATAGCCAGCTGAGAAAAGGTGGCAAGGTTGATGGATCCCGCTTACAACGAAATGTTTCTCTTCAGCAGAGGAGATTTTGCTACCACACGTCAGCAGCTCCTCTCCCTCAGAGTGCTGTTCCTGGGTAGACTAGGAAAAGCCACCACGTTCCCCAGCTTAGGAGAGACTCTTTTCCTAGTTGGTTTCATCCGTGAGAGAGCCAGAAGGGCTGATCTCCACCAGTCGGGCTGCACAGCCTGAGTGCTTCGGGTAGGGCAGTCCTGAGCCAATGTGCCACCTTAGGAATGCAAGCCAAGTTTCCTTGCCACAGGAAGGCACACCGAGGCCTGGTGTTTTCTCTATGAAACTGACGTGGGCTTGAAGGGTGAGGCCTTTACAACAATGTGTATGGAGGTACTCGATTTGGGCTGCCTGGTGAAAGAACCCGCGCTCACCAGCACCCTGAGTACCTTTCCTGAACTTTGATTCCTAGCTGGGTGAACTCGCCCTTCGGAGGCTAGATGGGACCAAACGTGTTAAGCTTGTGGGGAAAGCCTTTGACCAATGGCCAATATGCTTGTGCTTGTGCGAGGGTTACGCAGGCACTTGCAACACAGGGTTTTGACCTTACCATAAGCTGTCCCTTTGGGCTGAAGCAGGCGGCGTGTGTGGATCACAGCCTGGGAAACAGGACCTCAGGGGAGTCTGCCAACAGACTGCCCTCCAGTATAGCCAGCTGAGAAAAGGTGGCAAGGCTGATGGATCCCGCTTACAACGAAATGTTTCTCTTCAGCAGAGGAGATTTTGCTACCACACGTCAGCAGCTCCTCTCCCTCAGAGTGCTGTTCCTGGGTAGGCTAGGAAAAGCCACCACGTTCCCCAGCTTAGGAGAGACTCTTTTCCTAGTTGGTTTCATCCGTGAGAGAGCCAGAAGGGCTGATCTCCACCAGTCGGGTTGCACAGCCTGAATGCTTTGGGTAGGGCAGTTCTGAGCCAATGTGCAACCTTAGGAATGCAAGCCAAGTTTCCTTGCCACAGGAAGGCACACCGAGGCCTGGTGTTTTCTCTATGAAACTGACGTGGGCTTGAAGGGTGAGGCCTTTACAACAATGTGTATGGAGGTACTCGATTTGGGCTGCCTGGTGAAAGAACCCGCGCTCACCAGCACCCTGAGTACCTTTCCTGAACTTTGATTCCTAGCTGGGTGAACTCGCCCTTCGGAGGCTAGATGGGACCAAACGTGTTAAGATTGTGGGGAATGCCTTTGACCAATGGCCAATATGCTTGTGCTTGTGCGAGGGTTACGCAGGCACTTGCAACACAGGGTTTTGACCTTACCATAAGCTGTCCCTTTGGGCTGAAGCAGGCGGCGTGTGTGGATCACAGCCTGGGAAGCAGGACCTCAGGGGAGTCTGCCAACAGACTGCCCTCCAGTATAGCCAGCTGAGAAAAGGTGGCAAGGCTGATGGATCCCGCTTACAACGAAATGTTTCTCTTCAGCAGAGGAGATTTTGCTACCACACGTCAGCAGCTCCTCTCCCTCAGAGTGCTGTTCCTGGGTAGACTAGGAAAAGCCACCACGTTCCCCAGCTTAGGAGAGACTCTTTTCCTAGTTGGTTTCATCCGTGAGAGAGCCAGAAGGGCTGATCTCCACCAGTCGGGCTGCACAGCCTGAGTGCTTCGGGTAGGGCAGTCCTGAGCCAATGTGCCACCTTAGGAATGCAAGCCAAGTTTCCTTGCCACAGGAAGGCTCACCGAGGCCTGGTGTTTTCTCTATGAAACTGACGTGGGCTTGAAGGGTGAGGCCTTTACAACAATGTGTATGGAGGTACTCGATTTGGGCTGCCTGGTGAAGGAACCTGCGCTCACCAGCACCCTGAGTACCTTTCCTGAACTTTGATTCCTAGCTGGGTGAACTCGCCCTTCGGAGGCTAGATGGGACCAAACGTGTTAAGCTTGTGGGGAAAGCCTTTGACCAATGGCCAATATGCTTGTGCTTGTGCGAGGGTTACGCAGGCACTTGCAACACAGGGTTTTGACCTTACCATAAGCTGTCCCTTTGGGCTGAAGCAGGCGGCGTGTGTGGATCACAGCCTGGGAAGCAGGACCTCAGGGGAGTCTGCCAACAGACTGCCCTCCAGTATAGCCAGCTGAGAAAAGGTGGCAAGGCTGATGGATCCCGCTTACAACGAAATGTTTCTCTTCAGCAGAGGAGATTTTGCTACCACACGTCAGCAGCTCCTCTCCCTCAGAGTGCTGTTCCTGGGTAGACTAGGAAAAGCCACCACGTTCCCAGCTTAGGAGAGGCTCTTTTCCTAGTTGGTTTCAACCGTGAGAGAGCCAGAAGGGCTGATCTCCACCAGTCGGGCTGCACAGCCTGAGTGCTTCGGGTAGGGCAGTCCTGAGCCAATGTGCCACCTTAGGAATGCAAGCCAAGTTTCCTTGCCACAGGAAGGCACACCGAGGCCTGGTGTTTTCTCTATGAAACTGACGTGGGCTTGAAGGGTGAGGCCTTTACAACAATGTGTATGGAGGTACTCGATTTGGGCTGCCTGGTGAAAGAACCCGCGCTCACCAGCACCCTGAGTACCTTTCCTGAACTTTGATTCCTAGCTGGGTGAACTCGCCCTTCGGAGGCTAGATGGGACCAAACGTGTTAAGCTTGTGGGGAATGCCTTTGACCAATGGCCAATATGCTTGTGCTTGTGCGAGGGTTACGCAGGCACTTGCAACACAGGATTTTGACCTTACCATAAGCTGTCCCTTTGGGCTGAAGCAGGCGGCGTGTGTGGATCACAGCCTGGGAAGCAGGACCTCAGGGGAGTCTGCCAACAGACTGCCCTCCAGTATAGCCAGCTGAGAAAAGGTGGCAAGGCTGATGGATCCCGCTTACAACGAAATGTTTCTCTTCAGCAGAGGAGATTTTGCTACCACACGTCAGCAGCTCCTCTCCCTCAGAGTGCTGTTCCTGGGTAGACTAGGAAAAGCCACCATGTTCCCCAGCTTAGGAGAGGCTCTTTTCCTAGTTGGTTTCAACCGTGAGAGAGCCAGAAGGGCTGATCTCCACCAGTCGGGCTGCACAGCCTGAGTGCTTCGGGTAGGGCAGTCCTGAGCCAATGTGCCACCTTAGGAATGCAAGCCAAGTTTCCTTGCCACAGGAAGGCACACCGAGGCCTGGTGTTTTCTCTATGAAACTGACGTGGGCTTGAAGGGTGAGGCCTTTACAACAATGTGTATGGAGGTACTCGATTTGGGCTGCCTGGTGAAAGAACCCGCGCTCACCAGCACCCTGAGTACCTTTCCTGAACTTTGATTCCTAGCTGGGTGAACTCGCCCTTCGGAGGCTAGATGGGACCAAACGTGTTAAGCTTGTGGGGAAAGCCTTTGACCAATGGCCAATATGCTTGTGCTTGTGCGAGGGTTACGCAGGCACTTGCAACACAGGGTTTTGACCTTACCATAAGCTGTCCCTTTGGGCTGAAGCAGGCGGCGTGTGTGGATCACAGCCTGGGAAGCAGGACCTCAGGGGAGTCTGCCAACAGACTGCCCTCCAGTATAGCCAGCTGAGAAAAGGTGGCAAGGCTGATGGATCCCGCTTACAACGAAATGTTTCTCTTCAGCAGAGGAGATTTTGCTACCACACGTCAGCAGCTCCTCTCCCTCAGAGTGCTGTTCCTGGGTAGACTAGGAAAAGCCACCACGTTCCCAGCTTAGGAGAGGCTCTTTTCCTAGTTGGTTTCAACCGTGAGAGAGCCAGAAGGGCTGATCTCCACCAGTCGGGCTGCACAGCCTGAGTGCTTCGGGTAGGGCAGTCCTGAGCCAATGTGCCACCTTAGGAATGCAAGCCAAGTTTCCTTGCCACAGGAAGGCACACCGAGGCCTGGTGTTTTCTCTATGAAACTGACGTGGGCTTGAAGGGTGAGGCCTTTACAACAATGTGTATGGAGGTACTCGATTTGGGCTGCCTGGTGAAAGAACCCGCGCTCACCAGCACCCTGAGTACCTTTCCTGAACTTTGATTCCTAGCTGGGTGAACTCGCACTTCGGAGGCTAGATGGGACCAAACGTGATAAGCTTGTGGGGAAAGCCTTTGACCAATGGCCAATATGCTTGTGCTTGTGCGAGGGTTACGCAGGCACTTGCAACACAGGGTTTTGACCTTACCATAAGCTGTCCCTTTGGTCTGAAGCAGGCGGCGTGTGTGGATCACAGCCTGGGAAGCAGGACCTCAGGGGAGTCTGCCAACAGACTGCCCTCCAGTATAGCCAGCTGAGAAAAGGTGGCAAGGCTGATGGATCCCGCTTACAACGAAATGTTTCTCTTCAGCAGAGGAGATTTTGCTACCACACGTCAGCAGCTCCTCTCCCTCAGAGTGCTGTTCCTGGGTAGGCTAGGAAAAGCCACCACGTTCCCCAGCTTAGGAGAGACTCTTTTCCTAGTTGGTTTCATCCGTGAGAGAGCCAGAAGGGCTGATCTCCACCAGTCGGGCTGCACAGCCTGAGTGCTTCGGGTAGGGCAGTCCTGAGCCAATGTGCCACCTTAGGAATGCAAGCCAAGTTTCCTTGCCACAGGAAGGCACACCGAGGCCTGGTGTTTTCTCTATGAAACTGACGTGGGCTTGAAGGGTGAGGCCTTTACAACAATGTGTTTGGAGGTACTCGATTTGGGCTGCCTGGTGAAAGAACCTGCGCTCACCAGCACCCTGAGTACCTTTCCTGAACTTTGATTCCTAGCTAGGTGAACTCGCCCTTCGGAGGCTAGATGGGACCAAACGTGTTAAGCTTGTGGGGAAAGCCTTTGACCAATGGCCAATATGCTTGTGCTTGTGCGAGGGTTACGCAGGCACTTGCAACACAGGGTTTTGACCTTACCATAAGCTGTCCCTTTGGGCTGAAGCAGGCGGCGTGTGTGGATCACAGCCTGGGAAGCAGGACCTCAGGGGAGTCTGCCAACAGACTGCCCTCCAGTATAGCCAGCTGAGAAAAGGTGGCAAGGCTGATGGATCCCGCTTACAACGAAATGTTTCTCTTCAGCAGAGGAGATTTTGCTACCACACGTCAGCAGCTCCTCTCCCTCAGAGTGCTGTTCCTGGGTAGACTAGGAAAAGCCACCACGTTCCCAGCTTAGGAGAGGCTCTTTTCCTAGTTGGTTTCAACCGTGAGAGAGCCAGAAGGGCTGATCTCCACCAGTCGGGCTGCACAGCCTGAGTGCTTCGGGTAGGGCAGTCCTGAGCCAATGTGCCACCTTAGGAATGCAAGCCAAGTTTCCTTGCCACAGGAAGGCACACCGAGGCCTGGTGTTTTCTCTATGAAACTGACGTGGGCTTGAAGGGTGAGGCCTTTACAACAATGTGTATGGAGGTACTCGATTTGGGCTGCCTGGTGAAAGAACCCGCGCTCACCAGCACCCTGAGTACCTTTCCTGAACTTTGATTCCTAGCTGGGTGAACTCGCCCTTCGGAGGCTAGATGGGACCAAACGTGTTAAGCTTGTGGGGAAAGCCTTTGACCAATGGCCAATATGCTTGTGCTTGTGCGAGGGTTACGCAGGCACTTGCAACACAGGGTTTTGACCTTACCATAAGCTGTCCCTTTGGGCTGAAGCAGGCGGCGTGTGTGGATCACAGCCTGGGAAGCAGGACCTCAGGGGAGTCTGCCAACAGACTGCCCTCCAGTATAGCCAGCTGAGAAAAGGTGGCAAGGCTGATGGATCCCGCTTACAACGAAATGTTTCTCTTCAGCAGAGGAGATTTTGCTACCACACGTCAGCAGCTCCTCTCCCTCAGAGTGCTGTTCCTGGGTAGACTAGGAAAAGCCACCACGTTCCCAGCTTAGGAGAGGCTCTTTTCCTAGTTGGTTTCAACCGTGAGAGAGCCAGAAGGGCTGATCTCCACCAGTCGGGCTGCACAGCCTGAGTGCTTCGGGTAGGGCAGTCCTGAGCCAATGTGCCACCTTAGGAATGCAAGCCAAGTTTCCTTGCCACAGGAAGGCACACCGAGGCCTGGTGTTTTCTCTATGAAACTGACGTGGGCTTGAAGGGTGAGGCCTTTACAACAATGTGTATGGAGGTACTCGATTTGGGCTGCCTGGTGAACGAACCCGCGCTCACCAGCACCCTGAGTACCTTTCCTGAACTTTGATTCCTAGCTGGGTGAACTCGCCCTTCGGAGGCTAGATGGGACCAAACGTGTTAAGCTTGTGGGGAAAGCCTTTGACCAATGGCCAATATGCTTGTGCTTGTGCGAGGGTTACGCAGGCACTTGCAACACAGTGTTTTGAGCTTACCATAAGCTGTCCCTTTGGGCTGAAGCAGGCGGCGTGTGTGGATCACAGCCTGGGAAGCAGGACCTCAGGGGAGTCTGCCAACAGACTGCCCTCCAGTATAGCCAGCTGAGAAAAGGTGGCAAGGCTGATGGATCCCGCTTACAACGAAATGTTTCTCTTCAGCAGAGGAGATTTTGCTACCACACGTCAGCAGCTCCTCTCCCTCAGAGTGCTGTTCCTGGGTAGGCTAGGAAAAGCCACCACGTTCCCCAGCTTAGGAGAGACTCTTTTCCTAGTTGGTTTCATCCGTGAGAGAGCCGGAAGGGCTGATCTCCACCAGTCGGGTTGCACAGCCTGAATGCTTTGGGTAGGGCAGTTCTGAGCCAATGTGCAACCTTAGGAATGCAAGCCAAGTTTCCTTGCCACAGGAAGGCACACCGAGGCCTGGTGTTTTCTCTATGAAACTGACGTGGGCTTGAAGGGTGAGGCCTTTACAACAATGTGTTTGGAGGTACTCGATTTGGGCTGCCTGGTGAAAGAACCTGCGCTCACCAGCACCCTGAGTACCTTTCCTGAACTTTGATTCCTAGCTAGGTGAACTCGCCCTTCGGAGGCTAGATGGGACCAAACGTGTTAAGCTTGTGGGGAAAGCCTTTGACCAATGGCCAATATGCTTGTGCTTGTGCGAGGGTTACGCAGGCACTTGCAACACAGGGTTTTGACCTTACCATAAGCTGTCCCTTTGGGCTGAAGCAGGCGGCGTGTGTGGATCACAGCCTGGGAAACAGGACCTCAGGGGAGTCTGCCAACAGACTGCCCTCCAGTATAGCCAGCTGAGAAAAGGTGGCAAGGCTGATGGATCCCGCTTACAACGAAATGTTTCTCTTCAGCAGAGGAGATTTTGCTACCACACGTCAGCAGCTCCTCTCCCTCAGAGTGCTGTTCCTGGGTAGACTAGGAAAAGCCACCACGTTCCCAGCTTAGGAGAGGCTCTTTTCCTAGTTGGTTTCAACCGTGAGAGAGCCAGAAGGGCTGATCTCCACCAGTCGGGCTGCACAGCCTGAGTGCTTCGGGTAGGGCAGTCCTGAGCCAATGTGCCACCTTAGGAATGCAAGCCAAGTTTCCTTGCCACAGGAAGGCACACCGAGGCCTGGTGTTTTCTCTATGAAACTGACGTGGGCTTGAAGGGTGAGGCCTTTACAACAATGTGTATGGAGGTACTCGATTTGGGCTGCCTGGTGAAAGAACCCGCACTCACCAGCACCCTGAGTACCTTTCCTGAACTTTGATTCCTAGCTGGGTGAACTCGCCCTTCGGAGGCTAGATGGGACCAAACGTGTTAAGCTTGTGGGGAAAGCCTTTGACCAATGGCCAATATGCTTGTGCTTGTGCGAGGGTTACGCAGGCACTTGCAACACAGGGTTTTGACCTTACCATAAGCTGTCCCTTTGGGCTGAAGCAGGCGGCGTGTGTGGATCACAGCCTGGGAAGCAGGACCTCAGGGGAGTCTGCCAACAGACTGCCCTCCAGTATAGCCAGCTGAGAAAAGGTGGCAAGGCTGATGGATCCCGCTTACAACGAAATGTTTCTCTTCAGCAGAGGAGATTTTGCTACCACACGTCAGCAGCTCCTCTCCCTCAGAGTGCTGTTCCTGGGTAGACTAGGAAAAGCCACCACGTTCCCCAGCTTAGGAGAGACTCTTTTCCTAGTTGGTTTCATCCGTGAGAGAGCCAGAAGGGCTGATCTCCACCAGTCGGGCTGCACAGCCTGAGTGCTTCGGGTAGGGCAGTCCTGAGCCAATGTGCCACCTTAGGAATGCAAGCCAAGTTTCCTTGCCACAGGAAGGCTCACCGAGGCCTGGTGTTTTCTCTATGAAACTGACGTGGGCTTGAAGGGTGAGGCCTTTACAACAATGTGTATGGAGGTACTCGATTTGGGCTGCCTGGTGAAAGAACCTGCGCTCACCAGCACCCTGAGTACCTTTCCTGAACTTTGATTCCTAGCTGGGTGAACTCGCCCTTCGGAGGCTAGATGGGACCAAACGTGTTAAGCTTGTGGGGAAAGCCTTTGACCAATGGCCAATATGCTTGTGTTTGTGCGAGGGTTACGCAGGCACTTGCAACACAGGGTTTTGACCTTACCATAAGCTGTCCCTTTGGGCTGAAGCAGGCGGCGTGTGTGGATCACAGCCTGGGAAGCAGGACCTCAGGGGAGTCTGCCAACAGACTGCCCTCCAGTATAGCCAGCTGAGAAAAGGTGGCAAGGCTGATGGATCCCGCTTACAACGAAATGTTTCTCTTCAGCAGAGGAGATTTTGCTACCACACGTCAGCAGCTCCTCTCCCTCAGAGTGCTGTTCCTGGGTAGGCTAGGAAAAGCCACCACGTTCCCCAGCTTAGGAGAGACTCTTTTCCTAGTTGGTTTCATCCGTGAGAGAGCCAGAAGGGCTGATCTCCACCAGTCGGGTTGCACAGCCTGAATGCTTTGGGTAGGGCAGTTCTGAGCCAATGTGCAACCTTAGGAATGCAAGCCAAGTTTCCTTGCCACAGGAAGGCACACCGAGGCCTGGTGTTTTCTCTATGAAACTGACGTGGGCTTGAAGGGTGAGGCCTTTACAACAATGTGTTTGGAGGTACTCGATTTGGGCTGCCTGGTGAAAGAACCTGCGCTCACCAGCACCCTGAGTACCTTTCCTGAACTTTGATTCCTAGCTAGGTGAACTCGCCCTTCGGAGGCTAGATGGGACCAAACGTGTTAAGCTTGTGGGGAAAGCCTTTGACCAATGGCCAATATGCTTGTGCTTGTGCGAGGGTTACGCAGGCACTTGCAACACAGGGTTTTGACCTTACCATAAGCTGTCCCTTTGGGCTGAAGCAGGTGGCGTGTGTGGATCACAGCCTGGGAAACAGGACCTCAGGGGAGTCTGCCAACAGACTGCCCTCCAGTATAGCCAGCTGAGAAAAGGTGGCAAGGCTGATGGATCCCGCTTACAACGAAATGTTTCTCTTCAGCAGAGGAGATTTTGCTACCACACGTCAGCAGCTCCTCTCCCTCAGAGTGCTGTTCCTGGGTAGGCTAGGAAAAGCCACCACGTTCCCCAGCTTAGGAGAGACTCTTTTCCTAGTTGGTTTCATCCGTGAGAGAGCCAGAAGGGCTTATCTCCACCAGTCGGGTTGCACAGCCTGAATGCTTTGGGTAGGGCAGTTCTGAGCCAATGTGCAACCTTAGGAATGCAAGCCAAGTTTCCTTGCCACAGGAAGGCACACCGAGGCCTGGTGTTTTCTCTATGAAACTGACGTGGGCTTGAAGGGTGAGGCCTTTACAACAATGTGTTTGGAGGTACTCGATTTGGGCTGCCTGGTGAAAGAACCTGCGCTCACCAGCACCCTGAGTACCTTTCCTGAACTTTGATTCCTAGCTAGGTGAACTCGCCCTTCGGAGGCTAGATGGGACCAAACGTGTTAAGCTTGTGGGGAAAGCCTTTGACCAATGGCCAATATGCTTGTGCTTGTGCGAGGGTTACGCAGGCACTTGCAACACAGGGTTTTGACCTTACCATAAGCTGTCCCTTTGGGCTGAAGCAGGCGGCGTGTGTGGATCACAGCCTGGGAAGCAGGACCTCAGGGGAGTCTGCCAACAGACTGCCCTCCAGTATAGCCAGCTGAGAAAAGGTGGCAAGGCTGATGGATCCCGCTTACAACGAAATGTTTCTCTTCAGCAGAGGAGATTTTGCTACCACACGTCAGCAGCTCCTCTCCCTCAGAGTGCTGTTCCTGGGTAGACTAGGAAAAGCCACCACGTTCCCAGCTTAGGAGAGGCTCTTTTCCTAGTTGGTTTCAACCGTGAGAGAGCCAGAAGGGCTGATCTCCACCAGTCGGGCTGCACAGCCTGAGTGCTTCGGGTAGGGCAGTCCTGACCCAATGTGCCACCTTAGGAATGCAAGCCAAGTTTCCTTGCCACAGGAAGGCACACCGAGGCCTGGTGTTTTCTCTATGAAACTGACGTGGGCTTGAAGGGTGAGGCCTTTACAACAATGTGTATGGAGGTACTCGATTTGGGCTGCCTGGTGAAAGAACCCGCGCTCACCAGCACCCTGAGTACCTTTCCTGAACTTTGATTCCTAGCTGGGTGAACTCGCCCTTCGGAGGCTAGATGGGACCAAACGTGTTAAGCTTGTGGGGAAAGCCTTTGACCAATGGCCAATATGCTTGTGCTTGTGCGAGGGTTACGCAGGCACTTGCAACACAGGGTTTTGACCTTACCATAAGCTGTCCCTTTGGGCTGAAGCAGGCGGCGTGTGTGGATCACAGCCTGGGAAGCAGGACCTCAGGGGAGTCTGCCAACAGACTGCCCTCCAGTATAGCCAGCTGAGAAAAGGTGGCAAGGCTGATGGATCCCGCTTACAACGAAATGTTTCTCTTCAGCAGAGGAGATTTTGCTACCACACGTCAGCAGCTCCTCTCCCTCAGAGTGCTGTTCCTGGGTAGGCTAGGAAAAGCCACCACGTTCCCCAGCTTAGGAGAGACTCTTTTCCTAGTTGGTTTCATCCGTGAGAGAGCCAGAAGGGCTGATCTCCACCAGTCGGTTTGCACAGCCTGAATGCTTTGGGTAGGGCAGTTCTGAGCCAATGTGCAACCTTAGGAATGCAAGCCAAGTTTCCTTGCCACAGGAAGGCACACCGAGGCCTGGTGTTTTCTCTATGAAACTGACGTGGGCTTGAAGGGTGAGGCCTTTACAACAATGTGTTTGGAGGTACTCGATTTGGGCTGCCTGGTGAAAGAACCTGCGCTCACCAGCACCCTGAGTACCTTTCCTGAACTTTGATTCCTAGCTAGGTGAACTCGCCCTTCGGAGGCTAGATGGGACCAAACGTGTTAAGCTTGTGGGGAAAGCCTTTGACCAATGGCCAATATGCTTGTGCTTGTGCGAGGGTTACGCAGGCACTTGCAACACAGGGTTTTGACCTTACCATAAGCTGTCCCGTTGGGCTGAAGCAGGCGGCGTGTGTGGATCACAGCCTGGGAAGCAGGACCTCAGGGGAGTCTGCCAACAGACTGCCCTCCAGTATAGCCAGCTGAGAAAAGGTGGCAAGGCTGATGGATCCCGCTTACAACGAAATGTTTCTCTTCAGCAGAGGAGATTTTGCTACCACACGTCAGCAGCTCCTCTCCCTCAGAGTGATGTTCCTGGGTAGACTAGGAAAAGCCACCACGTTCCCCAGCTTAGGAGAGACTCTTTTCCTAGTTGGTTTCATCCGTGAGAGGGCCAGAAGGGCTGATCTCCACCAGTCGGGCTGCACAGCCTGAGTGCTTCGGGTAGGGCAGTCCTGACCCAATGTGCCACCTTAGGAATGCAAGCCAAGTTTCCTTGCCACAGGAAGGCTCACCGAGGCCTGGTGTTTTCTCTATGAAACTGACGTGGGCTTGAAGGGTGAGGCCTTTACAACAATGTGTATGGAGGTACTCGATTTGGGCTGCCTGGTGAAAGAACCTGCGTTCACCAGCACCCTGAGTACCTTTCCTGAACTTTGATTCCTAGCTAGGTGAACTCGCCCTTCGGAGGCTAGATGGGACCAAACGTGTTAAGCTTGTGGGGAAAGCCTTTGACCAATGGCCAATATGCTTGTGCTTGTGCGAGGGTTACGCAGGCACTTGCAACTCAGGGTTTTGACCTTACCATAAGCTGTCCCTTTGGGCTGAAGCAGGTGGCGTGTGTGGATCACAGCCTGGGAAACAGGACCTCAGGGGAGTCTGCCAACAGACTGCCCTCCAGTATAGCCAGCTGAGAAAAGGTGGCAAGGCTGATGGATCCCGCTTACAACGAAATGTTTCTCTTCAGCAGAGGAGATTTTGCTACCACACGTCAGCAGCTCCTCTCCCTCAGAGTGCTGTTCCTGGGTAGGCTAGGAAAAGCCACCACGTTCCCCAGCTTAGGAGAGACTCTTTTCCTAGTTGGTTTCATCCGTGAGAGAGCCAGAAGGGCTGATCTCCACCAGTCGGGTTGCACAGCCTGAATGCTTTGGGTAGGGCAGTTCTGAGCCAATGTGCAACCTTAGGAATGCAAGCCAAGTTTCCTTGCCACAGGAAGGCACACCGAGGCCTGGTGTTTTCTCTATGAAACTGACGTGGGCTTGAAGGGTGAGGCCTTTACAACAATGTGTTTGGAGGTACTCGATTTGGGCTGCCTGGTGAAAGAACCTGCGCTCACCAGCACCCTGAGTACCTTTCCTGAACTTTGATTCCTAGCTAGGTGAACTCGCCCTTCGGAGGCTAGATGGGACCAAACGTGTTAAGCTTGTGGGGAAAGCCTTTGACCAATGGCCAATATGCTTGTGCTTGTGCGAGGGTTACGCAGGCACTTGCAACACAGGGTTTTGACCTTACCATAAGCTGTCCCTTTGGGCTGAAGCAGGCGGCGTGTGTGGATCACAGCCTGGGAAGCAGGACCTCAGGGGAGTCTGCCAACAGACTGCCCTCCAGTATAGCCAGCTGAGAAAAGGTGGCAAGGCTGATTGATCCCGCTTACAACGAAATGTTTCTCTTCAGCAGAGGAGATTTTGCTACCACACGTCAGCAGCTCCTCTCCCTCAGAGTGCTGTTCCTGGGTAGACTAGGAAAAGCCACCACGTTCCCAGCTTAGGAGAGGCTCTTTTCCTAGTTGGTTTCAACCGTGAGAGAGCCAGAAGGGCTGATCTCCACCAGTCGGGCTGCACAGCCTGAGTGCTTCGGGTAGGGCAGTCCTGAGCCAATGTGCCACCTTAGGAATGCAAGCCAAGTTTCCTTGCCACAGGAAGGCACACCGAGGCCTGGTGTTTTCTCTATGAAACTGACGTGGGCTTGAAGGGTGAGGCCTTTACAACAATGTGTATGGAGGTACTCGATTTGGGCTGCCTGGTGAAAGAACCCGCGCTCACCAGCACCCTGAGTACCTTTCCTGAACTTTGATTCCTAGCTGGGTGAACTCGCCCTTCGGAGGCTAGATGGGACCAAACGTGTTAAGCTTGTGGGGAAAGCCTTTGACCAATGGCCAATATGCTTGTGCTTGTGCGAGGGTTACGCAGGCACTTGCAACACAGGGTTTTGACCTTACCATAAGCTGTCCCTTTGGGCTGAAGCAGGCGGCGTGTGTGGATCACAGCCTGGGAAGCAGGACCTCAGGGGAGTCTGCCAACAGACTGCCCTCCAGTATAGCCAGCTGAGAAAAGGTGGCAAGGCTGATGGATCCCGCTTACAACGAAATGTTTCTCTTCAGCAGAGGAGATTTTGCTACCACACGTCAGCAGCTCCTCTCCCTCAGAGTGCTGTTCCTGGGTAGGCTAGGAAAAGCCACCACGTTCCCCAGCTTAGGAGAGACTCTTTTCCTAGTTGGTTTCATCCGTGAGAGAGCCAGAAGGGCTGATCTCCACCAGTCGGGTTGCACAGCCTGAATGCTTTGGGTAGGGCAGTTCTGAGCCAATGTGCAACCTTAGGAATGCAAGCCAAGTTTCCTTGCCACAGGAAGGCACACCGAGGCCTGGTGTTTTCTCTATGAAACTGACGTGGGCTTGAAGGGTGAGGCCTTTACAACAATGTGTTTGGAGGTACTCGATTTGGGCTGCCTGGTGAAAGAACCTGCGCTCACCAGCACCCTGAGTACCTTTCCTGAACTTTGATTCCTAGCTAGGTGAACTAGCCCTTCGGAGGCTAGATGGGACCAAACGTGTTAAGCTTGTGGGGAAAGCCTTTGACCAATGGCCAATATGCTTGTGCTTGTGCGAGGGTTACGCAGGCACTTGCAACACAGGGTTTTGACCTTACCATAAGCTGTCCCTTTGGGCTGAAGCAGGCGGCGTGTGTGGATCACAGCCTGGGAAACAGGACCTCAGGGGAGTCTGCCAACAGACTGCCCTCCAGTATAGCCAGCTGAGAAAAGGTGGCAAGGCTGATGGATCCCGCTTACAACGAAATGTTTCTCTTCAGCAGAGGAGATTTTGCTACCACACGTCAGCAGCTCCTCTCCCTCAGAGTGCTGTTCCTGGGTAGACTAGGAAAAGCCACCACGTTCCCAGCTTAGGAGAGGCTCTTTTCCTAGTTGGTTTCAACCGTGAGAGAGCCAGAAGGGCTGATCTCCACCAGTCGGGCTGCACAGCCTGAGTGCTTCGGGTAGGGCAGTCCTGACCCAATGTGCCACCTTAGGAATGCAAGCCAAGTTTCCTTGCCACAGGAAGGCACACCGAGGCCTGGTGTTTTCTCTATGAAACTGACGTGGGCTTGAAGGGTGAGGCCTTTACAACAATGTGTTTGGAGGTACTCGATTTGGGCTGCCTGGTGAAAGAACCTGCGCTCACCAGCACCCTGAGTACCTTTCCTGAACTTTGATTCCTAGCTAGGTGAACTCGCCCTTCGGAGGCTAGATGGGACCAAACGTGTTAAGCTTGTGGGGAAAGCCTTTGACCAATGGCCAATATGCTTGTGCTTGTGCGAGGGTTACGCAGGCACTTGCAACACAGGGTTTTGACCTTACCATAAGCTGTCCCGTTGGGCTGAAGCAGGCGGCGTGTGTGGATCACAGCCTGGGAAGCAGGACCTCAGGGGAGTCTGCCAACAGACTGCCCTCCAGTATAGCCAGCTGAGAAAAGGTGGCAAGGCTGATGGATCCCGCTTACAACGAAATGTTTCTCTTCAGCAGAGGAGATTTTGCTACCACACGTCAGCAGCTCCTCTCCCTCAGAGTGATGTTCCTGGGTAGACTAGGAAAAGCCACCACGTTCCCCAGCTTAGGAGAGACTCTTTTCCTAGTTGGTTTCATCCGTGAGAGAGCCAGAAGGGCTGATCTCCACCAGTCGGGCTGCACAGCCTGAGTGCTTCGGGTAGGGCAGTCCTGACCCAATGTGCCACCTTAGGAATGCAAGCCAAGTTTCCTTGCCACAGGAAGGCTCACCGAGGCCTGGTGTTTTCTCTATGAAACTGACGTGGGCTTGAAGGGTGAGGCCTTTACAACAATGTGTATGGAGGTACTCGATTTGGGCTGCCTGGTGAAAGAACCTGCGTTCACCAGCACCCTGAGTACCTTTCCTGAACTTTGATTCCTAGCTAGGTGAACTCGCCCTTCGGAGGCTAGATGGGACCAAACGTGTTAAGCTTGTGGGGAAAGCCTTTGACCAATGGCCAATATGCTTGTGCTTGTGCGAGGGTTACGCAGGCACTTGCAACTCAGGGTTTTGACCTTACCATAAGCTGTCCCTTTGGGCTGAAGCAGGTGGCGTGTGTGGATCACAGCCTGGGAAACAGGACCTCAGGGGAGTCTGCCAACAGACTGCCCTCCAGTATAGCCAGCTGAGAAAAGGTGGCAAGGCTGATGGATCCCGCTTACAACGAAATGTTTCTCTTCAGCAGAGGAGATTTTGCTACCACACGTCAGCAGCTCCTCTCCCTCAGAGTGCTGTTCCTGGGTAGGCTAGGAAAAGCCACCACGTTCCCCAGCTTAGGAGAGACTCTTTTCCTAGTTGGTTTCATCCGTGAGAGAGCCAGAAGGGCTGATCTCCACCAGTCGGGCTGCACAGCCTGAGTGCTTCGGGTAGGGCAGTCCTGAGCCAATGTGCCACCTTAGGAATGCAAGCCAAGTTTCCTTGCCACAGGAAGGCTCACCGAGGCCTGGTGTTTTCTCTATGAAACTGACGTGGGCTTGAAGGGTGAGGCCTTTACAACAATGTGTATGGAGGTACTCGATTTGGGCTGCCTGGTGAAAGAACCTGCGCTCACCAGCACCCTGAGTACCTTTCCTGAACTTTGATTCCTAGCTGGGTGAACTCGCCCTTCGGAGGCTAGATGGGACCAAACGTGTTAAGCTTGTGGGGAAAGCCTTTGACCAATGGCCAATATGCTTGTGTTTGTGCGAGGGTTACGCAGGCACTTGCAACACAGGGTTTTGACCTTACCATAAGCTGTCCCTTTGGGCTGAAGCAGGCGGCGTGTGTGGATCACAGCCTGGGAAGCAGGACCTCAGGGGAGTCTGCCAACAGACTGCCCTCCAGTATAGCCAGCTGAGAAAAGGTGGCAAGGCTGATGGATCCCGCTTACAACGAAATGTTTCTCTTCAGCAGAGGAGATTTTGCTACCACACGTCAGCAGCTCCTCTCCCTCAGAGTGCTGTTCCTGGGTAGGCTAGGAAAAGCCACCACGTTCCCCAGCTTAGGAGAGACTCTTTTCCTAGTTGGTTTCATCCGTGAGAGAGCCAGAAGGGCTGATCTCCACCAGTCGGGTTGCACAGCCTGAATGCTTTGGGTAGGGCAGTTCTGAGCCAATGTGCAACCTTAGGAATGCAAGCCAAGTTTCCTTGCCACAGGAAGGCACACCGAGGCCTGGTGTTTTCTCTATGAAACTGACGTGGGCTTGAAGGGTGAGGCCTTTACAACAATGTGTTTGGAGGTACTCGATTTGGGCTGCCTGGTGAAAGAACCTGCGCTCACCAGCACCCTGAGTACCTTTCCTGAACTTTGATTCCTAGCTAGGTGAACTCGCCCTTCGGAGGCTAGATGGGACCAAACGTGTTAAGCTTGTGGGGAAAGCCTTTGACCAATGGCCAATATGCTTGTGCTTGTGCGAGGGTTACGCAGGCACTTGCAACACAGGGTTTTGACCTTACCATAAGCTGTCCCTTTGGGCTGAAGCAGGTGGCGTGTGTGGATCACAGCCTGGGAAACAGGACCTCAGGGGAGTCTGCCAACAGACTGCCCTCCAGTATAGCCAGCTGAGAAAAGGTGGCAAGGCTGATGGATCCCGCTTACAACGAAATGTTTCTCTTCAGCAGAGGAGATTTTGCTACCACACGTCAGCAGCTCCTCTCCCTCAGAGTGCTGTTCCTGGGTAGGCTAGGAAAAGCCACCACGTTCCCCAGCTTAGGAGAGACTCTTTTCCTAGTTGGTTTCATCCGTGAGAGAGCCAGAAGGGCTTATCTCCACCAGTCGGGTTGCACAGCCTGAATGCTTTGGGTAGGGCAGTTCTGAGCCAATGTGCAACCTTAGGAATGCAAGCCAAGTTTCCTTGCCACAGGAAGGCACACCGAGGCCTGGTGTTTTCTCTATGAAACTGACGTGGGCTTGAAGGGTGAGGCCTTTACAACAATGTGTTTGGAGGTACTCGATTTGGGCTGCCTGGTGAAAGAACCTGCGCTCACCAGCACCCTGAGTACCTTTCCTGAACTTTGATTCCTAGCTAGGTGAACTCGCCCTTCGGAGGCTAGATGGGACCAAACGTGTTAAGCTTGTGGGGAAAGCCTTTGACCAATGGCCAATATGCTTGTGCTTGTGCGAGGGTTACGCAGGCACTTGCAACACAGGGTTTTGACCTTACCATAAGCTGTCCCTTTGGGCTGAAGCAGGCGGCGTGTGTGGATCACAGCCTGGGAAGCAGGACCTCAGGGGAGTCTGCCAACAGACTGCCCTCCAGTATAGCCAGCTGAGAAAAGGTGGCAAGGCTGATTGATCCCGCTTACAACGAAATGTTTCTCTTCAGCAGAGGAGATTTTGCTACCACACGTCAGCAGCTCCTCTCCCTCAGAGTGCTGTTCCTGGGTAGACTAGGAAAAGCCACCACGTTCCCAGCTTAGGAGAGGCTCTTTTCCTAGTTGGTTTCAACCGTGAGAGAGCCAGAAGGGCTGATCTCCACCAGTCGGGCTGCACAGCCTGAGTGCTTCGGGTAGGGCAGTCCTGAGCCAATGTGCCACCTTAGGAATGCAAGCCAAGTTTCCTTGCCACAGGAAGGCACACCGAGGCCTGGTGTTTTCTCTATGAAACTGACGTGGGCTTGAAGGGTGAGGCCTTTACAACAATGTGTATGGAGGTACTCGATTTGGGCTGCCTGGTGAAAGAACCCGCGCTCACCAGCACCCTGAGTACCTTTCCTGAACTTTGATTCCTAGCTGGGTGAACTCGCCCTTCGGAGGCTAGATGGGACCAAACGTGTTAAGCTTGTGGGGAAAGCCTTTGACCAATGGCCAATATGCTTGTGCTTGTGCGAGGGTTACGCAGGCACTTGCAACACAGGGTTTTGACCTTACCATAAGCTGTCCCTTTGGGCTGAAGCAGGCGGCGTGTGTGGATCACAGCCTGGGAAGCAGGACCTCAGGGGAGTCTGCCAACAGACTGCCCTCCAGTATAGCCAGCTGAGAAAAGGTGGCAAGGCTGATGGATCCCGCTTACAACGAAATGTTTCTCTTCAGCAGAGGAGATTTTGCTACCACACGTCAGCAGCTCCTCTCCCTCAGAGTGCTGTTCCTGGGTAGGCTAGGAAAAGCCACCACGTTCCCCAGCTTAGGAGAGACTCTTTTCCTAGTTGGTTTCATCCGTGAGAGAGCCAGAAGGGCTGATCTCCACCAGTCGGGTTGCACAGCCTGAATGCTTTGGGTAGGGCAGTTCTGAGCCAATGTGCAACCTTAGGAATGCAAGCCAAGTTTCCTTGCCACAGGAAGGCACACCGAGGCCTGGTGTTTTCTCTATGAAACTGACGTGGGCTTGAAGGGTGAGGCCTTTACAACAATGTGTTTGGAGGTACTCGATTTGGGCTGCCTGGTGAAAGAACCTGCGCTCACCAGCACCCTGAGTACCTTTCCTGAACTTTGATTCCTAGCTAGGTGAACTCGCCCTTCGGAGGCTAGATGGGACCAAACGTGTTAAGCTTGTGGGGAAAGCCTTTGACCAATGGCCAATATGCTTGTGCTTGTGCGAGGGTTACGCAGGCACTTGCAACACAGGGTTTTGACCTTACCATAAGCTGTCCCTTTGGGCTGAAGCAGGCGGCGTGTGTGGATCACAGCCTGGGAAGCAGGACCTCAGGGGAGTCTGCCAACAGACTGCCCTCCAGTATAGCCAGCTGAGAAAAGGTGGCAAGGCTGATGGATCCCGCTTACAACGAAATGTTTCTCTTCAGCAGAGGAGATTTTGCTACCACACGTCAGCAGCTCCTCTCCCTCAGAGTGCTGTTCCTGGGTAGACTAGGAAAAGCCACCACGTTCCCAGCTTAGGAGAGGCTCTTTTCCTAGTTGGTTTCAACCGTGAGAGAGCCAGAAGGGCTGATCTCCACCAGTCGGGCTGCACAGCCTGAGTGCTTCGGGTAGGGCAGTCCTGACCCAATGTGCCACCTTAGGAATGCAAGCCAAGTTTCCTTGCCACAGGAAGGCACACCGAGGCCTGGTGTTTTCTCTATGAAACTGACGTGGGCTTGAAGGGTGAGGCCTTTACAACAATGTGTATGGAGGTACTCGATTTGGGCTGCCTGGTGAAAGAACCCGCGCTCACCAGCACCCTGAGTACCTTTCCTGAACTTTGATTCCTAGCTGGGTGAACTCGCCCTTCGGAGGCTAGATGGGACCAAACGTGTTAAGCTTGTGGGGAAAGCCTTTGACCAATGGCCAATATGCTTGTGCTTGTGCGAGGGTTACGCAGGCACTTGCAACACAGGGTTTTGACCTTACCATAAGCTGTCCCTTTGGGCTGAAGCAGGCGGCGTGTGTGGATCACAGCCTGGGAAGCAGGACCTCAGGGGAGTCTGCCAACAGACTGCCCTCCAGTATAGCCAGCTGAGAAAAGGTGGCAAGGCTGATGGATCCCGCTTACAACGAAATGTTTCTCTTCAGCAGAGGAGATTTTGCTACCACACGTCAGCAGCTCCTCTCCCTCAGAGTGCTGTTCCTGGGTAGGCTAGGAAAAGCCACCACGTTCCCCAGCTTAGGAGAGACTCTTTTCCTAGTTGGTTTCATCCGTGAGAGAGCCAGAAGGGCTGATCTCCACCAGTCGGTTTGCACAGCCTGAATGCTTTGGGTAGGGCAGTTCTGAGCCAATGTGCAACCTTAGGAATGCAAGCCAAGTTTCCTTGCCACAGGAAGGCACACCGAGGCCTGGTGTTTTCTCTATGAAACTGACGTGGGCTTGAAGGGTGAGGCCTTTACAACAATGTGTTTGGAGGTACTCGATTTGGGCTGCCTGGTGAAAGAACCTGCGCTCACCAGCACCCTGAGTACCTTTCCTGAACTTTGATTCCTAGCTAGGTGAACTCGCCCTTCGGAGGCTAGATGGGACCAAACGTGTTAAGCTTGTGGGGAAAGCCTTTGACCAATGGCCAATATGCTTGTGCTTGTGCGAGGGTTACGCAGGCACTTGCAACACAGGGTTTTGACCTTACCATAAGCTGTCCCGTTGGGCTGAAGCAGGCGGCGTGTGTGGATCACAGCCTGGGAAGCAGGACCTCAGGGGAGTCTGCCAACAGACTGCCCTCCAGTATAGCCAGCTGAGAAAAGGTGGCAAGGCTGATGGATCCCGCTTACAACGAAATGTTTCTCTTCAGCAGAGGAGATTTTGCTACCACACGTCAGCAGCTCCTCTCCCTCAGAGTGATGTTCCTGGGTAGACTAGGAAAAGCCACCACGTTCCCCAGCTTAGGAGAGACTCTTTTCCTAGTTGGTTTCATCCGTGAGAGAGCCAGAAGGGCTGATCTCCACCAGTCGGGCTGCACAGCCTGAGTGCTTCGGGTAGGGCAGTCCTGACCCAATGTGCCACCTTAGGAATGCAAGCCAAGTTTCCTTGCCACAGGAAGGCTCACCGAGGCCTGGTGTTTTCTCTATGAAACTGACGTGGGCTTGAAGGGTGAGGCCTTTACAACAATGTGTATGGAGGTACTCGATTTGGGCTGCCTGGTGAAAGAACCTGCGTTCACCAGCACCCTGAGTACCTTTCCTGAACTTTGATTCCTAGCTAGGTGAACTCGCCCTTCGGAGGCTAGATGGGACCAAACGTGTTAAGCTTGTGGGGAAAGCCTTTGACCAATGGCCAATATGCTTGTGCTTGTGCGAGGGTTACGCAGGCACTTGCAACTCAGGGTTTTGACCTTACCATAAGCTGTCCCTTTGGGCTGAAGCAGGTGGCGTGTGTGGATCACAGCCTGGGAAACAGGACCTCAGGGGAGTCTGCCAACAGACTGCCCTCCAGTATAGCCAGCTGAGAAAAGGTGGCAAGGCTGATGGATCCCGCTTACAACGAAATGTTTCTCTTCAGCAGAGGAGATTTTGCTACCACACGTCAGCAGCTCCTCTCCCTCAGAGTGCTGTTCCTGGGTAGGCTAGGAAAAGCCACCACGTTCCCCAGCTTAGGAGAGACTCTTTTCCTAGTTGGTTTCATCCGTGAGAGAGCCAGAAGGGCTGATCTCCACCAGTCGGGTTGCACAGCCTGAATGCTTTGGGTAGGGCAGTTCTGAGCCAATGTGCAACCTTAGGAATGCAAGCCAAGTTTCCTTGCCACAGGAAGGCACACCGAGGCCTGGTGTTTTCTCTATGAAACTGACGTGGGCTTGAAGGGTGAGGCCTTTACAACAATGTGTTTGGAGGTACTCGATTTGGGCTGCCTGGTGAAAGAACCTGCGCTCACCAGCACCCTGAGTACCTTTCCTGAACTTTGATTCCTAGCTAGGTGAACTCGCCCTTCGGAGGCTAGATGGGACCAAACGTGTTAAGCTTGTGGGGAAAGCCTTTGACCAATGGCCAATATGCTTGTGCTTGTGCGAGGGTTACGCAGGCACTTGCAACACAGGGTTTTGACCTTACCATAAGCTGTCCCTTTGGGCTGAAGCAGGCGGCGTGTGTGGATCACAGCCTGGGAAGCAGGACCTCAGGGGAGTCTGCCAACAGACTGCCCTCCAGTATAGCCAGCTGAGAAAAGGTGGCAAGGCTGATTGATCCCGCTTACAACGAAATGTTTCTCTTCAGCAGAGGAGATTTTGCTACCACACGTCAGCAGCTCCTCTCCCTCAGAGTGCTGTTCCTGGGTAGACTAGGAAAAGCCACCACGTTCCCAGCTTAGGAGAGGCTCTTTTCCTAGTTGGTTTCAACCGTGAGAGAGCCAGAAGGGCTGATCTCCACCAGTCGGGCTGCACAGCCTGAGTGCTTCGGGTAGGGCAGTCCTGAGCCAATGTGCCACCTTAGGAATGCAAGCCAAGTTTCCTTGCCACAGGAAGGCACACCGAGGCCTGGTGTTTTCTCTATGAAACTGACGTGGGCTTGAAGGGTGAGGCCTTTACAACAATGTGTATGGAGGTACTCGATTTGGGCTGCCTGGTGAAAGAACCCGCGCTCACCAGCACCCTGAGTACCTTTCCTGAACTTTGATTCCTAGCTGGGTGAACTCGCCCTTCGGAGGCTAGATGGGACCAAACGTGTTAAGCTTGTGGGGAAAGCCTTTGACCAATGGCCAATATGCTTGTGCTTGTGCGAGGGTTACGCAGGCACTTGCAACACAGGGTTTTGACCTTACCATAAGCTGTCCCTTTGGGCTGAAGCAGGCGGCGTGTGTGGATCACAGCCTGGGAAGCAGGACCTCAGGGGAGTCTGCCAACAGACTGCCCTCCAGTATAGCCAGCTGAGAAAAGGTGGCAAGGCTGATGGATCCCGCTTACAACGAAATGTTTCTCTTCAGCAGAGGAGATTTTGCTACCACACGTCAGCAGCTCCTCTCCCTCAGAGTGCTGTTCCTGGGTAGGCTAGGAAAAGCCACCACGTTCCCCAGCTTAGGAGAGACTCTTTTCCTAGTTGGTTTCATCCGTGAGAGAGCCAGAAGGGCTGATCTCCACCAGTCGGGTTGCACAGCCTGAATGCTTTGGGTAGGGCAGTTCTGAGCCAATGTGCAACCTTAGGAATGCAAGCCAAGTTTCCTTGCCACAGGAAGGCACACCGAGGCCTGGTGTTTTCTCTATGAAACTGACGTGGGCTTGAAGGGTGAGGCCTTTACAACAATGTGTTTGGAGGTACTCGATTTGGGCTGCCTGGTGAAAGAACCTGCGCTCACCAGCACCCTGAGTACCTTTCCTGAACTTTGATTCCTAGCTAGGTGAACTAGCCCTTCGGAGGCTAGATGGGACCAAACGTGTTAAGCTTGTGGGGAAAGCCTTTGACCAATGGCCAATATGCTTGTGCTTGTGCGAGGGTTACGCAGGCACTTGCAACACAGGGTTTTGACCTTACCATAAGCTGTCCCTTTGGGCTGAAGCAGGCGGCGTGTGTGGATCACAGCCTGGGAAACAGGACCTCAGGGGAGTCTGCCAACAGACTGCCCTCCAGTATAGCCAGCTGAGAAAAGGTGGCAAGGCTGATGGATCCCGCTTACAACGAAATGTTTCTCTTCAGCAGAGGAGATTTTGCTACCACACGTCAGCAGCTCCTCTCCCTCAGAGTGCTGTTCCTGGGTAGACTAGGAAAAGCCACCACGTTCCCAGCTTAGGAGAGGCTCTTTTCCTAGTTGGTTTCAACCGTGAGAGAGCCAGAAGGGCTGATCTCCACCAGTCGGGCTGCACAGCCTGAGTGCTTCGGGTAGGGCAGTCCTGACCCAATGTGCCACCTTAGGAATGCAAGCCAAGTTTCCTTGCCACAGGAAGGCACACCGAGGCCTGGTGTTTTCTCTATGAAACTGACGTGGGCTTGAAGGGTGAGGCCTTTACAACAATGTGTTTGGAGGTACTCGATTTGGGCTGCCTGGTGAAAGAACCTGCGCTCACCAGCACCCTGAGTACCTTTCCTGAACTTTGATTCCTAGCTAGGTGAACTCGCCCTTCGGAGGCTAGATGGGACCAAACGTGTTAAGCTTGTGGGGAAAGCCTTTGACCAATGGCCAATATGCTTGTGCTTGTGCGAGGGTTACGCAGGCACTTGCAACACAGGGTTTTGACCTTACCATAAGCTGTCCCGTTGGGCTGAAGCAGGCGGCGTGTGTGGATCACAGCCTGGGAAGCAGGACCTCAGGGGAGTCTGCCAACAGACTGCCCTCCAGTATAGCCAGCTGAGAAAAGGTGGCAAGGCTGATGGATCCCGCTTACAACGAAATGTTTCTCTTCAGCAGAGGAGATTTTGCTACCACACGTCAGCAGCTCCTCTCCCTCAGAGTGATGTTCCTGGGTAGACTAGGAAAAGCCACCACGTTCCCCAGCTTAGGAGAGACTCTTTTCCTAGTTGGTTTCATCCGTGAGAGAGCCAGAAGGGCTGATCTCCACCAGTCGGGCTGCACAGCCTGAGTGCTTCGGGTAGGGCAGTCCTGACCCAATGTGCCACCTTAGGAATGCAAGCCAAGTTTCCTTGCCACAGGAAGGCTCACCGAGGCCTGGTGTTTTCTCTATGAAACTGACGTGGGCTTGAAGGGTGAGGCCTTTACAACAATGTGTATGGAGGTACTCGATTTGGGCTGCCTGGTGAAAGAACCTGCGTTCACCAGCACCCTGAGTACCTTTCCTGAACTTTGATTCCTAGCTAGGTGAACTCGCCCTTCGGAGGCTAGATGGGACCAAACGTGTTAAGCTTGTGGGGAAAGCCTTTGACCAATGGCCAATATGCTTGTGCTTGTGCGAGGGTTACGCAGGCACTTGCAACTCAGGGTTTTGACCTTACCATAAGCTGTCCCTTTGGGCTGAAGCAGGTGGCGTGTGTGGATCACAGCCTGGGAAACAGGACCTCAGGGGAGTCTGCCAACAGACTGCCCTCCAGTATAGCCAGCTGAGAAAAGGTGGCAAGGCTGATGGATCCCGCTTACAACGAAATGTTTCTCTTCAGCAGAGGAGATTTTGCTACCACACGTCAGCAGCTCCTCTCCCTCAGAGTGCTGTTCCTGGGTAGGCTAGGAAAAGCCACCACGTTCCCCAGCTTAGGAGAGACTCTTTTCCTAGTTGGTTTCATCCGTGAGAGAGCCAGAAGGGCTGATCTCCACCAGTCGGGTTGCACAGCCTGAATGCTTTGGGTAGGGCAGTTCTGAGCCAATGTGCAACCTTAGGAATGCAAGCCAAGTTTCCTTGCCACAGGAAGGCACACCGAGGCCTGGTGTTTTCTCTATGAAACTGACGTGGGCTTGAAGGGTGAGGCCTTTACAACAATGTGTTTGGAGGTACTCGATTTGGGCTGCCTGGTGAAAGAACCTGCGCTCACCAGCACCCTGAGTACCTTTCCTGAACTTTGATTCCTAGCTAGGTGAACTCGCCCTTCGGAGGCTAGATGGGACCAAACGTGTTAAGCTTGTGGGGAAAGCCTTTGACCAATGGCCAATATGCTTGTGCTTGTGCGAGGGTTACGCAGGCACTTGCAACACAGGGTTTTGACCTTACCATAAGCTGTCCCTTTGGGCTGAAGCAGGCGGCGTGTGTGGATCACAGCCTGGGAAGCAGGACCTCAGGGGAGTCTGCCAACAGACTGCCCTCCAGTATAGCCAGCTGAGAAAAGGTGGCAAGGCTGATTGATCCCGCTTACAACGAAATGTTTCTCTTCAGCAGAGGAGATTTTGCTACCACACGTCAGCAGCTCCTCTCCCTCAGAGTGCTGTTCCTGGGTAGACTAGGAAAAGCCACCACGTTCCCAGCTTAGGAGAGGCTCTTTTCCTAGTTGGTTTCAACCGTGAGAGAGCCAGAAGGGCTGATCTCCACCAGTCGGGCTGCACAGCCTGAGTGCTTCGGGTAGGGCAGTCCTGAGCCAATGTGCCACCTTAGGAATGCAAACCAAGTTTCCTTGCCACAGGAAGGCACACCGAGGCCTGGTGTTTTCTCTATGAAACTGACGTGGGCTTGAAGGGTGAGGCCTTTACAACAATGTGTATGGAGGTACTCGATTTGGGCTGCCTGGTGAAAGAACCCGCGCTCACCAGCACCCTGAGTACCTTTCCTGAACTTTGATTCCTAGCTGGGTGAACTCGCCCTTCGGAGGCTAGATGGGACCAAACGTGTTAAGCTTGTGGGGAAAGCCTTTGACCAATGGCCAATATGCTTGTGCTTGTGCGAGGGTTACGCAGGCACTTGCAACACAGGGTTTTGACCTTACCATAAGCTGTCCCTTTGGGCTGAAGCAGGCGGCGTGTGTGGATCACAGCCTGGGAAGCAGGACCTCAGGGGAGTCTGCCAACAGACTGCCCTCCAGTATAGCCAGCTGAGAAAAGGTGGCAAGGCTGATGGATCCCGCTTACAACGAAATGTTTCTCTTCAGCAGAGGAGATTTTGCTACCACACGTCAGCAGCTCCTCTCCCTCAGAGTGCTGTTCCTGGGTAGGCTAGGAAAAGCCACCACGTTCCCCAGCTTAGGAGAGACTCTTTTCCTAGTTGGTTTCATCCGTGAGAGAGCCAGAAGGGCTGATCTCCACCAGTCGGGTTGCACAGCCTGAATGCTTTGGGTAGGGCAGTTCTGAGCCAATGTGCAACCTTAGGAATGCAAGCCAAGTTTCCTTGCCACAGGAAGGCACACCGAGGCCTGGTGTTTTCTCTATGAAACTGACGTGGGCTTGAAGGGTGAGGCCTTTACAACAATGTGTTTGGAGGTACTCGATTTGGGCTGCCTGGTGAAAGAACCTGCGCTCACCAGCACCCTGAGTACCTTTCCTGAACTTTGATTCCTAGCTAGGTGAACTAGCCCTTCGGAGGCTAGATGGGACCAAACGTGTTAAGCTTGTGGGGAAAGCCTTTGACCAATGGCCAATATGCTTGTGCTTGTGCGAGGGTTACGCAGGCACTTGCAACACAGGGTTTTGACCTTACCATAAGCTGTCCCTTTGGGCTGAAGCAGGCGGCGTGTGTGGATCACAGCCTGGGAAACAGGACCTCAGGGGAGTCTGCCAACAGACTGCCCTCCAGTATAGCCAGCTGAGAAAAGGTGGCAAGGCTGATGGATCCCGCTTACAACGAAATGTTTCTCTTCAGCAGAGGAGATTTTGCTACCACACGTCAGCAGCTCCTCTCCCTCAGAGTGCTGTTCCTGGGTAGACTAGGAAAAGCCACCACGTTCCCAGCTTAGGAGAGGCTCTTTTCCTAGTTGGTTTCAACCGTGAGAGAGCCAGAAGGGCTGATCTCCACCAGTCGGGCTGCACAGCCTGAGTGCTTCGGGTAGGGCAGTCCTGACCCAATGTGCCACCTTAGGAATGCAAGCCAAGTTTCCTTGCCACAGGAAGGCACACCGAGGCCTGGTGTTTTCTCTATGAAAGTGACGTGGGCTTGAAGGGTGAGGCCTTTACAACAATGTGTATGGAGGTACTCGATTTGGGCTGCCTGGTGAAAGAACCTGCGCTCACCAGCACCCTGAGTACCTTTCCTGAACTTTGATTCCTAGCTGGGTGAACTCGCCCTTCGGAGGCTAGATGGGACCAAACGTGTTAAGCTTGTGGGGAAAGCCTTTGACCAATGGCCAATATGCTTGTGCTTGTGCGAGGGTTACGCAGGCACTTGCAACACAGGGTTTTGACCTTACCATAAGCTGTCCCTTTGGGCTGAAGCAGGCGGCGTGTGTGGATCACAGCCTGGGAAGCAGGACCTCAGGGGAGTCTGCCAACAGACTGCCCTCCAGTATAGCCAGCTGAGAAAAGGTGGCAAGGCTGATGGATCCCGCTTACAACGAAATGTTTCTCTTCAGCAGAGGAGATTTTGCTACCACACGTCAGCAGCTCCTCTCCCTCAGAGTGCTGTTCCTGGGTAGGCTAGGAAAAGCCACCACGTTCCCCAGCTTAGGAGAGACTCTTTTCCTAGTTGGTTTCATCCGTGAGAGAGCCAGAAGGGCTGATCTCCACCAGTCGGGTTGCACAGCCTGAATGCTTTGGGTAGGGCAGTTCTGAGCCAATGTGCAACCTTAGGAATGCAAGCCAAGTTTCCTTGCCACAGGAAGGCACACCGAGGCCTGGTGTTTTCTCTATGAAACTGACGTGGGCTTGAAGGGTGAGGCCTTTACAACAATGTGTTTGGAGGTACTCGATTTGGGCTGCCTGGTGAAAGAACCTGCGCTCACCAGCACCCTGAGTACCTTTCCTGAACTTTGATTCCTAGCTGGGTGAACTCGCCCTTCGGAGGCTAGATGGGACCAAACGTGTTAAGTTGTGGGGAATGCCTTGGACCAATGGCCAATATGCTTGTGCTTGTGCGAGGGTTACGCAGGCACTTGCAACACAGGGTTTTTACCTTACCATAAGCTGTCCCTTTGGGCTGAAGCAGGCGGCGTGTGTGGATCACAGCCTGGGAAGCAGGACCTCAGGGGAGTCTGCCAACAGACTGCCCTCCAGTATAGCCAGCTGAGAAAAGGTGGCAAGGCTGATGGATCCCGCTTACAACGAAATGTTTCTCTTCAGCAGAGGAGATTTTGCTACCACACGTCAGCAGCTCCTCTCCCTCAGAGTGCTGTTCCTGGGTAGACTAGGAAAAGCCACCACGTTCCCAGCTTAGGAGAGGCTCTTTTCCTAGTTGGTTTCAACCGTGAGAGAGCCAGAAGGGCTGATCTCCACCAGTCGGGCTGCACAGCCTGAGTGCTTCGGGTAGGGCAGTCCTGAGCCAATGTGCCACCTTAGGAATGCAAGCCAAGTTTCCTTGCCACAGGACGGCACACCGAGGCCTGGTGTTTTCTCTATGAAACTGACGTGGGCTTGAAGGGTGAGGCCTTTACAACAATGTGTATGGAGGTACTCGATTTGGGCTGCCTGGTGAAAGAACCCGCGCTCACCAGCACCCTGAGTACCTTTCCTGAACTTTGATTCCTAGCTGGGTGAACTCGCCCTTCGGAGGCTAGATGGGACCAAACGTGTTAAGCTTGTGGGGAATGCCTTTGACCAATGGCCAATATGCTTGTGCTTGTGCGAGGGTTACGCAGGCACTTGCAACACAGGGTTTTGACCTTACCATAAGCTGTCCCTTTGGGCTGAAGCAGGCGGCGTGTGTGGATCACAGCCTGGGAAGCAGGACCTCAGGGGAGTCTGCCAACAGACTGCCCTCCAGTATAGCCAGCTGAGAAAAGGTGGCAAGGCTGATGGATCCCGCTTACAACGAAATGTTTCTCTTCAGCAGAGGAGATTTTGCTACCACACGTCAGCAGCTCCTCTCCCTCAGAGTGCTGTTCCTGGGTAGACTAGGAAAAGCCACCATGTTCCCCAGCTTAGGAGAGGCTCTTTTCCTAGTTGGTTTCAACCGTGAGAGAGCCAGAAGGGCTGATCTCCACCAGTCGGGCTGCACAGCCTGAGTGCTTCGGGTAGGGCAGTCCTGAGCCAATGTGCCACCTTAGGAATGCAAGCCAAGTTTCCTTGCCACAGGAAGGCACACCGAGACCTGGTGTTTTCTCTATGAAACTGACGTGGGCTTGAAGGGTGAGGCCTTTACAACAATGTGTATGGAGGTACTCGATTTGGGCTGCCTGGTGAAAGAACCCGCGCTCACCAGCACCCTGAGTACCTTTCCTGAACTTTGATTCCTAGCTGGGTGAACTCGCCCTTCGGAGGCTAGATGGGACCAAACGTGTTAAGCTTGTGGGGAAAGCCTTTGACCAATGGCCAATATGCTTGTGCTTGTGCGAGGGTTACGCAGGCACTTGCAACACAGGGTTTTGACCTTACCATAAGCTGTCCCTTTGGGCTGAAGCAGGCGGCGTGTGTGGATCACAGCCTGGGAAGCAGGACCTCAGGGGAGTCTGCCAACAGACTGCCCTCCAGTATAGCCAGCTGAGAAAAGGTGGCAAGGCTGATGGATCCCGCTTACAACGAAATGTTTCTCTTCAGCAGAGGAGATTTTGCTACCACACGTCAGCAGCTCCTCTCCCTCAGAGTGCTGTTCCTGGGTAGGCTAGGAAAAGCCACCACGTTCCCCAGCTTAGGAGAGACTCTTTTCCTAGTTGGTTTCATCCGTGAGAGAGCCAGAAGGGCTGATCTCCACCAGTCGGGTTGCACAGCCTGAATGCTTTGGGTAGGGCAGTTCTGAGCCAATGTGCAACCTTAGGAATGCAAGCCAAGTTTCCTTGCCACAGGAAGGCACACCGAGGCCTGGTGTTTTCTCTATGAAACTGACGTGGGCTTGAAGGGTGAGGCCTTTACAACAATGTGTTTGGAGGTACTCGATTTGGGCTGCCTGGTGAAAGAAACTGCGCTCACCAGCACCCTGAGTACCTTTCCTGAACTTTGATTCCTAGCTAGGTCAACTCGCCCTTCGGAGGCTAGACGGGACCAAACGTGTTAAGCTTGTGGGGAAAGCCTTTGACCAATGGCCAATATGCTTGTGCTTGTGCGAGGGTTACGCAGGCACTTGCAACACAGGGTTTTGACCTTACCATAAGCTGTCCCTTTGGGCTGAAGCAGGCGGCGTGTGTGGATCACAGCCTGGGAAACAGGACCTCAGGGGAGTCTGCCAACAGACTGCCCTCCAGTATAGCCAGCTGAGAAAAGGTGGCAAGGCTGATGGATCCCGCTTACAACGAAATGTTTCTCTTCAGCAGAGGAGATTTTGCTACCACACGTCAGCAGCTCCTCTCCCTCAGAGTGCTGTTCCTGGGTAGACTAGGAAAAGCCACCACGTTCCCAGCTTAGGAGAGGCTCTTTTCCTAGTTGGTTTCAACCGTGAGAGAGCCAGAAGGGCTGATCTCCACCAGTCGGGCTGCACAGCCTGAGTGCTTCGGGTAGGGCAGTCCTGACCCAATGTGCCACCTTAGGAATGCAAGCCAAGTTTCCTTGCCACAGGAAGGCACACCGAGGCCTGGTGTTTTCTCTATGAAACTGACGTGGGCTTGAAGGGTGAGGCCTTTACAACAATGTGTATGGAGGTACTCGATTTGGGCTGCCTGGTGAAAGAACCCGCGCTCACCAGCACCCTGAGTACCTTTCCTGAACTTTGATTCCTAGCTGGGTGAACTCGCCCTTCGGAGGCTAGATGGGACCAAACGTGTTAAGCTTGTGGGGAATGCCTTTGACCAATGGCCAATATGCTTGTGCTTGTGCGAGGGTTACGCAGGCACTTGCAACACAGGGTTTTGACCTTACCATAAGCTGTCCCTTTGGGCTGAAGCAGGCGGCGTGTGTGGATCACAGCCTGGGAAGCAGGACCTCAGGGGAGTCTGCCAACAGACTGCCCTCCAGTATAGCCAGCTGAGAAAAGGTGGCAAGGCTGATGGATCCCGCTTACAACGAAATGTTTCTCTTCAGCAGAGGAGATTTTGCTACCACACGTCAGCAGCTCCTCTCCCTCAGAGTGCTGTTCCTGGGTAGACTAGGAAAAGCCACCATGTTCCCCAGCTTAGGAGAGGCTCTTTTCCTAGTTGGTTTCAACCGTGAGAGAGCCAGAAGGGCTGATCTCCACCAGTCGGGCTGCACAGCCTGAGTGCTTCGGGTAGGGCAGTCCTGAGCCAATGTGCCACCTTAGGAATGCAAGCCAAGTTTCCTTGCCACAGGAAGGCACACCGAGGCCTGGTGTTTTCTCTATGAAACTGACGTGGGCTTGAAGGGTGAGGCCTTTACAACAATGTGTATGGAGGTACTCGATTTGGGCTGCCTGGTGAAAGAACCCGCGCTCACCAGCACCCTGAGTACCTTTCCTGAACTTTGATTCCTAGCTGGGTGAACTCGCCCTTCGGAGGCTAGATGGGACCAAACGTGTTAAGCTTGTGGGGAAAGCCTTTGACCAATGGCCAATATGCTTGTGCTTGTGCGAGGGTTACGCAGGCACTTGCAACACAGGGTTTTGACCTTACCATAAGCTGTCCCTTTGGGCTGAAGCAGGCGGCGTGTGTGGATCACAGCCTGGGAAGCAGGACCTCAGGGGAGTCTGCCAACAGACTGCCCTCCAGTATAGCCAGCTGAGAAAAGGTGGCAAGGCTGATGGATCCCGCTTACAACGAAATGTTTCTCTTCAGCAGAGGAGATTTTGCTACCACACGTCAGCAGCTCCTCTCCCTCAGAGTGCTGTTCCTGGGTAGACTAGGAAAAGCCACCACGTTCCCAGCTTAGGAGAGGCTCTTTTCCTAGTTGGTTTCAACCGTGAGAGAGCCAGAAGGGCTGATCTCCACCAGTCGGGCTGCACAGCCTGAGTGCTTCGGGTAGGGCAGTCCTGAGCCAATGTGCCACCTTAGGAATTCAAGCCAAGTTTCCTTGCCACAGGAAGGCACACCGAGGCCTGGTGTTTTCTCTATGAAACTGACGTGGGCTTGAAGGGTGAGGCCTTTACAACAATGTGTATGGAGGTACTCGATTTGGGATGCCTGGTGAAAGAACCCGCGCTCACCAGCACCCTGAGTACCTTTCCTGAACTTTGATTCCTAGCTGGGTGAACTCGCCCTTCGGAGGCTAGATGGGACCAAACGTGTTAAGCTTGTGGGGAAAGCCTTTGACCAATGGCCAATATGCTTGTGCTTGTGCGAGGGTTACGCAGGCACTTGCAACACAGGGTTTTGACCTTACCATAAGCTGTCCCTTTGGGCTGAAGCAGGCGGCGTGTGTGGATCACAGCCTGGGAAGCAGGACCTCAGGGGAGTCTGCCAACAGACTGCCCTCCAGTATAACCAGCTGAGAAAAGGTGGCAAGGCTGATGGATCCCGCTTACAACGAAATGTTTCTCTTCAGCAGAGGAGATTTTGCTACCACACGTCAGCAGCTCCTCTCCCTCAGAGTGCTGTTCCTGGGTAGGCTAGGAAAAGCCACCACGTTCCCCAGCTTAGGAGAGACTCTTTTCCTAGTTGGTTTCATCCGTGAGAGAGCCAGAAGGGCTGATCTCCACCAGTCGGGTTGCACAGCCTGAATGCTTTGGGTAGGGCAGTTCTGAGCCAATGTGCAACCTTAGGAATGCAAGCCAAGTTTCCTTGCCACAGGAAGGCACACCGAGGCCTGGTGTTTTCTCTATGAAACTGACGTGGGCTTGAAGGGTGAGGCCTTTACAACAATGTGTTTGGAGGTACTCGATTTGGGCTGCCTGGTGAAAGAACCTGCGCTCACCAGCACCCTGAGTACCTTTCCCGAACTTTGATTCCTAGCTAGGTGAACTCGCCCTTCGGAGGCTAGATGGGACCAAACGTGTTAAGCTTGTGGGGAATGCCTTTGACCAATGGCCAATATGCTTGTGCTTGTGCGAGGGTTACGCAGGCACTTGCAACACAGGGTTTTGACCTTACCATAAGCTGTCCCTTTGGGCTGAAGCAGGCGGCGTGTGTGGATCACAGCCTGGGAAGCAGGACCTCAGGGGAGTCTGCCAACAGACTGCCCTCCAGTATAGCCAGCTGAGAAAAGGTGGCAAGGCTGATGGATCCCGCTTACAACGAAATGTTTCTCTTCAGCAGAGGAGATTTTGCTACCACACGTCAGCAGCTCCTCTCCCTCAGAGTGCTGTTCCTGGGTAGACTAGGAAAAGCCACCACGTTCCCAGCTTAGGAGAGGCTCTTTTCCTAGTTGGTTTCAACCGTGAGAGAGCCAGAAGGGCTGATCTCCACCAGTCGGGCTGCACAGCCTGAGTGCTTCGGGTAGGGCAGTCCTGACCCAATGTGCCACCTTAGGAATGCAAGCCAAGTTTCCTTGCCACAGGAAGGCACACCGAGGCCTGGTGTTTTCTCTATGAAACTGACGTGGGCTTGAAGGGTGAGGCCTTTACAACAATGTGTATGGAGGTACTCGATTTGGGCTGCCTGGTGAAAGAACCCGCGCTCACCAGCACCCTGAGTACCTTTCCTGAACTTTGATTCCTAGCTGGGTGAACTCGCCCTTCGGAGGCTAGATGGGACCAAACGTGTTAAGCTTGTGGGGAATGCCTTTGACCAATGGCCAATATGCTTGTGCTTGTGCGAGGGTTACGCAGGCACTTGCAACACAGGGTTTTGACCTTACCATAAGCTGTCCCTTTGGGCTGAAGCAGGCGGCGTGTGTGGATCACAGCCTGGGAAGCAGGACCTCAGGGGAGTCTGCCAACAGACTGCCCTCCAGTATAGCCAGCTGAGAAAAGGTGGCAAGGCTGATGGATCCCGCTTACAACGAAATGTTTCTCTTCAGCAGAGGAGATTTTGCTACCACACGTCAGCAGCTCCTCTCCCTCAGAGTGCTGTTCCTGGGTAGACTAGGAAAAGCCACCATGTTCCCCAGCTTAGGAGAGGCTCTTTTCCTAGTTGGTTTCAACCGTGAGAGAGCCAGAAGGGCTGATCTCCACCAGTCGGGCTGCACAGCCTGAGTGCTTCGGGTAGGGCAGTCCTGAGCCAATGTGCCACCTTAGGAATGCAAGCCAAGTTTCCTTGCCACAGGAAGGCACACCGAGGCCTGGTGTTTTCTCTATGAAACTGACGTGGGCTTGAAGGGTGAGGCCTTTACAACAATGTGTATGGAGGTACTCGATTTGGGCTGCCTGGTGAAAGAACCCGCGCTCACCAGCACCCTGAGTACCTTTCCTGAACTTTGATTCCTAGCTGGGTGAACTCGCCCTTCGGAGGCTAGATGGGACCAAACGTGTTAAGCTTGTGGGGAAAGCCTTTGACCAATGGCCAATATGCTTGTGCTTGTGCGAGGGTTACGCAGGCACTTGCAACACAGGGTTTTGACCTTACCATAAGCTGTCCCTTTGGGCTGAAGCAGGCGGCGTGTGTGGATCACAGCCTGGGAAGCAGGACCTCAGGGGAGTCTGCCAACAGACTGCCCTCCAGTATAGCCAGCTGAGAAAAGGTGGCAAGGCTGATGGATCCCGCTTACAACGAAATGTTTCTCTTCAGCAGAGGAGATTTTGCTACCACACGTCAGCAGCTCCTCTCCCTCAGAGTGCTGTTCCTGGGTAGACTAGGAAAAGCCACCACGTTCCCAGCTTAGGAGAGGCTCTTTTCCTAGTTGGTTTCAACCGTGAGAGAGCCAGAAGGGCTGATCTCCACCAGTCGGGCTGCACAGCCTGAGTGCTTCGGGTAGGGCAGTCCTGAGCCAATGTGCCACCTTAGGAATGCAAGCCAAGTTTCCTTGCCACAGGAAGGCACACCGAGGCCTGGTGTTTTCTCTATGAAACTGACGTGGGCTTGAAGGGTGAGGCCTTTACAACAATGTGTATGGAGGTACTCGATTTGGGCTGCCTGGTGAAAGAACCCGCGCTCACCAGCACCCTGAGTACCTTTCCTGAACTTTGATTCCTAGCTGGGTGAACTCGCCCTTCGGAGGCTAGATGGGACCAAACGTGTTAAGCTTGTGGGGAAAGCCTTTGACCAATGGCCAATATGCTTGTGCTTGTGCGAGGGTTACGCAGGCACTTGCAACACAGGGTTTTGACCTTACCATAAGCTGTCCCTTTGGGCTGAAGCAGGCGGCGTGTGTGGATCACAGCCTGGGAAGCAGGACCTCAGGGGAGTCTGCCAACAGACTGCCCTCCAGTATAACCAGCTGAGAAAAGGTGGCAAGGCTGATGGATCCCGCTTACAACGAAATGTTTCTCTTCAGCAGAGGAGATTTTGCTACCACACGTCAGCAGCTCCTCTCCCTCAGAGTGCTGTTCCTGGGTAGGCTAGGAAAAGCCACCACGTTCCCCAGCTTAGGAGAGACTCTTTTCCTAGTTGGTTTCATCCGTGAGAGAGCCAGAAGGGCTGATCTCCACCAGTCGGGCTGCACAGCCTGAGTGCTTCGGGTAGGGCAGTCCTGAGCCAATGTGCCACCTTAGGAATGCAAGCCAAGTTTCCTTGCCACAGGAAGGCACACCGAGGCCTGGTGTTTTCTCTATGAAACTGACGTGGGCTTGAAGGGTGAGGCCTTTACAACAATGTGTATGGAGGTACTCGATTTGGGCTGCCTGGTGAAAGAACCCGCGCTCACCAGCACCCTGAGTACCTTTCCTGAACTTTGATTCCTAGCTGGGTGAACTCGCCCTTCGGAGGCTAGATGGGACCAAACGTGTTAAGCTTGTGGGGAAAGCCTTTGACCAATGGCCAATATGCTTGTGCTTGTGCGAGGGTTACGCAGGCACTTGCAACACAGGGTTTTGACCTTACCATAAGCTGTCCCTTTGGGCTGAAGCAGGCGGCGTGTGTGGATCACAGCCTGGGAAGCAGGACCTCAGGGGAGTCTGCCAACAGACTGCCCTCCAGTATAGCCAGCTGAGAAAAGGTGGCAAGGCTGATGGATCCCGCTTACAACGAAATGTTTCTCTTCAGCAGAGGAGATTTTGCTACCACACGTCAGCAGCTCCTCTCCCTCAGAGTGCTGTTCCTGGGTAGGCTAGGAAAAGCCACCACGTTCCCCAGCTTAGGAGAGACTCTTTTCCTAGTTGGTTTCATCCGTGAGAGAGCCAGAAGGGCTGATCTCCACCAGTCGGGTTGCACAGCCTGAATGCTTTGGGTAGGGCAGTTCTGAGCCAATGTGCAACCTTAGGAATGCAAGCCAAGTTTCCTTGCCACAGGAAGGCACACCGAGGCCTGGTGTTTTCTCTATGAAACTGACGTGGGCTTGAAGGGTGAGGCCTTTACAACAATGTGTTTGGAGGTACTCGATTTGGGCTGCCTGGTGAAAGAACCTGCGCTCACCAGCACCCTGAGTACCTTTCCCGAACTTTGATTCCTAGCTAGGTGAACTCGCCCTTCGGAGGCTAGATGGGACCAAACGTGTTAAGCTTGTGGGGAAAGCCTTTGACCAATGGCCAATATGCTTGTGCTTGTGCGAGGGTTACGCAGGCACTTGCAACACAGGGTTTTGACCTTACCATAAGCTGTCCCTTTGGGCTGAAGCAGGCGGCGTGTGTGGATCACAGCCTGGGAAGCAGGACCTCAGGGGAGTCTGCCAACAGACTGCCCTCCAGTATAGCCAGCTGAGAAAAGGTGGCAAGGCTGATGGATCCCGCTTACAACGAAATGTTTCTCTTCAGCAGAGGAGATTTTGCTACCACACGTCAGCAGCTCCTCTCCCTCAGAGTGCTGTTCCTGGGTAGACTAGGAAAAGCCACCACGTTCCCCAGCTTAGGAGAGACTCTTTTCCTAGTTGGTTTCATCCGTGAGAGAGCCAGAAGGGCTGATCTCCACCAGTCGGGCTGCACAGCCTGAGTGCTTCGGGTAGGGCAGTCCTGAGCCAATGTGCCACCTTAGGAATGCAAGCCAAGTTTCCTTGCCACAGGAAGGCACACCGAGGCCTGGTGTTTTCTCTATGAAACTGACGTGGGCTTGAAGGGTGAGGCCTTTACAACAATGTGTATGGAGGTACTCGATTTGGGCTGCCTGGTGAAAGAACCTGCGCTCACCAGCACCCTGAGTACCTTTCCTGAACTTTGATTCCTAGCTAGGTGAACTCGCCCTTCGGAGGCTAGATGGGACCAAACGTGTTAAGCTTGTGGGGAAAGCCTTTGACCAATGGCCAATATGCTTGTGCTTGTGCGAGGGTTACGCAGGCACTTGCAACACAGGGTTTTGACCTTACCATAAGCTGTCCCTTTGGGCTGAAGCAGGCGGCGTGTGTGGATCACAGCCTGGGAAGCAGGACCTCAGGGGAGTCTGCCAACAGACTGCCCTCCAGTATAGCCAGCTGAGAAAAGGTGGCAAGGCTGATGGATCCCGCTTACAACGAAATGTTTCTCTTCAGCAGAGGAGATTTTGCTACCACACGTCAGCAGCTCCTCTCCCTCAGAGTGCTGTTCCTGGGTAGACTAGGAAAAGCCACCACGTTCCCAGCTTAGGAGAGGCTCTTTTCCTAGTTGGTTTCAACCGTGAGAGAGCCAGAAGGGCTGATCTCCACCAGTCGGGCTGCACAGCCTGAGTGCTTCGGGTAGGGCAGTCCTGACCCAATGTGCCACCTTAGGAATGCAAGCCAAGTTTCCTTGCCACAGGAAGGCACACCGAGGCCTGGTGTTTTCTCTATGAAACTGACGTGGGCTTGAAGGGTGAGGCCTTTACAACAATGTGTATGGAGGTACTCGATTTGGGCTGCCTGGTGAAAGAACCCGCGCTCACCAGCACCCTGAGTACCTTTCCTGAACTTTGATTCCTAGCTGGGTGAACTCGCCCTTCGGAGGCTAGATGGGACCAAACGTGTTAAGCTTGTGGGGAAAGCCTTTGACCAATGGCCAATATGCTTGTGCTTGTGCGAGGGTTACGCAGGCACTTGCAACACAGGGTTTTGACCTTACCATAAGCTGTCCCTTTGGGCTGAAGCAGGCGGCGTGTGTGGATCACAGCCTGGGAAGCAGGACCTCAGGGGAGTCTGCCAACAGACTGCCCTCCAGTATAGCCAGCTGAGAAAAGGTGGCAAGGCTGATGGATCCCGCTTACAACGAAATGTTTCTCTTCAGCAGAGGAGATTTTGCTACCACACGTCAGCAGCTCCTCTCCCTCAGAGTGCTGTTCCTGGGTAGGCTAGGAAAAGCCACCACGTTCCCCAGCTTAGGAGAGACTCTTTTCCTAGTTGGTTTCATCCGTGAGAGAGCCAGAAGGGCTGATCTCCACCAGTCGGGTTGCACAGCCTGAATGCTTTGGGTAGGGCAGTTCTGAGCCAATGTGCAACCTTAGGAATGCAAGCCAAGTTTCCTTGCCACAGGAAGGCACACCGAGGCCTGGTGTTTTCTCTATGAAACTGACGTGGGCTTGAAGGGTGAGGCCTTTACAACAATGTGTTTGGAGGTACTCGATTTGGGCTGCCTGGTGAAAGAACCTGCGCTCACCAGCACCCTGAGTACCTTTCCTGAACTTTGATTCCTAGCTAGGTGAACTCGCCCTTCGGAGGCTAGATGGGACCAAACGTGTTAAGCTTGTGGGGAAAGCCTTTGACCAATGGCCAATATGCTTGTGCTTGTGCGAGGGTTACGCAGGCACTTGCAACACAGGGTTTTGACCTTACCATAAGCTGTCCCTTTGGGCTGAAGCAGGCGGCGTGTGTGGATCACAGCCTGGGAAGCAGGACCTCAGGGGAGTCTGCCAACAGACTGCCCTCCAGTATAGCCAGCTGAGAAAAGGTGGCAAGGCTGATGGATCCCGCTTACAACGAAATGTTTCTCTTCAGCAGAGGAGATTTTGCTACCACACGTCAGCAGCTCCTCTCCCTCAGAGTGCTGTTCCTGGGTAGACTAGGAAAAGCCACCACGTTCCCAGCTTAGGAGAGGCTCTTTTCCTAGTTGGTTTCAACCGTGAGAGAGCCAGAAGGGCTGATCTCCACCAGTCGGGCTGCACAGCCTGAGTGCTTCGGGTAGGGCAGTCCTGACCCAATGTGCCACCTTAGGAATGCAAGCCAAGTTTCCTTGCCACAGGAAGGCACACCGAGGCCTGGTGTTTTCTCTATGAAACTGACGTGGGCTTGAAGGGTGAGGCCTTTACAACAATGTGTATGGAGGTACTCGATTTGGGCTGCCTGGTGAAAGAACCCGCGCTCACCAGCACCCTGAGTACCTTTCCTGAACTTTGATTCCTAGCTGGGTGAACTCGCCCTTCGGAGGCTAGATGGGACCAAACGTGTTAAGCTTGTGGGGAAAGCCTTTGACCAATGGCCAATATGCTTGTGCTTGTGCGAGGGTTACGCAGGCACTTGCAACACAGGGTTTTGACCTTACCATAAGCTGTCCCTTTGGGCTGAAGCAGGCGGCGTGTGTGGATCACAGCCTGGGAAGCAGGACCTCAGGGGAGTCTGCCAACAGACTGCCCTCCAGTATAACCAGCTGAGAAAAGGTGGCAAGGCTGATGGATCCCGCTTACAACGAAATGTTTCTCTTCAGCAGAGGAGATTTTGCTACCACACGTCAGCAGCTCCTCTCCCTCAGAGTGCTGTTCCTGGGTAGGCTAGGAAAAGCCACCACGTTCCCCAGCTTAGGAGAGACTCTTTTCCTAGTTGGTTTCATCCGTGAGAGAGCCAGAAGGGCTGATCTCCACCAGTCGGGTTGCACAGCCTGAATGCTTTGGGTAGGGCAGTTCTGAGCCAATGTGCAACCTTAGGAATGCAAGCCAAGTTTCCTTGCCACAGGAAGGCACACCGAGGCCTGGTGTTTTCTCTATGAAACTGACGTGGGCTTGAAGGGTGAGGCCTTTACAACAATGTGTTTGGAGGTACTCGATTTGGGCTGCCTGGTGAAAGAACCTGCGCTCACCAGCACCCTGAGTACCTTTCCCGAACTTTGATTCCTAGCTAGGTGAACTCGCCCTTCGGAGGCTAGATGGGACCAAACGTGTTAAGCTTGTGGGGAAAGCCTTTGACCAATGGCCAATATGCTTGTGCTTGTGCGAGGGTTACGCAGGCACTTGCAACACAGGGTTTTGACCTTACCATAAGCTGTCCCTTTGGGCTGAAGCAGGCGGCGTGTGTGGATCACAGCCTGGGAAGCAGGACCTCAGGGGAGTCTGCCAACAGACTGCCCTCCAGTATAGCCAGCTGAGAAAAGGTGGCAAGGCTGATGGATCCCGCTTACAACGAAATGTTTCTCTTCAGCAGAGGAGATTTTGCTACCACACGTCAGCAGCTCCTCTCCCTCAGAGTGCTGTTCCTGGGTAGGCTAGGAAAAGCCACCACGTTCCCCAGCTTAGGAGAGACTCTTTTCCTAGTTGGTTTCATCCGTGAGAGAGCCAGAAGGGCTGATCTCCACCAGTCGGGTTGCACAGCCTGAATGCTTTGGGTAGGGCAGTTCTGAGCCAATGTGCAACCTTAGGAATGCAAGCCAAGTTTCCTTGCCACAGGAAGGCACACCGAGGCCTGGTGTTTTCTCTATGAAACTGACGTGGGCTTGAAGGGTGAGGCCTTTACAACAATGTGTTTGGAGGTACTCGATTTGGGCTGCCTGGTGAAAGAACCTGCGCTCACCAGCACCCTGAGTACCTTTCCTGAACTTTGATTCCTAGCTAGGTGAACTCGCCCTTCGGAGGCTAGATGGGACCAAACGTGTTAAGCTTGTGGGGAAAGCCTTTGACCAATGGCCAATATGCTTGTGCTTGTGCGAGGGTTACGCAGGCACTTGCAACACAGGGTTTTGACCTTACCATAAGCTGTCCCTTTGGGCTGAAGCAGGCGGCGTGTGTGGATCACAGCCTGGGAAGCAGGACCTCAGGGGAGTCTGCCAACAGACTGCCCTCCAGTATAGCCAGCTGAGAAAAGGTGGCAAGGCTGATGGATCCCGCTTACAACGAAATGTTTCTCTTCAGCAGAGGAGATTTTGCTACCACACGTCAGCAGCTCCTCTCCCTCAGAGTGCTGTTCCTGGGTAGACTAGGAAAAGCCACCACGTTCCCAGCTTAGGAGAGGCTCTTTTCCTAGTTGGTTTCAACCGTGAGAGAGCCAGAAGGGCTGATCTCCACCAGTCGGGCTGCACAGCCTGAGTGCTTCGGGTAGGGCAGTCCTGACCCAATGTGCCACCTTAGGAATGCAAGCCAAGTTTCCTTGCCACAGGAAGGCACACCGAGGCCTGGTGTTTTCTCTATGAAACTGACGTGGGCTTGAAGGGTGAGGCCTTTACAACAATGTGTATGGAGGTACTCGATTTGGGCTGCCTGGTGAAAGAACCCGCGCTCACCAGCACCCTGAGTACCTTTCCTGAACTTTGATTCCTAGCTGGGTGAACTCGCCCTTCGGAGGCTAGATGGGACCAAACGTGTTAAGCTTGTGGGGAAAGCCTTTGACCAATGGCCAATATGCTTGTGCTTGTGCGAGGGTTACGCAGGCACTTGCAACACAGGGTTTTGACCTTACCATAAGCTGTCCCTTTGGGCTGAAGCAGGCGGCGTGTGTGGATCACAGCCTGGGAAGCAGGACCTCAGGGGAGTCTGCCAACAGACTGCCCTCCAGTATAGCCAGCTGAGAAAAGGTGGCAAGGCTGATGGATCCCGCTTACAACGAAATGTTTCTCTTCAGCAGAGGAGATTTTGCTACCACACGTCAGCAGCTCCTCTCCCTCAGAGTGCTGTTCCTGGGTAGGCTAGGAAAAGCCACCACGTTCCCCAGCTTAGGAGAGACTCTTTTCCTAGTTGGTTTCATCCGTGAGAGAGCCAGAAGGGCTGATCTCCACCAGTCGGGTTGCACAGCCTGAATGCTTTGGGTAGGGCAGTTCTGAGCCAATGTGCAACCTTAGGAATGCAAGCCAAGTTTCCTTGCCACAGGAAGGCACACCGAGGCCTGGTGTTTTCTCTATGAAACTGACGTGGGCTTGAAGGGTGAGGCCTTTACAACAATGTGTTTGGAGGTACTCGATTTGGGCTGCCTGGTGAAAGAACCTGCGCTCACCAGCACCCTGAGTACCTTTCCCGAACTTTGATTCCTAGCTAGGTGAACTCGCCCTTCGGAGGCTAGATGGGACCAAACGTGTTAAGCTTGTGGGGAAAGCCTTTGACCAATGGCCAATATGCTTGTGCTTGTGCGAGGGTTACGCAGGCACTTGCAACACAGGGTTTTGACCTTACCATAAGCTGTCCCTTTGGGCTGAAGCAGGCGGCGTGTGTGGATCACAGCCTGGGAAGCAGGACCTCAGGGGAGTCTGCCAACAGACTGCCCTCCAGTATAGCCAGCTGAGAAAAGGTGGCAAGGCTGATGGATCCCGCTTACAACGAAATGTTTCTCTTCAGCAGAGGAGATTTTGCTACCACACGTCAGCAGCTCCTCTCCCTCAGAGTGCTGTTCCTGGGTAGACTAGGAAAAGCCACCACGTTCCCAGCTTAGGAGAGGCTCTTTTCCTAGTTGGTTTCAACCGTGAGAGAGCCAGAAGGGCTGATCTCCACCAGTCGGGCTGCACAGCCTGAGTGCTTCGGGTAGGGCAGTCCTGAGCCAATGTGCCACCTTAGGAATGCAAGCCAAGTTTCCTTGCCACAGGAAGGCACACCGAGGCCTGGTGTTTTCTCTAGGAAACTGACGTGGGCTTGAAGGGTGAGGCCTTTACAACAATGTGTATGGAGGTACTCGATTTGGGCTGCCTGGTGAAAGAACCCGCGCTCACCAGCACCCTGAGTACCTTTCCTGAACTTTGATTCCTAGCTGGGTGAACTCGCCCTTCGGAGGCTAGATGGGACCAAACGTGTTAAGCTTGTGGGGAAAGCCTTTGACCAATGGCCAATATGCTTGTGCTTGTGCGAGGGTTACGCAGGCACTTGCAACACAGGGTTTTGACCTTACCATAAGCTGTCCCTTTGGGCTGAAGCAGGCGGCGTGTGTGGATCACAGCCTGGGAAGCAGGACCTCAGGGGAGTCAGCCAACAGACTGCCCTCCAGTATAGCCAGCTGAGAAAAGGTGGCAAGGCTGATGGATCCCGCTTACAACGAAATGTTTCTCTTCAGCAGAGGAGATTTTGCTACCACACGTCAGCAGCTCCTCTCCCTCAGAGTGCTGTTCCTGGGTAGACTAGGAAAAGCCACCACGTTGCCCAGCTTAGGAGAGACTCTTTTCCTAGTTGGTTTCATCCGTGAGAGAGCCAGAAGGGCTGATCTCCACCAGTCGGGCTGCACAGCCTGAGTGCTTCGGGTAGGGCAGTCCTGACCCAATGTGCCACCTTAGGAATGCAAGCCAAGTTTCCTTGCCACAGGAAGGCACACCGAGGCCTGGTGTTTTCTCTATGAAACTGACGTGGGCTTGAAGGGTGAGGCCTTGACAACAATGTGTATGGAGGTACTCGATTTGGGCTGCCTGGTGAAAGAACCCGCGCTCACCAGCACCCTGAGTACCTTTCCTGAACTTTGATTCCTAGCTGGGTGAACTCGCCCTTCGGAGGCTAGATGGGACCAAACGTGTTAAGCTTGTGGGGAAAGCCTTTGACCAATGGCCAATATGCTTGTGCTTGTGCGAGGGTTACGCAGGCACTTGCAACACAGGGTTTTGACCTTACCATAAGCTGTCCCTTTGGGCTGAAGCAGGCGGCGTGTGTGGATCACAGCCTGGGAAGCAGGACCTCAGGGGAGTCTGCCAACAGACTGCCCTCCAGTATAGCCAGCTGAGAAAAGGTGGCAAGGCTGATGGATCCCGCTTACAACGAAATGTTTCTCTTCAGCAGAGGAGATTTTGCTACCACACGTCAGCAGCTCCTCTCCCTCAGAGTGCTGTTCCTGGGTAGGCTAGGAAAAGCCACCACGTTCCCCAGCTTAGGAGAGACTCTTTTCCTAGTTGGTTTCATCCGTGAGAGAGCCAGAAGGGCTGATCTCCACCAGTCGGGCTGCACAGCCTGAGTGCTTCGGGTAGGGCAGTCCTGAGCCAATGTGCCACCTTAGGAATGCAAGCCAAGTTTCCTTGCCACAGGAAGGCACACCGAGGCCTGGTGTTTTCTCTAGGAAACTGACGTGGGCTTGAAGGGTGAGGCCTTTACAACAATGTGTATGGAGGTACTCGATTTGGGCTGCCTGGTGAAAGAACCCGCGCTCACCAGCACCCTGAGTACCTTTCCTGAACTTTGATTCCTAGCTGGGTGAACTCGCCCTTCGGAGGCTAGATGGGACCAAACGTGTTAAGCTTGTGGGGAAAGCCTTTGACCAATGGCCAATATGCTTGTGCTTGTGCGAGGGTTACGCAGGCACTTGCAACACAGGGTTTTGACCTTACCATAAGCTGTCCCTTTGGGCTGAAGCAGGCGGCGTGTGTGGATCACAGCCTGGGAAGCAGGACCTCAGGGGAGTCAGCCAACAGACTGCCCTCCAGTATAGCCAGCTGAGAAAAGGTGGCAAGGCTGATGGATCCCGCTTACAACGAAATGTTTCTCTTCAGCAGAGGAGATTTTGCTACCACACGTCAGCAGCTCCTCTCCCTCAGAGTGCTGTTCCTGGGTAGACTAGGAAAAGCCACCACGTTCCCCAGCTTAGGAGAGACTCTTTTCCTAGTTGGTTTCATCCGTGAGAGAGCCAGAAGGGCTGATCTCCACCAGTCGGGCTGCACAGCCTGAGTGCTTCGGGTAGGGCAGTCCTGAGCCAATGTGCCACCTTAGGAATGCAAGCCAAGTTTCCTTGCCACAGGAAGGCACACCGAGGCCTGGTGTTTTCTCTATGAAACTGACGTGGGCTTGAAGGGTGAGGCCTTTACAACAATGTGTATGGAGGTACTCGATTTGGGCTGCCTGGTGAAAGAACCTGCGCTCACCAGCACCCTGAGTACCTTTCCTGAACTTTGATTCCTAGCTAGGTGAACTCGCCCTTCGGAGGCTAGATGGGACCAAACGTGTTAAGCTTGTGGGGAAAGCCTTTGACCAATGGCCAATATGCTTGTGCTTGTGCGAGGGTTACGCAGGCACTTGCAACACAGGGTTTTGACCTTACCATAAGCTGTCCCTTTGGGCTGAAGCAGGCGGCGTGTGTGGATCACAGCCTGGGAAGCAGGACCTCAGGGGAGTCTGCCAACAGACTGCCCTCCAGTATAGCCAGCTGAGAAAAGGTGGCAAGGCTGATGGATCCCGCTTACAACGAAATGTTTCTCTTCAGCAGAGGAGATTTTGCTACCACACGTCAGCAGCTCCTCTCCCTCAGAGTGCTGTTCCTGGGTAGACTAGGAAAAGCCACCACGTTCCCAGCTTAGGAGAGGCTCTTTTCCTAGTTGGTTTCAACCGTGAGAGAGCCAGAAGGGCTGATCTCCACCAGTCGGGCTGCACAGCCTGAGTGCTTCGGGTAGGGCAGTCCTGACCCAATGTGCCACCTTAGGAATGCAAGCCAAGTTTCCTTGCCACAGGAAGGCACACCGAGGCCTGGTGTTTTCTCTATGAAACTGACGTGGGCTTGAAGGGTGAGGCCTTTACAACAATGTGTATGGAGGTACTCGATTTGGGCTGCCTGGTGAAAGAACCCGCGCTCACCAGCACCCTGAGTACCTTTCCTGAACTTTGATTCCTAGCTGGGTGAACTCGCCCTTCGGAGGCTAGATGGGACCAAACGTGTTAAGCTTGTGGGGAAAGCCTTTGACCAATGGCCAATATGCTTGTGCTTGTGCGAGGGTTACGCAGGCACTTGCAACACAGGGTTTTGACCTTACCATAAGCTGTCCCTTTGGGCTGAAGCAGGCGGCGTGTGTGGATCACAGCCTGGGAAGCAGGACCTCAGGGGAGTCTGCCAACAGACTGCCCTCCAGTATAGCCAGCTGAGAAAAGGTGGCAAGGCTGATGGATCCCGCTTACAACGAAATGTTTCTCTTCAGCAGAGGAGATTTTGCTACCACACGTCAGCAGCTCCTCTCCCTCAGAGTGCTGTTCCTGGGTAGGCTAGGAAAAGCCACCACGTTCCCCAGCTTAGGAGAGACTCTTTTCCTAGTTGGTTTCATCCGTGAGAGAGCCAGAAGGGCTGATCTCCACCAGTCGGGTTGCACAGCCTGAATGCTTTGGGTAGGGCAGTTCTGAGCCAATGTGCAACCTTAGGAATGCAAGCCAAGTTTCCTTGCCACAGGAAGGCACACCGAGGCCTGCTGTTTTCTCTATGAAACTGACGTGGGCTTGAAGGGTGAGGCCTTTACAACAATGTGTTTGGAGGTACTCGATTTGGGCTGCCTGGTGAAAGAACCTGCGCTCACCAGCACCCTGAGTACCTTTCCTGAACTTTGATTCCTAGCTAGGTGAACTCGCCCTTCGGAGGCTAGATGGGACCAAACGTGTTAAGCTTGTGGGGAAAGCCTTTGACCAATGGCCAATATGCTTGTGCTTGTGCGAGGGTTACGCAGGCACTTGCAACACAGGGTTTTGACCTTACCATAAGCTGTCCCTTTGGGCTGAAGCAGGCGGCGTGTGTGGATCACAGCCTGGGAAGCAGGACCTCAGGGGAGTCTGCCAACAGACTGCCCTCCAGTATAGCCAGCTGAGAAAAGGTGGCAAGGCTGATGGATCCCGCTTACAACGAAATGTTTCTCTTCAGCAGAGGAGATTTTGCTACCACACGTCAGCAGCTCCTCTCCCTCAGAGTGCTGTTCCTGGGTAGACTAGGAAAAGCCACCACGTTCCCAGCTTAGGAGAGGCTCTTTTCCTAGTTGGTTTCAACCGTGAGAGAGCCAGAAGGGCTGATCTCCACCAGTCGGGCTGCACAGCCTGAGTGCTTCGGGTAGGGCAGTCCTGACCCAATGTGCCACCTTAGGAATGCAAGCCAAGTTTCCTTGCCACAGGAAGGCACACCGAGGCCTGGTGTTTTCTCTATGAAACTGACGTGGGCTTGAAGGGTGAGGCCTTTACAACAATGTGTATGGAGGTACTCGATTTGGGCTGCCTGGTGAAAGAACCCGCGCTCACCAGCACCCTGAGTACCTTTCCTGAACTTTGATTCCTAGCTGGGTGAACTCGCCCTTCGGAGGCTAGATGGGACCAAACGTGTTAAGCTTGTGGGGAAAGCCTTTGACCAATGGCCAATATGCTTGTGCTTGTGCGAGGGTTACGCAGGCACTTGCAACACAGGGTTTTGACCTTACCATAAGCTGTCCCTTTGGGCTGAAGCAGGCGGCGTGTGTGGATCACAGCCTGGGAAGCAGGACCTCAGGGGAGTCTGCCAACAGACTGCCCTCCAGTATAACCAGCTGAGAAAAGGTGGCAAGGCTGATGGATCCCGCTTACAACGAAATGTTTCTCTTCAGCAGAGGAGATTTTGCTACCACACGTCAGCAGCTCCTCTCCCTCAGAGTGCTGTTCCTGGGTAGGCTAGGAAAAGCCACCACGTTCCCCAGCTTAGGAGAGACTCTTTTCCTAGTTGGTTTCATCCGTGAGAGAGCCAGAAGGGCTGATCTCCACCAGTCGGGTTGCACAGCCTGAATGCTTTGGGTAGGGCAGTTCTGAGCCAATGTGCAACCTTAGGAATGCAAGCCAAGTTTCCTTGCCACAGGAAGGCACACCGAGGCCTGGTGTTTTCTCTATGAAACTGACGTGGGCTTGAAGGGTGAGGCCTTTACAACAATGTGTTTGGAGGTACTCGATTTGGGCTGCCTGGTGAAAGAACCTGCGCTCACCAGCACCCTGAGTACCTTTCCCGAACTTTGATTCCTAGCTAGGTGAACTCGCCCTTCGGAGGCTAGATGGGACCAAACGTGTTAAGCTTGTGGGGAAAGCCTTTGACCAATGGCCAATATGCTTGTGCTTGTGCGAGGGTTACGCAGGCACTTGCAACACAGGGTTTTGACCTTACCATAAGCTGTCCCTTTGGGCTGAAGCAGGCGGCGTGTGTGGATCACAGCCTGGGAAGCAGGACCTCAGGGGAGTCTGCCAACAGACTGCCCTCCAGTATAGCCAGCTGAGAAAAGGTGGCAAGGCTGATGGATCCCGCTTACAACGAAATGTTTCTCTTCAGCAGAGGAGATTTTGCTACCACACGTCAGCAGCTCCTCTCCCTCAGAGTGCTGTTCCTGGGTAGGCTAGGAAAAGCCACCACGTTCCCCAGCTTAGGAGAGACTCTTTTCCTAGTTGGTTTCATCCGTGAGAGAGCCAGAAGGGCTGATCTCCACCAGTCGGGTTGCACAGCCTGAATGCTTTGGGTAGGGCAGTTCTGAGCCAATGTGCAACCTTAGGAATGCAAGCCAAGTTTCCTTGCCACAGGAAGGCACACCGAGGCCTGGTGTTTTCTCTATGAAACTGACGTGGGCTTGAAGGGTGAGGCCTTTACAACAATGTGTTTGGAGGTACTCGATTTGGGCTGCCTGGTGAAAGAACCTGCGCTCACCAGCACCCTGAGTACCTTTCCTGAACTTTGATTCCTAGCTAGGTGAACTCGCCCTTCGGAGGCTAGATGGGACCAAACGTGTTAAGCTTGTGGGGAAAGCCTTTGACCAATGGCCAATATGCTTGTGCTTGTGCGAGGGTTACGCAGGCACTTGCAACACAGGGTTTTGACCTTACCATAAGCTGTCCCTTTGGGCTGAAGCAGGCGGCGTGTGTGGATCACAGCCTGGGAAGCAGGACCTCAGGGGAGTCTGCCAACAGACTGCCCTCCAGTATAGCCAGCTGAGAAAAGGTGGCAAGGCTGATGGATCCCGCTTACAACGAAATGTTTCTCTTCAGCAGAGGAGATTTTGCTACCACACGTCAGCAGCTCCTCTCCCTCAGAGTGCTGTTCCTGGGTAGACTAGGAAAAGCCACCACGTTCCCAGCTTAGGAGAGGCTCTTTTCCTAGTTGGTTTCAACCGTGAGAGAGCCAGAAGGGCTGATCTCCACCAGTCGGGCTGCACAGCCTGAGTGCTTCGGGTAGGGCAGTCCTGACCCAATGTGCCACCTTAGGAATGCAAGCCAAGTTTCCTTGCCACAGGAAGGCACACCGAGGCCTGGTGTTTTCTCTATGAAACTGACGTGGGCTTGAAGGGTGAGGCCTTTACAACAATGTGTATGGAGGTACTCGATTTGGGCTGCCTGGTGAAAGAACCCGCGCTCACCAGCACCCTGAGTACCTTTCCTGAACTTTGATTCCTAGCTGGGTGAACTCGCCCTTCGGAGGCTAGATGGGACCAAACGTGTTAAGCTTGTGGGGAAAGCCTTTGACCAATGGCCAATATGCTTGTGCTTGTGCGAGGGTTACGCAGGCACTTGCAACACAGGGTTTTGACCTTACCATAAGCTGTCCCTTTGGGCTGAAGCAGGCGGCGTGTGTGGATCACAGCCTGGGAAGCAGGACCTCAGGGGAGTCTGCCAACAGACTGCCCTCCAGTATAGCCAGCTGAGAAAAGGTGGCAAGGCTGATGGATCCCGCTTACAACGAAATGTTTCTCTTCAGCAGAGGAGATTTTGCTACCACACGTCAGCAGCTCCTCTCCCTCAGAGTGCTGTTCCTGGGTAGGCTAGGAAAAGCCACCACGTTCCCCAGCTTAGGAGAGACTCTTTTCCTAGTTGGTTTCATCCGTGAGAGAGCCAGAAGGGCTGATCTCCACCAGTCGGGTTGCACAGCCTGAATGCTTTGGGTAGGGCAGTTCTGAGCCAATGTGCAACCTTAGGAATGCAAGCCAAGTTTCCTTGCCACAGGAAGGCACACCGAGGCCTGGTGTTTTCTCTATGAAACTGACGTGGGCTTGAAGGGTGAGGCCTTTACAACAATGTGTTTGGAGGTACTCGATTTGGGCTGCCTGGTGAAAGAACCTGCGCTCACCAGCACCCTGAGTACCTTTCCCGAACTTTGATTCCTAGCTAGGTGAACTCGCCCTTCGGAGGCTAGATGGGACCAAACGTGTTAAGCTTGTGGGGAAAGCCTTTGACCAATGGCCAATATGCTTGTGCTTGTGCGAGGGTTACGCAGGCACTTGCAACACAGGGTTTTGACCTTACCATAAGCTGTCCCTTTGGGCTGAAGCAGGCGGCGTGTGTGGATCACAGCCTGGGAAGCAGGACCTCAGGGGAGTCTGCCAACAGACTGCCCTCCAGTATAGCCAGCTGAGAAAAGGTGGCAAGGCTGATGGATCCCGCTTACAACGAAATGTTTCTCTTCAGCAGAGGAGATTTTGCTACCACACGTCAGCAGCTCCTCTCCCTCAGAGTGCTGTTCCTGGGTAGACTAGGAAAAGCCACCACGTTCCCAGCTTAGGAGAGGCTCTTTTCCTAGTTGGTTTCAACCGTGAGAGAGCCAGAAGGGCTGATCTCCACCAGTCGGGCTGCACAGCCTGAGTGCTTCGGGTAGGGCAGTCCTGAGCCAATGTGCCACCTTAGGAATGCAAGCCAAGTTTCCTTGCCACAGGAAGGCACACCGAGGCCTGGTGTTTTCTCTAGGAAACTGACGTGGGCTTGAAGGGTGAGGCCTTTACAACAATGTGTATGGAGGTACTCGATTTGGGCTGCCTGGTGAAAGAACCCGCGCTCACCAGCACCCTGAGTACCTTTCCTGAACTTTGATTCCTAGCTGGGTGAACTCGCCCTTCGGAGGCTAGATGGGACCAAACGTGTTAAGCTTGTGGGGAAAGCCTTTGACCAATGGCCAATATGCTTGTGCTTGTGCGAGGGTTACGCAGGCACTTGCAACACAGGGTTTTGACCTTACCATAAGCTGTCCCTTTGGGCTGAAGCAGGCGGCGTGTGTGGATCACAGCCTGGGAAGCAGGACCTCAGGGGAGTCAGCCAACAGACTGCCCTCCAGTATAGCCAGCTGAGAAAAGGTGGCAAGGCTGATGGATCCCGCTTACAACGAAATGTTTCTCTTCAGCAGAGGAGATTTTGCTACCACACGTCAGCAGCTCCTCTCCCTCAGAGTGCTGTTCCTGGGTAGACTAGGAAAAGCCACCACGTTGCCCAGCTTAGGAGAGACTCTTTTCCTAGTTGGTTTCATCCGTGAGAGAGCCAGAAGGGCTGATCTCCACCAGTCGGGCTGCACAGCCTGAGTGCTTCGGGTAGGGCAGTCCTGACCCAATGTGCCACCTTAGGAATGCAAGCCAAGTTTCCTTGCCACAGGAAGGCACACCGAGGCCTGGTGTTTTCTCTATGAAACTGACGTGGGCTTGAAGGGTGAGGCCTTGACAACAATGTGTATGGAGGTACTCGATTTGGGCTGCCTGGTGAAAGAACCCGCGCTCACCAGCACCCTGAGTACCTTTCCTGAACTTTGATTCCTAGCTGGGTGAACTCGCCCTTCGGAGGCTAGATGGGACCAAACGTGTTAAGCTTGTGGGGAAAGCCTTTGACCAATGGCCAATATGCTTGTGCTTGTGCGAGGGTTACGCAGGCACTTGCAACACAGGGTTTTGACCTTACCATAAGCTGTCCCTTTGGGCTGAAGCAGGCGGCGTGTGTGGATCACAGCCTGGGAAGCAGGACCTCAGGGGAGTCTGCCAACAGACTGCCCTCCAGTATAGCCAGCTGAGAAAAGGTGGCAAGGCTGATGGATCCCGCTTACAACGAAATGTTTCTCTTCAGCAGAGGAGATTTTGCTACCACACGTCAGCAGCTCCTCTCCCTCAGAGTGCTGTTCCTGGGTAGGCTAGGAAAAGCCACCACGTTCCCCAGCTTAGGAGAGACTCTTTTCCTAGTTGGTTTCATCCGTGAGAGAGCCAGAAGGGCTGATCTCCACCAGTCGGGCTGCACAGCCTGAGTGCTTCGGGTAGGGCAGTCCTGAGCCAATGTGCCACCTTAGGAATGCAAGCCAAGTTTCCTTGCCACAGGAAGGCACACCGAGGCCTGGTGTTTTCTCTAGGAAACTGACGTGGGCTTGAAGGGTGAGGCCTTTACAACAATGTGTATGGAGGTACTCGATTTGGGCTGCCTGGTGAAAGAACCCGCGCTCACCAGCACCCTGAGTACCTTTCCTGAACTTTGATTCCTAGCTGGGTGAACTCGCCCTTCGGAGGCTAGATGGGACCAAACGTGTTAAGCTTGTGGGGAAAGCCTTTGACCAATGGCCAATATGCTTGTGCTTGTGCGAGGGTTACGCAGGCACTTGCAACACAGGGTTTTGACCTTACCATAAGCTGTCCCTTTGGGCTGAAGCAGGCGGCGTGTGTGGATCACAGCCTGGGAAGCAGGACCTCAGGGGAGTCAGCCAACAGACTGCCCTCCAGTATAGCCAGCTGAGAAAAGGTGGCAAGGCTGATGGATCCCGCTTACAACGAAATGTTTCTCTTCAGCAGAGGAGATTTTGCTACCACACGTCAGCAGCTCCTCTCCCTCAGAGTGCTGTTCCTGGGTAGACTAGGAAAAGCCACCACGTTGCCCAGCTTAGGAGAGACTCTTTTCCTAGTTGGTTTCATCCGTGAGAGAGCCAGAAGGGCTGATCTCCACCAGTCGGGCTGCACAGCCTGAGTGCTTCGGGTAGGGCAGTCCTGACCCAATGTGCCACCTTAGGAATGCAAGCCAAGTTTCCTTGCCACAGGAAGGCACACCGAGGCCTGGTGTTTTCTCTATGAAACTGACGTGGGCTTGAAGGGTGAGGCCTTGACAACAATGTGTATGGAGGTACTCGATTTGGGCTGCCTGGTGAAAGAACCCGCGCTCACCAGCACCCTGAGTACCTTTCCTGAACTTTGATTCCTAGCTGGGTGAACTCGCCCTTCGGAGGCTAGATGGGACCAAACGTGTTAAGCTTGTGGGGAAAGCCTTTGACCAATGGCCAATATGCTTGTGCTTGTGCGAGGGTTACGCAGGCACTTGCAACACAGGGTTTTGACCTTACCATAAGCTGTCACTTTGGGCTGAAGCAGGCGGCGTGTGTGGATCACAGCCTGGGAAGCAGGACCTCAGGGGAGTCTGCCAACAGACTGCCCTCCAGTATAGCCAGCTGAGAAAAGGTGGCAAGGCTGATGGATCCCGCTTACAACGAAATGTTTCTCTTCAGCAGAGGAGATTTTGCTACCACACGTCAGCAGCTCCTCTCCCTCAGAGTGCTGTTCCTGGGTAGGCTAGGAAAAGCCACCACGTTCCCCAGCTTAGGAGAGACTCTTTTCCTAGTTGGTTTCATCCGTGAGAGAGCCAGAAGGGCTGATCTCCACCAGTCGGGCTGCACAGCCTGAGTGCTTCGGGTAGGGCAGTCCTGAGCCAATGTGCCACCTTAGGAATGCAAGCCAAGTTTCCTTGCCACAGGAAGGCTCACCGAGGCCTGGTGTTTTCTCTATGAAACTGACGTGGGCTTGAAGGGTGAGGCCTTTACAACAATGTGTATGGAGGTACTCGATTTGGGCTGCCTGGTGAAAGAACCTGCGCTCACCAGCACCCTGAGTACCTTTCCTGAACTTTGATTCCTAGCTGGGTGAACTCGCCCTTCGGACGCTAGATGGGACCAAACGTGTTAAGCTTGTGGGGAAAGCCTTTGACCAATGGCCAATATGCTTGTGCTTGTGCGAGGGTTACGCAGGCACTTGCAACACAGGGTTTTGACCTTACCATAAGCTCTCCCTTTGGGCTGAAGCAGGCGGCGTGTGTGGATCACAGCCTGGGAAGCAGGACCTCAGGGGAGTCTGCCAACAGACTGCCCTCCAGTATAGCCAGCTGAGAAAAGGTGGCAAGGCTGATGGATCCCGCTTACAACGAAATGTTTCTCTTCAGCAGAGGAGATTTTGCTACCACACGTCAGCAGCTCCTCTCCCTCAGAGTGCTGTTCCTGGGTAGACTAGGAAAAGCCACCACGTTGCCCAGCTTAGGAGAGACTCTTTTCCTAGTTGGTTTCATCCGTGAGAGAGCCAGAAGGGCTGATCTCCACCAGTCGGGCTGCACAGCCTGAGTGCTTCGGGTAGGGCAGTCCTGAGCCAATGTGCCACCTTAGGAATGCAAGCCAAGTTTCCTTGCCACAGGAAGGCTCACCGAGGCCTGGTGTTTTCTCTATGAAACTGACGTGGGCTTGAAGGGTGAGGCCTTTACAACAATGTGTATGGAGGTACTCGATTTGGGCTGCCTGGTGAAAGAACCCGCGCTCACCAGCACCCTGAGTACCTTTCCTGAACTTTGATTCCTAGCTGGGTGAACTCGCCCTTCGGAGGCTAGATGGGACCAAACGTGTTAAGCTTGTGGGGAAAGCCTTTGACCAATGGCCAATATGCTTGTGCTTGTGCGAGGGTTACGCAGGCACTTGCAACACAGGGTTTTGACCTTACCATAAGCTGTCCCTTTGGGCTGAAGCAGGCGGCGTGTGTGGATCACAGCCTGGGAAACAGGACCTCAGGGGAGTCTGCCAACAGACTGCCCTCCAGTATAGCCAGCTGAGAAAAGGTGGCAAGGCTGATGGATCCCGCTTACAACGAAATGTTTCTCTTCAGCAGAGGAGATTTTGCTACCACACGTCAGCAGCTCCTCTCCCTCAGAGTGCTGTTCCTGGGTAGACTAGGAAAAGCCACCACGTTCCCAGCTTAGGAGAGGCTCTTTTCCTAGTTGGTTTCAACCGTGAGAGAGCCAGAAGGGCTGATCTCCACCAGTCGGGCTGCACAGCCTGAGTGCTTCGGGTAGGGCAGTCCTGAGCCAATGTGCCACCTTAGGAATGCAAGCCAAGTTTCCTTGCCACAGGAAGGCACACCGAGGCCTGGTGTTTTCTCTATGAAACTGACGTGGGCTTGAAGGGTGAGGCCTTTACAACAATGTGTATGGAGGTACTCGATTTGGGCTGCCTGGTGAAAGAACCCGCGCTCACCAGCACCCTGAGTACCTTTCCTGAACTTTGATTCCTAGCTGGGTGAACTCGCCCTTCGGAGGCTAGATGGGACCAAACGTGTTAAGCTTGTGGGGAAAGCCTTTGACCAATGGCCAATATGCTTGTGCTTGTGCGAGGGTTACGCAGGCACTTGCAACACAGGGTTTTGACCTTACCATAAGCTGTCCCTTTGGGCTGAAGCAGGCGGCGTGTGTGGATCACAGCCTGGGAAGCAGGACCTCAGGGGAGTCTGCCAACAGACTGCCCTCCAGTATAGCCAGCTGAGAAAAGGTGGCAAGGCTGATGGATCCCGCTTACAACGAAATGTTTCTCTTCAGCAGAGGAGATTTTGCTACCACACGTCAGCAGCTCCTCTCCCTCAGAGTGCTGTTCCTGGGTAGACTAGGAAAAGCCACCACGTTCCCCAGCTTAGGAGAGACTCTTTTCCTAGTTGGTTTCATCCGTGAGAGAGCCAGAAGGGCTGATCTCCACCAGTCGGGCTGCACAGCCTGAGAGCTTCGGGTAGGGCAGTCCTGAGCCAATGTGCCACCTTAGGAATGCAAGCCAAGTTTCCTTGCCACAGGAAGGCACACCGAGGCCTGGTGTTTTCTCTATGAAACTGACGTGGGCTTGAAGGGTGAGGCCTTTACAACAATGTGTATGGAGGTACTCGATTTGGGCTGCCTGGTGAAAGAACCCGCGCTCACCAGCACCCTGAGTACCTTTCCTGAACTTTGATTCCTAGCTGGGTGAACTCGCCCTTCGGAGGCTAGATGGGACCAAACGTGTTAAGCTTGTGGGGAAAGCCTTTGACCAATGGCCAATATGCTTGTGCTTGTGCGAGGGTTACGCAGGCACTTGCAACACAGGGTTTTGACCTTACCATAAGCTGTCCCTTTGGGCTGAAGCAGGCGGCGTGTGTGGATCACAGCCTGGGAAGCAGGACCTCAGGGGAGTCTGCCAACAGACTGCCCTCCAGTATAGCCAGCTGAGAAAAGGTGGCAAGGCTGATGGATCCCGCTTACAACGAAATGTTTCTCTTCAGCAGAGGAGATTTTGCTACCACACGTCAGCAGCTCCTCTCCCTCAGAGTGCTGTTCCTGGGTAGACTAGGAAAAGCCACCACGTTCCCAGCTTAGGAGAGGCTCTTTTCCTAGTTGGTTTCAACCGTGAGAGAGCCAGAAGGGCTGATCTCCACCAGTCGGGCTGCACAGCCTGAGTGCTTCGGGTAGGGCAGTCCTGAGCCAATGTGCCACCTTAGGAATGCAAGCCAAGTTTCCTTGCCACAGGAAGGCACACCGAGGCCTGGTGTTTTCTCTATGAAACTGACGTGGGCTTGAAGGGTGAGGCCTTTACAACAATGTGTATGGAGGTACTCGATTTGGGCTGCCTGGTGAAAGAACCCGCGCTCACCAGCACCCTGAGTACCTTTCCTGAACTTTGATTCCTAGCTGGGTGAACTCGCCCTTCGGAGGCTAGATGGGACCAAACGTGTTAAGCTTGTGGGGAAAGCCTTTGACCAATGGCCAATATGCTTGTGCTTGTGCGAGGGTTACGCAGGCACTTGCAACACAGGGTTTTGACCTTACCATAAGCTGTCCCTTTGGGCTGAAGCAGGCGGCGTGTGTGGATCACAGCCTGGGAAACAGGACCTCAGGGGAGTCTGCCAACAGACTGCCCTCCAGTATAGCCAGCTGAGAAAAGGTGGCAAGGCTGATGGATCCCGCTTACAACGAAATGTTTCTCTTCAGCAGAGGAGATTTTGCTACCACACGTCAGCAGCTCCTCACCCTCAGAGTGCTGTTCCTGGGTAGACTAGGAAAAGCCACCACGTTCCCAGCTTAGGAGAGGCTCTTTTCCTAGTTGCTTTCAACCGTGAGAGAGCCAGAAGGGCTGATCTCCACCAGTCGGGCTGCACAGCCTGAGTGCTTCGGGTAGGGCAGTCCTGAGCCAATGTGCCACCTTAGGAATGCAAGCCAAGTTTCCTTGCCACAGGAAGGCACACCGAGGCCTGGTGTTTTCTCTATGAAACTGACGTGGGCTTGAAGGGTGAGGCCTTTACAACAATGTGTATGGAGGTACTCGATTTGGGCTGCCTGGTGAAAGAACCCGCGCTCACCAGCACCCTGAGTACCTTTCCTGAACTTTGATTCCTAGCTGGGTGAACTCGCCCTTCGGAGGCTAGATGGGACCAAACGTGTTAAGCTTGTGGGGAAAGCCTTTGACCAATGGCCAATATGCTTGTGCTTGTGCGAGGGTTACGCAGGCACTTGCAACACAGGGTTTTGACCTTACCATAAGCTGTCCCTTTGGGCTGAAGCAGGCGGCGTGTGTGGATCACAGCCTGGGAAACAGGACCTCAGGGGAGTCTGCCAACAGACTGCCCTCCAGTATAGCCAGCTGAGAAAAGGTGGCAAGGCTGATGGATCCCGCTTACAACGAAATGTTTCTCTTCAGCAGAGGAGATTTTGCTACCACACGTCAGCAGCTCCTCTCCCTCAGAGTGCTGTTCCTGGGTAGACTAGGAAAAGCCACCACGTTCCCAGCTTAGGAGAGGCTCTTTTCCTAGTTGGTTTCAACCGTGAGAGAGCCAGAAGGGCTGATCTCCACCAGTCGGGCTGCACAGCCTGAGTGCTTCGGGTAGGGCAGTCCTGACCCAATGTGCCACCTTAGGAATGCAAGCCAAGTTTCCTTGCCACAGGAAGGCACACCGAGGCCTGGTGTTTTCTCTATGAAACTGACGTGGGCTTGAAGGGTGAGGCCTTTACAACAATGTGTATGGAGGTACTCGATTTGGGCTGCCTGGTGAAAGAACCCGCGCTCACCAGCACCCTGAGTACCTTTCCTGAACTTTGATTCCTAGCTGGGTGAACTCGCCCTTCGGAGGCTAGATGGGACCAAACGTGTTAAGCTTGTGGGGAAAGCCTTTGACCAATGGCCAATATGCTTGTGCTTGTGCGAGGGTTACGCAGGCACTTGCAACACAGGGTTTTGACCTTACCATAAGCTGTCCCTTTGGGCTGAAGCAGGCGGCGTGTGTGGATCACAGCCTGGGAAGCAGGACCTCAGGGGAGTCTGCCAACAGACTGCCCTCCAGTATAGCCAGCTGAGAAAAGGTGGCAAGGCTGATGGATCCCGCTTACAACGAAATGTTTCTCTTCAGCAGAGGAGATTTTGCTACCACACGTCAGCAGCTCCTCTCCCTCAGAGTGCTGTTCCTGGGAAGACTAGGAAAAGCCACCACGTTCCCCAGCTTAGGAGAGACTCTTTTCCTAGTTGGTTTCATCCGTGAGAGAGCCAGAAGGGCTGATCTCCACCAGTCGGGCTGCACAGCCTGAGAGCTTCGGGTAGGGCAGTCCTGAGCCAATGTGCCACCTTAGGAATGCAAGCCAAGTTTCCTTGCCACAGGAAGGCTCACCGAGGCCTGGTGTTTTCTCTATGAAACTGACGTGGGCTTGAAGGGTGAGGCCTTTACAACAATGTGTATGGAGGTACTCGATTTGGGCTGCCTGGTGAAAGAACCCGCGCTCACCAGCACCCTGAGTACCTTTCCTGAACTTTGATTCCTAGCTGGGTGAACTCGCCCTTCGGAGGCTAGATGGGACCAAACGTGTTAAGCTTGTGGGGAAAGCCTTTGACCAATGGCCAATATGCTTGTGCTTGTGCGAGGGTTACGCAGGCACTTGCAACACAGGGTTTTGACCTTACCATAAGCTGTCCCTTTGGGCTGAAGCAGGCGGCGTGTGTGGATCACAGCCTGGGAAGCAGGACCTCAGGGGAGTCTGCCAACAGACTGCCCTCCAGTATAGCCAGCTGAGAAAAGGTGGCAAGGCTGATGGAACCCGCTTACAACGAAATGTTTCTCTTCAGCAGAGGAGATTTTGCTACCACACGTCAGCAGCTCCTCTCCCTCAGAGTGCTGTTCCTGGGTAGACTAGGAAAAGCCACCACGTTGCCCAGCTTAGGAGAGACTCTTTTCCTAGTTGGTTTCATCCGTGAGAGAGCCAGAAGGGCTGATCTCCACCAGTCGGGCTGCACAGCCTGAGTGCTTCGGGTAGGGCAGTCCTGAGCCAATGTGCCACCTTAGGAATGCAAGCCAAGTTTCCTTGCCACAGGAAGGCTCACCGAGGCCTGGTGTTTTCTCTATGAAACTGACGTGGGCTTGAAGGGTGAGGCCTTTACAACAATGTGTATGGAGGTACTCGATTTGGGCTGCCTGGTGAAAGAACCTGCGCTCACCAGCACCCTGAGTACCTTTCCTGAACTTTGATTCCTAGCTGGGTGAACTCGCCCTTCGGAGGCTAGATGGGACCAAACGTGTTAAGCTTGTGGGGAAAGCCTTTGACCAATGGCCAATATGCTTGTGCTTGTGCGAGGGTTACGCAGGCACTTGCAACACAGGGTTTTGACCTTACCATAAGCTGTCCCTTTGGGCTGAAGCAGGCGGCGTGTGTGGATCACAGCCTGGGAAGCAGGACCTCAGGGGAGTCTGCCAACAGACTGCCCTCCAGTATAGCCAGCTGAGAAAAGGTGGCAAGGCTGATGGATCCCGCTTACAACGAAATGTTTCTCTTCAGCAGAGGAGATTTTGCTACCACACGTCAGCAGCTCCTCTCCCTCAGAGTGCTGTTCCTGGGTAGGCTAGGAAAAGCCACCACGTTCCCCAGCTTAGGAGAGACTCTTTTCCTAGTTGGTTTCATCCGTGAGAGAGCCAGAAGGGCTGATCTCCACCAGTCGGGTTGCACAGCCTGAATGCTTTGGGTAGGGCAGTTCTGAGCCAATGTGCAACCTAAGGAATGCAAGCCAAGTTTCCTTGCCACAGGAAGGCACACCGAGGCCTGGTGTTTTCTCTATGAAACTGACGTGGGCTTGAAGGGTGAGGCCTTTACAACAATGTGTTTGGAGGTACTCGATTTGGGCTGCCTGGTGAAAGAACCCGCGCTCACCAGCACCCTGAGTACCTTTCCTGAACTTTGATTCCTAGCTGGGTGAACTCGCCCTTCGGAGGCTAGATGGGACCAAACGTGTTAAGCTTGTGGGGAAAGCCTTTGACCAATGGCCAATATGCTTGTGCTTGTGCGAGGGTTACGCAGGCACTTGCAACACAGGGTTTTGACCTTACCATAAGCTGTCCCTTTGGGCTGAAGCAGGCGGCGTGTGTGGATCACAGCCTGGGAAGCAGGACCTCAGGGGAGTCTGCCAACAGACTGCCCTCCAGTATAGCCAGCTGAGAAAAGGTGGCAAGGCTGATGGATCCCGCTTACAACGAAATGTTTCTCTTCAGCAGAGGAGATTTTGCTACCACACGTCAGCAGCTCCTCTCCCTCAGAGTGCTGTTCCTGGGTAGACTAGGAAAAGCCACCACGTTCCCAGCTTAGGAGAGGCTCTTTTCCTAGTTGGTTTCAACCGTGAGAGAGCCAGAAGGGCTGATCTCCACCAGTCGGGCTGCACAGCCTGAGTGCTTCGGGTAGGGCAGTCCTGAGCCAATGTGCCACCTTAGGAATGCAAGCCAAGTTTCCTTGCCACAGGAAGGCACACCGAGGCCTGGTGTTTTCTCTAGGAAACTGACGTGGGCTTGAAGGGTGAGGCCTTTACAACAATGTGTATGGAGGTACTCGATTTGGGCTGCCTGGTGAAAGAACCCGCGCTCACCAGCACCCTGAGTACCTTTCCTGAACTTTGATTCCTAGCTGGGTGAACTCGCCCTTCGGAGGCTAGATGGGACCAAACGTGTTAAGCTTGTGGGGAAAGCCTTTGACCAATGGCCAATATGCTTGTGCTTGTGCGAGGGTTACGCAGGCACTTGCAACACAGGGTTTTGACCTTACCATAAGCTGTCCCTTTGGGCTGAAGCAGGCGGCGTGTGTGGATCACAGCCTGGGAAACAGGACCTCAGGGGAGTCTGCCAACAGACTGCCCTCCAGTATAGCCAGCTGAGAAAAGGTGGCAAGGCTGATGGATCCCGCTTACAACGAAATGTTTCTCTTCAGCAGAGGAGATTTTGCTACCACACGTCAGCAGCTCCTCACCCTCAGAGTGCTGTTCCTGGGTAGACTAGGAAAAGCCACCACGTTCCCAGCTTAGGAGAGGCTCTTTTCCTAGTTGGTTTCAACCGTGAGAGAGCCAGAAGGGCTGATCTCCACCAGTCGGGCTGCACAGCCTGAGTGCTTCGGGTAGGGCAGTCCTGAGCCAATGTGCCACCTTAGGAATGCAAGCCAAGTTTCCTTGCCACAGGAAGGCACACCGAGGCCTGGTGTTTTCTCTATGAAACTGACGTGGGCTTGAAGGGTGAGGCCTTTACAACAATGTGTATGGAGGTACTCGATTTGGGCTGCCTGGTGAAAGAACCCGCGCTCACCAGCACCCTGAGTACCTTTCCTGAACTTTGATTCCTAGCTGGGTGAACTCGCCCTTCGGAGGCTAGATGGGACCAAACGTGTTAAGCTTGTGGGGAAAGCCTTTGACCAATGGCCAATATGCTTGTGCTTGTGCGAGGGTTACGCAGGCACTTGCAACACAGGGTTTTGACCTTACCATAAGCTGTCCCTTTGGGCTGAAGCAGGCGGCGTGTGTGGATCACAGCCTGGGAAACAGGACCTCAGGGGAGTCTGCCAACAGACTGCCCTCCAGTATAGCCAGCTGAGAAAAGGTGGCAAGGCTGATGGATCCCGCTTACAACGAAATGTTTCTCTTCAGCAGAGGAGATTTTGCTACCACACGTCAGCAGCTCCTCTCCCTCAGAGTGCTGTTCCTGGGTAGACTAGGAAAAGCCACCACGTTCCCAGCTTAGGAGAGGCTCTTTTCCTAGTTGGTTTCAACCGTGAGAGAGCCAGAAGGGCTGATCTCCACCAGTCGGGCTGCACAGCCTGAGTGCTTCGGGTAGGGCAGTCCTGACCCAATGTGCCACCTTAGGAATGCAAGCCAAGTTTCCTTGCCACAGGAAGGCACACCGAGGCCTGGTGTTTTCTCTATGAAACTGACGTGGGCTTGAAGGGTGAGGCCTTTACAACAATGTGTATGGAGGTACTCGATTTGGGCTGCCTGGTGAAAGAACCCACGCTCACCAGCACCCTGAGTACCTTTCCTGAACTTTGATTCCTAGCTGGGTGAACTCGCCCTTCGGAGGCTAGATGGGACCAAACGTGTTAAGCTTGTGGGGAAAGCCTTTGACCAATGGCCAATATGCTTGTGCTTGTGCGAGGGTTACGCAGGCACTTGCAACACAGGGTTTTGACCTTACCATAAGCTGTCCCTTTGGGCTGAAGCAGGCGGCGTGTGTGGATCACAGCCTGGGAAGCAGGACCTCAGGGGAGTCTGCCAACAGACTGCCCTCCAGTATAGCCAGCTGAGAAAAGGTGGCAAGGCTGATGGATCCCGCTTACAACGAAATGTTTCTCTTCAGCAGAGGAGATTTTGCTACCACACGTCAGCAGCTCCTCTCCCTCAGAGTGCTGTTCCTGGGTAGACTAGGAAAAGCCACCACGTTCCCAGCTTAGGAGAGGCTCTTTTCCTAGTTGGTTTCAACCGTGAGAGAGCCAGAAGGGCTGATCTCCACCAGTCGGGCTGCACAGCCTGAGTGCTTCGGGTACGGCAGTCCTGAGCCAATGTGCCACCTTAGGAATGCAAGCCAAGTTTCCTTGCCACAGGAAGGCACACCGAGGCCTGGTGTTTTCTCTAGGAAACTGACGTGGGCTTGAAGGGTGAGGCCTTTACAACAATGTGTATGGAGGTACTCGATTTGGGCTGCCTGGTGAAAGAACCCGCGCTCACCAGCACCCTGAGTACCTTTCCTGAACTTTGATTCCTAGCTGGGTGAACTCGCCCTTCGGAGGCTAGATGGGACCAAACGTGTTAAGCTTGTGGGGAAAGCCTTTGACCAATGGCCAATATGCTTGTGCTTGTGCGAGGGTTACGCAGGCACTTGCAACACAGGGTTTTGACCTTACCATAAGCTGTCCCTTTGGGCTGAAGCAGGCGGCGTGTGTGGATCACAGCCTGGGAAGCAGGACCTCAGGGGAGTCTGCCAACAGACTGCCCTCCAGTATAGCCAGCTGAGAAAAGGTGGCAAGGCTGATGGATCCCGCTTACAACGAAATGTTTCTCTTCAGCAGAGGAGATTTTGCTACCACACGTCAGCAGCTCCTCTCCCTCAGAGTGCTGTTCCTGGGTAGACTAGGAAAAGCCACCACGTTCCCAGCTTAGGAGAGGCTCTTTTCCTAGTTGGTTTCAACCGTGAGAGAGCCAGAAGGGCTGATCTCCACCAGTCGGGCTGCACAGCCTGAGTGCTTCGGGTACGGCAGTCCTGAGCCAATGTGCCACCTTAGGAATGCAAGCCAAGTTTCCTTGCCACAGGAAGGCACACCGAGGCCTGGTGTTTTCTCTAGGAAACTGACGTGGGCTTGAAGGGTGAGGCCTTTACAACAATGTGTATGGAGGTACTCGATTTGGGCTGCCTGGTGAAAGAACCCGCGCTCACCAGCACCCTGAGTACCTTTCCTGAACTTTGATTCCTAGCTGGGTGAACTCGCCCTTCGGAGGCTAGATGGGACCAAACGTGTTAAGCTTGTGGGGAAAGCCTTTGACCAATGGCCAATATGCTTGTGCTTGTGCGAGGGTTACGCAGGCACTTGCAACACAGGGTTTTGACCTTACCATAAGCTGTCCCTTTGGGCTGAAGCAGGCGGCGTGTGTAGATCACAGCCTGGGAAGCAGGACCTCAGGGGAGTCTGCCAACAGACTGCCCTCCAGTATAGCCAGCTGAGAAAAGGTGGCAAGGCTGATGGATCCCGCTTACAACGAAATGTTTCTCTTCAGCAGAGGAGATTTTGCTACCACACGTCAGCAGCTCCTCTCCCTCAGAGTGCTGTTCCTGGGTAGACTAGGAAAAGCCACCACGTTCCCAGCTTAGGAGAGGCTCTTTTCCTAGTTGGTTTCAACCGTGAGAGAGCCAGAAGGGCTGATCTCCACCAGTCGGGCTGCACAGCCTGAGTGCTTCGGGTAGGGCAGTCCTGAGCCAATGTGCCACCTTAGGAATGCAAGCCAAGTTTCCTTGCCACAGGAAGGCACACCGAGGCCTGGTGTTTTCTCTATGAAACTGACGTGGGCTTGAAGGGTGAGGCCTTTACAACAATGTGTATGGAGGTACTCGATTTGGGCTGCCTGGTGAAAGAACCCGCGCTCACCAGCACCCTGAGTACCTTTCCTGAACTTTGATTCCTAGCTGGGTGAACTCGCCCTTCGGAGGCTAGATGGGACCAAACGTGTTAAGCTTGTGGGGAAAGCCTTTGACCAATGGCCAATATGCTTGTGCTTGTGCGAGGGTTACGCAGGCACTTGCAACACAGGGTTTTGACCTTACCATAAGCTGTCCCTTTGGGCTGAAGCAGGCGGCGTGTGTGGATCACAGCCTGGGAAACAGGACCTCAGGGGAGTCTGCCAACAGACTGCCCTCCAGTATAGCCAGCTGAGAAAAGGTGGCAAGGCTGATGGATCCCGCTTACAACGAAATGTTTCTCTTCAGCAGAGGAGATTTTGCTACCACACGTCAGCAGCTCCTCTCCCTCAGAGTGCTGTTCCTGGGTAGACTAGGAAAAGCCACCACGTTCCCAGCTTAGGAGAGGCTCTTTTCCTAGTTGGTTTCAACCGTGAGAGAGCCAGAAGGGCTGATCTCCACCAGTCGGGCTGCACAGCCTGAGTGCTTCGGGTAGGGCAGTCCTGACCCAATGTGCCACCTTAGGAATGCAAGCCAAGTTTCCTTGCCACAGGAAGGCACACCGAGGCCTGGTGTTTTCTCTATGAAACTGACGTGGGCTTGAAGGGTGAGGCCTTTACAACAATGTGTATGGAGGTACTCGATTTGGGCTGCCTGGTGAAAGAACCCGCGCTCACCAGCACCCTGAGTACCTTTCCTGAACTTTGATTCCTAGCTGGGTGAACTCGCCCTTCGGAGGCTAGATGGGACCAAACGTGTTAAGCTTGTGGGGAAAGCCTTTGACCAATGGCCAATATGCTTGTGCTTGTGCGAGGGTTACGCAGGCACTTGCAACACAGGGTTTTGACCTTACCATAAGCTGTCCCTTTGGGCTGAAGCAGGCGGCGTGTGTGGATCACAGCCTGGGAAGCAGGACCTCAGGGGAGTCTGCCAACAGACTGCCCTCCAGTATAGCCAGCTGAGAAAAGGTGGCAAGGCTGATGGATCCCGCTTACAACGAAATGTTTCTCTTCAGCAGAGGAGATTTTGCTACCACACGTCAGCAGCTCCTCTCCCTCAGAGTGCTGTTCCTGGGAAGACTAGGAAAAGCCACCACGTTCCCCAGCTTAGGAGAGACTCTTTTCCTAGTTGGTTTCATCCGTGAGAGAGCCAGAAGGGCTGATCTCCACCAGTCGGGCTGCACAGCCTGAGAGCTTCGGGTAGGGCAGTCCTGAGCCAATGTGCCACCTTAGGAATGCAAGCCAAGTTTCCTTGCCACAGGAAGGCTCACCGAGGCCTGGTGTTTTCTCTATGAAACTGACGTGGGCTTGAAGGGTGAGGCCTTTACAACAATGTGTATGGAGGTACTCGATTTGGGCTGCCTGGTGAAAGAACCCGCGCTCACCAGCACCCTGAGTACCTTTCCTGAACTTTGATTCCTAGCTGGGTGAACTCGCCCTTCGGAGGCTAGATGGGACCAAACGTGTTAAGCTTGTGGGGAAAGCCTTTGACCAATGGCCAATATGCTTGTGCTTGTGCGAGGGTTACGCAGGCACTTGCAACACAGGGTTTTGACCTTACCATAAGCTGTCCCTTTGGGCTGAAGCAGGCGGCGTGTGTGGATCACAGCCTGGGAAGCAGGACCTCAGGGGAGTCTGCCAACAGACTGCCCTCCAGTATAGCCAGCTGAGAAAAGGTGGCAAGGCTGATGGATCCCGCTTACAACGAAATGTTTCTCTTCAGCAGAGGAGATTTTGCTACCACACGTCAGCAGCTCCTCTCCCTCAGAGTGCTGTTCCTGGGTAGACTAGGAAAAGCCACCACGTTCCCAGCTTAGGAGAGGCTCTTTTCCTAGTTGGTTTCAACCGTGAGAGAGCCAGAAGGGCTGATCTCCACCAGTCGGGCTGCACAGCCTGAGTGCTTCGGGTACGGCAGTCCTGAGCCAATGTGCCACCTTAGGAATGCAAGCCAAGTTTCCTTGCCACAGGAAGGCACACCGAGGCCTGGTGTTTTCTCTAGGAAACTGACGTGGGCTTGAAGGGTGAGGCCTTTACAACAATGTGTATGGAGGTACTCGATTTGGGCTGCCTGGTGAAAGAACCCGCGCTCACCAGCACCCTGAGTACCTTTCCTGAACTTTGATTCCTAGCTGGGTGAACTCGCCCTTCGGAGGCTAGATGGGACCAAACGTGTTAAGCTTGTGGGGAAAGCCTTTGACCAATGGCCAATATGCTTGTGCTTGTGCGAGGGTTACGCAGGCACTTGCAACACAGGGTTTTGACCTTACCATAAGCTGTCCCTTTGGGCTGAAGCAGGCGGCGTGTGTAGATCACAGCCTGGGAAGCAGGACCTCAGGGGAGTCTGCCAACAGACTGCCCTCCAGTATAGCCAGCTGAGAAAAGGTGGCAAGGCTGATGGATCCCGCTTACAACGAAATGTTTCTCTTCAGCAGAGGAGATTTTGCTACCACACGTCAGCAGCTCCTCTCCCTCAGAGTGCTGTTCCTGGGTAGACTAGGAAAAGCCACCACGTTCCCAGCTTAGGAGAGGCTCTTTTCCTAGTTGGTTTCAACCGTGAGAGAGCCAGAAGGGCTGATCTCCACCAGTCGGGCTGCACAGCCTGAGTGCTTCGGGTAGGGCAGTCCTGAGCCAATGTGCCACCTTAGGAATGCAAGCCAAGTTTCCTTGCCACAGGAAGGCACACCGAGGCCTGGTGTTTTCTCTATGAAACTGACGTGGGCTTGAAGGGTGAGGCCTTTACAACAATGTGTATGGAGGTACTCGATTTGGGCTGCCTGGTGAAAGAACCCGCGCTCACCAGCACCCTGAGTACCTTTCCTGAACTTTGATTCCTAGCTGGGTGAACTCGCCCTTCGGAGGCTAGATGGGACCAAACGTGTTAAGCTTGTGGGGAAAGCCTTTGACCAATGGCCAATATGCTTGTGCTTGTGCGAGGGTTACGCAGGCACTTGCAACACAGGGTTTTGACCTTACCATAAGCTGTCCCTTTGGGCTGAAGCAGGCGGCGTGTGTGGATCACAGCCTGGGAAGCAGGACCTCAGGGGAGTCTGCCAACAGACTGCCCTCCAGTATAGCCAGCTGAGAAAAGGTGGCAAGGCTGATGGATCCCGCTTACAACGAAATGTTTATCTTCAGCAGAGGAGATTTTGCTACCACACGTCAGCAGCTCCTCTCCCTCAGAGTGCTGTTCCTGGGTAGACTAGGAAAAGCCACCACGTTCCCAGCTTAGGAGAGGCTCTTTTCCTAGTTGGTTTCAACCGTGAGAGAGCCAGAAGGGCTGATCTCCACCAGTCGGGCTGCACAGCCTGAGTGCTTCGGGTAGGGCAGTCCTGAGCCAATGTGCCACCTTAGGAATGCAAGCCAAGTTTCCTTGCCACAGGAAGGCACACCGAGACCTGGTGTTTTCTCTATGAAACTGACGTGGGCTTGAAGGGTGAGGCCTTTACAACAATGTGTATGGAGGTACTCGATTTGGACTGCCTGGTGAAAGAACCTGCGCTCACCAGCACCCTGAGTACCTTTCCTGAACTTTGATTCCTAGCTGGGTGAACTCGCCCTTCGGAGGCTAGATGGGACCAAACGTGTTAAGCTTGTGGGGAAAGCCTTTGACCAATGGCCAATATGCTTGTGCTTGTGCGAGGGTTACGCAGGCACTTGCAACACAGGGTTTTGACCTTACCATAAGCTGTCCCTTTGGGCTGAAGCAGGCGGCGTGTGTGGATCACAGCCTGGGAAGCAGGACCTCAGGGGAGTCTGCCAACAGACTGCCCTCCAGTATAGCCAGCTGAGAAAAGGTGGCAAGGCTGATGGATCCCGCTTACAACGAAATGTTTCTCTTCAGTAGAGGAGATTTTGCTACCACACGTCAGCAGCTCCTCTCCCTCAGAGTGCTGTTCCTGGGTAGACTAGGAAAAGCCACCACGTTCCCAGCTTAGGAGAGGCTCTTTTCCTAGTTGGTTTCAACCGTGAGAGAGCCAGAAGGGCTGATCTCCACCAGTCGGGCTGCACAGCCTGAGTGCTTCGGGTAGGGCAGTCCTGAGCCAATGTGCCACCTTAGGAATGCAAGCCAAGTTTCCTTGCCACAGGAAGGCACACCGAGGCCTGGTGTTTTCTCTATGAAACTGACGTGGGCTTGAAGGGTGAGGCCTTTACAACAATGTGTTTGGAGGTACTCGATTTGGGCTGCCTGGTGAAAGAACCCGCGCTCACCAGCACCCTGAGTACCTTTCCTGAACTTTGATTCCTAGCTGGGTGAACTCGCCCTTCGGAGGCTAGATGGGACCAAACGTGTTAAGCTTGTGGGGAAAGCCTTTGACCAATGGCCAATATGCTTGTGCTTGTGCGAGGGTTACGCAGGCACTTGCAACACAGGGTTTTGACCTTACCATAAGCTGTCCCTTTGGGCTGAAGCAGGCGGCGTGTGTGGATCACAGCCTGGGAAACAGGACCTCAGGGGAGTCTGCCAACAGACTGCCCTCCAGTATAGCCAGCTGAGAAAAGGTGGCAAGGCTGATGGATCCCGCTTACAACGAAATGTTTCTCTTCAGCAGAGGAGATTTTGCTACCACACGTCAGCAGCTCCTCTCCCTCAGAGTGCTGTTCCTGGGTAGGCTAGGAAAAGCCACCACGTTCCCAGCTTAGGAGAGGCTCTTTTCCTAGTTGGTTTCAACCGTGAGAGAGCCAGAAGGGCTGATCTCCACCAGTCGGGCTGCACAGCCTGAGTGCTTCGGGTAGGGCAGTCCTGAGCCAATGTGCCACCTTAGGAATGCAAGCCAAGTTTCCTTGCCACAGGAAGGCACACCGAGGCCTGGTGTTTTCTCTATGAAACTGACGTGGGCTTGAAGGGTGAGGCCTTTACAACAATGTGTATGGAGGTACTCGATTTGGGCTGCCTGGTGAAAGAACCCGCGCTCACCAGCACCCTGAGTACCTTTCCTGAACTTTGATTCCTAGCTGGGTGAACTCGCCCTTCGGAGGCTAGATGGGACCAAACGTGTTAAGCTTGTGGGGAAAGCCTTTGACCAATGGCCAATATGCTTGTGCTTGTGCGAGGGTTACGCAGGCACTTGCAACACAGGGTTTTGACCTTACCATAAGCTGTCCCTTTGGGCTGAAGCAGGCGGCGTGTGTGGATCACAGCCTGGGAAACAGGACCTCAGGGGAGTCTGCCAACAGACTGCCCTCCAGTATAGCCAGCTGAGAAAAGGTGGCAAGGCTGATGGATCCCGCTTACAACGAAATGTTTCTCTTCAGCAGAGGAGATTTTGCTACCACACGTCAGCAGCTCCTCTCCCTCAGAGTGCTGTTCCTGGGTAGACTAGGAAAAGCCACCACGTTCCCAGCTTAGGAGAGGCTCTTTTCCTAGTTGGTTTCAACCGTGAGAGAGCCAGAAGGGCTGATCTCCACCAGTCGGGCTGCACAGCCTGAGTGCTTCGGGTAGGGCAGTCCTGAGCCAATGTGCCACCTTAGGAATGCAAGCCAAGTTTCCTTGCCACAGGAAGGCTCACCGAGGCCTGGTGTTTTCTCTATGAAACTGACGTGGGCTTGAAGGGTGAGGCCTTTACAACAATGTGTATGGAGGTACTCGATTTGAGCTGCCTGGTGAAAGAACCCGCGCTCACCAGCACCCTGAGTACCTTTCCTGAACTTTGATTCCTAGCTGGGTGAACTCGCCCTTCGGAGGCTAGATGGGACCAAACGTGTTAAGCTTGTGGGGAAAGCCTTTGACCAATGGCCAATATGCTTGTGCTTGTGCGAGGGTTACGCAGGCACTTGCAACACAGGGTTTTGACCTTACCATAAGCTGTCCCTTTGGGCTGAAGCAGGCGGCGTGTGTGGATCACAGCCTGGGAAGCAGGACCTCAGGGGAGTCTGCCAACAGACTGCCCTCCAGTATAGCCAGCTGAGAAAAGGTGGCAAGGCTGATGGATCCCGCTTACAACGAAATGTTTATCTTCAGCAGAGGAGATTTTGCTACCACACGTCAGCAGCTCCTCTCCCTCAGAGTGCTGTTCCTGGGTAGACTAGGAAAAGCCACCACGTTCCCAGCTTAGGAGAGGCTCTTTTCCTAGTTGGTTTCAACCGTGAGAGAGCCAGAAGGGCTGATCTCCACCAGTCGGGCTGCACAGCCTGAGTGCTTCGGGTAGGGCAGTCCTGAGCCAATGTGCCACCTTAGGAATGCAAGCCAAGTTTCCTTGCCACAGGAAGGCACACCGAGACCTGGTGTTTTCTCTATGAAACTGACGTGGGCTTGAAGGGTGAGGCCTTTACAACAATGTGTATGGAGGTACTCGATTTGGGCTGCCTGGTGAAAGAACCTGCGCTCACCAGCACCCTGAGTACCTTTCCTGAACTTTGATTCCTAGCTGGGTGAACTCGCCCTTCGGAGGCTAGATGGGACCAAACGTGTTAAGCTTGTGGGGAAAGCCTTTGACCAATGGCCAATATGCTTGTGCTTGTGCGAGGGTTACGCAGGCACTTGCAACACAGGGTTTTGACCTTACCATAAGCTGTCCCTTTGGGCTGAAGCAGGCGGCGTGTGTGGATCACAGCCTGGGAAGCAGGACCTCAGGGGAGTCTGCCAACAGACTGCCCTCCAGTATAGCCAGCTGAGAAAAGGTGGCAAGGCTGATGGATCCCGCTTACAACGAAATGTTTCTCTTCAGTAGAGGAGATTTTGCTACCACACGTCAGCAGCTCCTCTCCCTCAGAGTGCTGTTCCTGGGTAGATTAGGAAAAGCCACCACGTTCCCAGCTTAGGAGAGGCTCTTTTCCTAGTTGGTTTCAACCGTGAGAGAGCCAGAAGGGCTGATCTCCACCAGTCGGGCTGCACAGCCTGAGTGCTTCGGGTAGGGCAGTCCTGAGCCAATGTGCCACCTTAGGAATGCAAGCCAAGTTTCCTTGCCACAGGAAGGCACACCGAGGCCTGGTGTTTTCTCTATGAAACTGACGTGGGCTTGAAGGGTGAGGCCTTTACAACAATGTGTTTGGAGGTACTCGATTTGGGCTGCCTGGTGAAAGAACCCGCGCTCACCAGCACCCTGAGTACCTTTCCTGAACTTTGATTCCTAGCTGGGTGAACTCGCCCTTCGGAGGCTAGATGGGACCAAACGTGTTAAGCTTGTGGGGAAAGCCTTTGACCAATGGCCAATATGCTTGTGCTTGTGCGAGGGTTACGCAGGCACTTGCAACACAGGGTTTTGACCTTACCATAAGCTGTCCCTTTGGGCTGAAGCAGGCGGCGTGTGTGGATCACAGCCTGGGAAGCAGGACCTCAGGGGAGTCTGCCAACAGACTGCCCTCCAGTATAGCCAGCTGAGAAAAGGTGGCAAGGCTGATGGATCCCGCTTACAACGAAATGTTTCTCTTCAGCAGAGGAGATTTTGCTACCACACGTCAGCAGCTCCTCTCCCTCAGAGTGCTGTTCCTGGGTAGACTAGGAAAAGCCACCACGTTCCCAGCTTAGGAGAGGCTCTTTTCCTAGTTGGTTTCAACCGTGAGAGAGCCAGAAGGGCTGATCTCCACCAGTCGGGCTGCACAGCCTGAGTGCTTCGGGTAGGGCAGTCCTGAGCCAATGTGCCACCTTAGGAATGCAAGCCAAGTTTCCTTGCCACAGGAAGGCACACCGAGGCCTGGTGTTTTCTCTAGGAAACTGACGTGGGCTTGAAGGGTGAGGCCTTTACAACAATGTGTATGGAGGTACTCGATTTGGGCTGCCTGGTGAAAGAACCCGCGCTCACCAGCACCCTGAGTACCTTTCCTGAACTTTGATTCCTAGCTGGGTGAACTCGCCCTTCGGAGGCTAGATGGGACCAAACGTGTTAAGCTTGTGGGGAAAGCCTTTGACCAATGGCCAATATGCTTGTGCTTGTGCGAGGGTTACGCAGGCACTTGCAACACAGGGTTTTGACCTTACCATAAGCTGTCCCTTTGGGCTGAAGCAGGCGGCGTGTGTGGATCACAGCCTGGGAAACAGGACCTCAGGGGAGTCTGCCAACAGACTGCCCTCCAGTATAGCCAGCTGAGAAAAGGTGGCAAGGCTGATGGATCCCGCTTACAACGAAATGTTTCTCTTCAGCAGAGGAGATTTTGCTACCACACGTCAGCAGCTCCTCACCCTCAGAGTGCTGTTCCTGGGTAGACTAGGAAAAGCCACCACGTTCCCAGCTTAGGAGAGGCTCTTTTCCTAGTTGGTTTCAACCGTGAGAGAGCCAGAAGGGCTGATCTCCACCAGTCGGGCTGCACAGCCTGAGTGCTTCGGGTAGGGCAGTCCTGAGCCAATGTGCCACCTTAGGAATGCAAGCCAAGTTTCCTTGCCACAGGAAGGCACACCGAGGCCTGGTGTTTTCTCTATGAAACTGACGTGGGCTTGAAGGGTGAGGCCTTTACAACAATGTGTATGGAGGTACTCGATTTGGGCTGCCTGGTGAAAGAACCCGCGCTCACCAGCACCCTGAGTACCTTTCCTGAACTTTGATTCCTAGCTGGGTGAACTCGCCCTTCGGAGGCTAGATGGGACCAAACGTGTTAAGCTTGTGGGGAAAGCCTTTGACCAATGGCCAATATGCTTGTGCTTGTGCGAGGGTTACGCAGGCACTTGCAACACAGGGTTTTGACCTTACCATAAGCTGTCCCTTTGGGCTGAAGCAGGCGGCGTGTGTGGATCACAGCCTGGGAAACAGGACCTCAGGGGAGTCTGCCAACAGACTGCCCTCCAGTATAGCCAGCTGAGAAAAGGTGGCAAGGCTGATGGATCCCGCTTACAACGAAATGTTTCTCTTCAGCAGAGGAGATTTTGCTACCACACGTCAGCAGCTCCTCTCCCTCAGAGTGCTGTTCCTGGGTAGACTAGGAAAAGCCACCACGTTCCCAGCTTAGGAGAGGCTCTTTTCCTAGTTGGTTTCAACCGTGAGAGAGCCAGAAGGGCTGATCTCCACCAGTCGGGCTGCACAGCCTGAGTGCTTCGGGTAGGGCAGTCCTGAGCCAATGTGCCACCTTAGGAATGCAAGCCAAGTTTCCTTGCCACAGGAAGGCACACCGAGGCCTGGTGTTTTCTCTATGAAACTGACGTGGGCTTGAAGGGTGAGGCCTTTACAACAATGTGTATGGAGGTACTCGATTTGGGCTGCCTGGTGAAAGAACCCGCGCTCACCAGCACCCTGAGTACCTTTCCTGAACTTTGATTCCTAGCTGGGTGAACTCGCCCTTCGGAGGCTAGATGGGACCAAACGTGTTAAGCTTGTGGGGAAAGCCTTTGACCAATGGCCAATATGCTTGTGCTTGTGCGAGGGTTACGCAGGCACTTGCAACACAGGGTTTTGACCTTACCATAAGCTGTCCCTTTGGGCTGAAGCAGGCGGCGTGTGTGGATCACAGCCTGGGAAGCAGGACCTCAGGGGAGTCTGCCAACAGACTGCCCTCCAGTATAGCCAGCTGAGAAAAGGTGGCAAGGCTGATGGATCCCGCTTACAACGAAATGTTTCTCTTCAGCAGAGGAGATTTTGCTACCACACGTCAGCAGCTCCTCTCCCTCAGAGTGCTGTTCCTGGGAAGACTAGGAAAAGCCACCACGTTCCCCAGCTTAGGAGAGACTCTTTTCCTAGTTGGTTTCATCCGTGAGAGAGCCAGAAGGGCTGATCTCCACCAGTCGGGCTGCACAGCCTGAGAGCTTCGGGTAGGGCAGTCCTGAGCCAATGTGCCACCTTAGGAATGCAAGCCAAGTTTCCTTGCCACAGGAAGGCTCACCGAGGCCTGGTGTTTTCTCTATGAAACTGACGTGGGCTTGAAGGGTGAGGCCTTTACAACAATGTGTATGGAGGTACTCGATTTGGGCTGCCTGGTGAAAGAACCCGCGCTCACCAGCACCCTGAGTACCTTTCCTGAACTTTGATTCCTAGCTGGGTGAACTCGCCCTTCGGAGGCTAGATGGGACCAAACGTGTTAAGCTTGTGGGGAAAGCCTTTGACCAATGGCCAATATGCTTGTGCTTGTGCGAGGGTTACGCAGGCACTTGCAACACAGGGTTTTGACCTTACCATAAGCTGTCCCTTTGGGCTGAAGCAGGCGGCGTGTGTGGATCACAGCCTGGGAAGCAGGACCTCAGGGGAGTCTGCCAACAGACTGCCCTCCAGTATAGCCAGCTGAGAAAAGGTGGCAAGGCTGATGGATCCCGCTTACAACGAAATGTTTCTCTTCAGTAGAGGAGATTTTGCTACCACACGTCAGCAGCTCCTCTCCCTCAGAGTGCTGTTCCTGGGTAGATTAGGAAAAGCCACCACGTTCCCAGCTTAGGAGAGGCTCTTTTCCTAGTTGGTTTCAACCGTGAGAGAGCCAGAAGGGCTGATCTCCACCAGTCGGGCTGCACAGCCTGAGTGCTTCGGGTAGGGCAGTCCTGAGCCAATGTGCCACCTTAGGAATGCAAGCCAAGTTTCCTTGCCACAGGAAGGCACACCGAGGCCTGGTGTTTTCTCTATGAAACTGACGTGGGCTTGAAGGGTGAGGCCTTTACAACAATGTGTTTGGAGGTACTCGATTTGGGCTGCCTGGTGAAAGAACCCGCGCTCACCAGCACCCTGAGTACCTTTCCTGAACTTTGATTCCTAGCTGGGTGAACTCGCCCTTCGGAGGCTAGATGGGACCAAACGTGTTAAGCTTGTGGGGAAAGCCTTTGACCAATGGCCAATATGCTTGTGCTTGTGCGAGGGTTACGCAGGCACTTGCAACACAGGGTTTTGACCTTACCATAAGCTGTCCCTTTGGGCTGAAGCAGGCGGCGTGTGTGGATCACAGCCTGGGAAGCAGGACCTCAGGGGAGTCTGCCAACAGACTGCCCTCCAGTATAGCCAGCTGAGAAAAGGTGGCAAGGCTGATGGATCCCGCTTACAACGAAATGTTTCTCTTCAGCAGAGGAGATTTTGCTACCACACGTCAGCAGCTCCTCTCCCTCAGAGTGCTGTTCCTGGGTAGACTAGGAAAAGCCACCACGTTCCCAGCTTAGGAGAGGCTCTTTTCCTAGTTGGTTTCAACCGTGAGAGAGCCAGAAGGGCTGATCTCCACCAGTCGGGCTGCACAGCCTGAGTGCTTCGGGTAGGGCAGTCCTGAGCCAATGTGCCACCTTAGGAATGCAAGCCAAGTTTCCTTGCCACAGGAAGGCACACCGAGGCCTGGTGTTTTCTCTAGGAAACTGACGTGGGCTTGAAGGGTGAGGCCTTTACAACAATGTGTATGGAGGTACTCGATTTGGGCTGCCTGGTGAAAGAACCCGCGCTCACCAGCACCCTGAGTACCTTTCCTGAACTTTGATTCCTAGCTGGGTGAACTCGCCCTTCGGAGGCTAGATGGGACCAAACGTGTTAAGCTTGTGGGGAAAGCCTTTGACCAATGGCCAATATGCTTGTGCTTGTGCGAGGGTTACGCAGGCACTTGCAACACAGGGTTTTGACCTTACCATAAGCTGTCCCTTTGGGCTGAAGCAGGCGGCGTGTGTGGATCACAGCCTGGGAAACAGGACCTCAGGGGAGTCTGCCAACAGACTGCCCTCCAGTATAGCCAGCTGAGAAAAGGTGGCAAGGCTGATGGATCCCGCTTACAACGAAATGTTTCTCTTCAGCAGAGGAGATTTTGCTACCACACGTCAGCAGCTCCTCACCCTCAGAGTGCTGTTCCTGGGTAGACTAGGAAAAGCCACCACGTTCCCAGCTTAGGAGAGGCTCTTTTCCTAGTTGGTTTCAACCGTGAGAGAGCCAGAAGGGCTGATCTCCACCAGTCGGGCTGCACAGCCTGAGTGCTTCGGGTAGGGCAGTCCTGAGCCAATGTGCCACCTTAGGAATGCAAGCCAAGTTTCCTTGCCACAGGAAGGCACACCGAGGCCTGGTGTTTTCTCTATGAAACTGACGTGGGCTTGAAGGGTGAGGCCTTTACAACAATGTGTATGGAGGTACTCGATTTGGGCTGCCTGGTGAAAGAACCCGCGCTCACCAGCACCCTGAGTACCTTTCCTGAACTTTGATTCCTAGCTGGGTGAACTCGCCCTTCGGAGGCTAGATGGGACCAAACGTGTTAAGCTTGTGGGGAAAGCCTTTGACCAATGGCCAATATGCTTGTGCTTGTGCGAGGGTTACGCAGGCACTTGCAACACAGGGTTTTGACCTTACCATAAGCTGTCCCTTTGGGCTGAAGCAGGCGGCGTGTGTGGATCACAGCCTGGGAAACAGGACCTCAGGGGAGTCTGCCAACAGACTGCCCTCCAGTATAGCCAGCTGAGAAAAGGTGGCAAGGCTGATGGATCCCGCTTACAACGAAATGTTTCTCTTCAGCAGAGGAGATTTTGCTACCACACGTCAGCAGCTCCTCTCCCTCAGAGTGCTGTTCCTGGGTAGACTAGGAAAAGCCACCACGTTCCCAGCTTAGGAGAGGCTCTTTTCCTAGTTGGTTTCAACCGTGAGAGAGCCAGAAGGGCTGATCTCCACCAGTCGGGCTGCACAGCCTGAGTGCTTCGGGTAGGGCAGTCCTGAGCCAATGTGCCACCTTAGGAATGCAAGCCAAGTTTCCTTGCCACAGGAAGGCACACCGAGGCCTGGTGTTTTCTCTATGAAACTGACGTGGGCTTGAAGGGTGAGGCCTTTACAACAATGTGTATGGAGGTACTCGATTTGGGCTGCCTGGTGAAAGAACCCGCGCTCACCAGCACCCTGAGTACCTTTCCTGAACTTTGATTCCTAGCTGGGTGAACTCGCCCTTCGGAGGCTAGATGGGACCAAACGTGTTAAGCTTGTGGGGAAAGCCTTTGACCAATGGCCAATATGCTTGTGCTTGTGCGAGGGTTACGCAGGCACTTGCAACACAGGGTTTTGACCTTACCATAAGCTGTCCCTTTGGGCTGAAGCAGGCGGCGTGTGTGGATCACAGCCTGGGAAGCAGGACCTCAGGGGAGTCTGCCAACAGACTGCCCTCCAGTATAGCCAGCTGAGAAAAGGTGGCAAGGCTGATGGATCCCGCTTACAACGAAATGTTTCTCTTCAGCAGAGGAGATTTTGCTACCACACGTCAGCAGCTCCTCTCCCTCAGAGTGCTGTTCCTGGGAAGACTAGGAAAAGCCACCACGTTCCCCAGCTTAGGAGAGACTCTTTTCCTAGTTGGTTTCATCCGTGAGAGAGCCAGAAGGGCTGATCTCCACCAGTCGGGCTGCACAGCCTGAGAGCTTCGGGTAGGGCAGTCCTGAGCCAATGTGCCACCTTAGGAATGCAAGCCAAGTTTCCTTGCCACAGGAAGGCTCACCGAGGCCTGGTGTTTTCTCTATGAAACTGACGTGGGCTTGAAGGGTGAGGCCTTTACAACAATGTGTATGGAGGTACTCGATTTGGGCTGCCTGGTGAAAGAACCCGCGCTCACCAGCACCCTGAGTACCTTTCCTGAACTTTGATTCCTAGCTGGGTGAACTCGCCCTTCGGAGGCTAGATGGGACCAAACGTGTTAAGCTTGTGGGGAAAGCCTTTGACCAATGGCCAATATGCTTGTGCTTGTGCGAGGGTTACGCAGGCACTTGCAACACAGGGTTTTGACCTTACCATAAGCTGTCCCTTTGGGCTGAAGCAGGCGGCGTGTGTGGATCACAGCCTGGGAAGCAGGACCTCAGGGGAGTCTGCCAACAGACTGCCCTCCAGTATAGCCAGCTGAGAAAAGGTGGCAAGGCTGATGGATCCCGCTTACAACGAAATGTTTCTCTTCAGCAGAGGAGATTTTGCTACCACACGTCAGCAGCTCCTCTCCCTCAGAGTGCTGTTCCTGGGTAGACTAGGAAAAGCCACCACGTTCCCAGCTTAGGAGAGGCTCTTTTCCTAGTTGGTTTCAACCGTGAGAGAGCCAGAAGGGCTGATCTCCACCAGTCGGGCTGCACAGCCTGAGTGCTTCGGGTACGGCAGTCCTGAGCCAATGTGCCACCTTAGGAATGCAAGCCAAGTTTCCTTGCCACAGGAAGGCACACCGAGGCCTGGTGTTTTCTCTAGGAAACTGACGTGGGCTTGAAGGGTGAGGCCTTTACAACAATGTGTATGGAGGTACTCGATTTGGGCTGCCTGGTGAAAGAACCCGCGCTCACCAGCACCCTGAGTACCTTTCCTGAACTTTGATTCCTAGCTGGGTGAACTCGCCCTTCGGAGGCTAGATGGGACCAAACGTGTTAAGCTTGTGGGGAAAGCCTTTGACCAATGGCCAATATGCTTGTGCTTGTGCGAGGGTTACGCAGGCACTTGCAACACAGGGTTTTGACCTTACCATAAGCTGTCCCTTTGGGCTGAAGCAGGCGGCGTGTGTAGATCACAGCCTGGGAAGCAGGACCTCAGGGGAGTCTGCCAACAGACTGCCCTCCAGTATAGCCAGCTGAGAAAAGGTGGCAAGGCTGATGGATCCCGCTTACAACGAAATGTTTCTCTTCAGCAGAGGAGATTTTGCTACCACACGTCAGCAGCTCCTCTCCCTCAGAGTGCTGTTCCTGGGTAGACTAGGAAAAGCCACCACGTTCCCAGCTTAGGAGAGGCTCTTTTCCTAGTTGGTTTCAACCGTGAGAGAGCCAGAAGGGCTGATCTCCACCAGTCGGGCTGCACAGCCTGAGTGCTTCGGGTAGGGCAGTCCTGAGCCAATGTGCCACCTTAGGAATGCAAGCCAAGTTTCCTTGCCACAGGAAGGCACACCGAGGCCTGGTGTTTTCTCTATGAAACTGACGTGGGCTTGAAGGGTGAGGCCTTTACAACAATGTGTATGGAGGTACTCGATTTGGGCTGCCTGGTGAAAGAACCCGCGCTCACCAGCACCCTGAGTACCTTTCCTGAACTTTGATTCCTAGCTGGGTGAACTCGCCCTTCGGAGGCTAGATGGGACCAAACGTGTTAAGCTTGTGGGGAAAGCCTTTGACCAATGGCAAATATGCTTGTGCTTGTGCGAGGGTTACGCAGGCACTTGCAACACAGGGTTTTGACCTTACCATAAGCTGTCCCTTTGGGCTGAAGCAGGCGGCGTGTGTGGATCACAGCCTGGGAAACAGGACCTCAGGGGAGTCTGCCAACAGACTGCCCTCCAGTATAGCCAGCTGAGAAAAGGTGGCAAGGCTGATGGATCCCGCTTACAACGAAATGTTTCTCTTCAGCAGAGGAGATTTTGCTACCACACGTCAGCAGCTCCTCTCCCTCAGAGTGCTGTTCCTGGGTAGACTAGGAAAAGCCACCACGTTCCCAGCTTAGGAGAGGCTCTTTTCCTAGTTGGTTTCAACCGTGAGAGAGCCAGAAGGGCTGATCTCCACCAGTCGGGCTGCACAGCCTGAGTGCTTCGGGTAGGGCAGTCCTGACCCAATGTGCCACCTTAGGAATGCAAGCCAAGTTTCCTTGCCACAGGAAGGCACACCGAGGCCTGGTGTTTTCTCTATGAAACTGACGTGGGCTTGAAGGGTGAGGCCTTTACAACAATGTGTATGGAGGTACTCGATTTGGGCTGCCTGGTGAAAGAACCCGCGCTCACCAGCACCCTGAGTACCTTTCCTGAACTTTGATTCCTAGCTGGGTGAACTCGCCCTTCGGAGGCTAGATGGGACCAAACGTGTTAAGCTTGTGGGGAAAGCCTTTGACCAATGGCCAATATGCTTGTGCTTGTGCGAGGGTTACGCAGGCACTTGCAACACAGGGTTTTGACCTTACCATAAGCTGTCCCTTTGGGCTGAAGCAGGCGGCGTGTGTGGATCACAGCCTGGGAAGCAGGACCTCAGGGGAGTCTGCCAACAGACTGCCCTCCAGTATAGCCAGCTGAGAAAAGGTGGCAAGGCTGATGGATCCCGCTTACAACGAAATGTTTCTCTTCAGCAGAGGAGATTTTGCTACCACACGTCAGCAGCTCCTCTCCCTCAGAGTGCTGTTCCTGGGAAGACTAGGAAAAGCCACCACGTTCCCCAGCTTAGGAGAGACTCTTTTCCTAGTTGGTTTCATCCGTGAGAGAGCCAGAAGGGCTGATCTCCACCAGTCGGGCTGCACAGCCTGAGAGCTTCGGGTAGGGCAGTCCTGAGCCAATGTGCCACCTTAGGAATGCAAGCCAAGTTTCCTTGCCACAGGAAGGCTCACCGAGGCCTGGTGTTTTCTCTATGAAACTGACGTGGGCTTGAAGGGTGAGGCCTTTACAACAATGTGTATGGAGGTACTCGATTTGGGCTGCCTGGTGAAAGAACCCGCGCTCACCAGCACCCTGAGTACCTTTCCTGAACTTTGATTCCTAGCTGGGTGAACTCGCCCTTCGGAGGCTAGATGGGACCAAACGTGTTAAGCTTGTGGGGAAAGCCTTTGACCAATGGCCAATATGCTTGTGCTTGTGCGAGGGTTACGCAGGCACTTGCAACACAGGGTTTTGACCTTACCATAAGCTGTCCCTTTGGGCTGAAGCAGGCGGCGTGTGTGGATCACAGCCTGGGAAGCAGGACCTCAGGGGAGTCTGCCAACAGACTGCCCTCCAGTATAGCCAGCTGAGAAAAGGTGGCAAGGCTGATGGATCCCGCTTACAACGAAATGTTTCTCTTCAGCAGAGGAGATTTTGCTACCACACGTCAGCAGCTCCTCTCCCTCAGAGTGCTGTTCCTGGGAAGACTAGGAAAAGCCACCACGTTCCCCAGCTTAGGAGAGACTCTTTTCCTAGTTGGTTTCATCCGTGAGAGAGCCAGAAGGGCTGATCTCCACCAGTCGGGCTGCACAGCCTGAGAGCTTCGGGTAGGGCAGTCCTGAGCCAATGTGCCACCTTAGGAATGCAAGCCAAGTTTCCTTGCCACAGGAAGGCTCACCGAGGCCTGGTGTTTTCTCTATGAAACTGACGTGGGCTTGAAGGGTGAGGCCTTTACAACAATGTGTATGGAGGTACTCGATTTGGGCTGCCTGGTGAAAGAACCCGCGCTCACCAGCACCCTGAGTACCTTTCCTGAACTTTGATTCCTAGCTGGGTGAACTCGCCCTTCGGAGGCTAGATGGGACCAAACGTGTTAAGCTTGTGGGGAAAGCCTTTGACCAATGGCCAATATGCTTGTGCTTGTGCGAGGGTTACGCAGGCACTTGCAACACAGGGTTTTGACCATACCATAAGCTGTCCCTTTGGGCTGAAGAAGGCGGCGTGTGTGGATCACAGCATGGGAAGCAGGACCTCAGGGGAGTCTGCCAACAGACTGCCCTCCAGTATAGCCAGCTGAGAAAAGGTGGCAAGGCTGATGGATCCCGCTTACAACGAAATGTTTCTCTTCAGCAGAGGAGATTTTGCTACCACACGTCAGCAGCTCCTCTCCCTCAGAGTGCTGTTCCTGGGTAGACTAGGAAAAGCCACCACGTTCCCAGCTTAGGAGAGGCTCTTTTCCTAGTTGGTTTCAACCGTGAGAGAGCCAGAAGGGCTGATCTCCACCAGTCGGGCTGCACAGCCTGAGTGCTTCGGGTACGGCAGTCCTGAGCCAATGTGCCACCTTAGGAATGCAAGCCAAGTTTCCTTGCCACAGGAAGGCACACCGAGGCCTGGTGTTTTCTCTAGGAAACTGACGTGGGCTTGAAGGGTGAGGCCTTTACAACAATGTGTATGGAGGTACTCGATTTGGGCTGCCTGGTGAAAGAACCCGCGCTCACCAGCACCCTGAGTACCTTTCCTGAACTTTGATTCCTAGCTGGGTGAACTCGCCCTTCGGAGGCTAGATGGGACCAAACGTGTTAAGCTTGTGGGGAAAGCCTTTGACCAATGGCCAATATGCTTGTGCTTGTGCGAGGGTTACGCAGGCACTTGCAACACAGGGTTTTGACCTTACCATAAGCTGTCCCTTTGGGCTGAAGCAGGCGGCGTGTGTAGATCACAGCCTGGGAAGCAGGACCTCAGGGGAGTCTGCCAACAGACTGCCCTCCAGTATAGCCAGCTGAGAAAAGGTGGCAAGGCTGATGGATCCCGCTTACAACGAAATGTTTCTCTTCAGCAGAGGAGATTTTGCTACCACACGTCAGCAGCTCCTCTCCCTCAGAGTGCTGTTCCTGGGTAGACTAGGAAAAGCCACCACGTTCCCAGCTTAGGAGAGGCTCTTTTCCTAGTTGGTTTCAACCGTGAGAGAGCCAGAAGGGCTGATCTCCACCAGTCGGGCTGCACAGCCTGAGTGCTTCGGGTAGGGCAGTCCTGAGCCAATGTGCCACCTTAGGAATGCAAGCCAAGTTTCCTTGCCACAGGAAGGCACACCGAGGCCTGGTGTTTTCTCTATGAAACTGACGTGGGCTTGAAGGGTGAGGCCTTTACAACAATGTGTATGGAGGTACTCGATTTGGGCTGCCTGGTGAAAGAACCCGCGCTCACCAGCACCCTGAATACCTTTCCTGAACTTTGATTCCTAGCTGGGTGAACTCGCCCTTCGGAGGCTAGATGGGACCAAACGTGTTAAGCTTGTGGGGAAAGCCTTTGACCAATGGCCAATATGCTTGTGCTTGTGCGAGGGTTACGCAGGCACTTGCAACACAGGGTTTTGACCTTACCATAAGCTGTCCCTTTGGGCTGAAGCAGGCGGCGTGTGTGGATCACAGCCTGGGAAACAGGACCTCAGGGGAGTCTGCCAACAGACTGCCCTCCAGTATAGCCAGCTGAGAAAAGGTGGCAAGGCTGATGGATCCCGCTTACAACGAAATGTTTCTCTTCAGCAGAGGAGATTTTGCTACCACACGTCAGCAGCTCCTCTCCCTCAGAGTGCTGTTCCTGGGTAGACTAGGAAAAGCCACCACGTTCCCAGCTTAGGAGAGGCTCTTTTCCTAGTTGGTTTCAACCGTGAGAGAGCCAGAAGGGCTGATCTCCACCAGTCGGGCTGCACAGCCTGAGTGCTTCGGGTAGGGCAGTCCTGAGCCAATGTGCCACCTTAGGAATGCAAGCCAAGTTTCCTTGCCACAGGAAGGCTCACCGAGGCCTGGTGTTTTCTCTATGAAACTGACGTGGGCTTGAAGGGTGAGGCCTTTACAACAATGTGTATGGAGGTACTCGATTTGAGCTGCCTGGTGAAAGAACCCGCGCTCACCAGCACCCTGAGTACCTTTCCTGAACTTTGATTCCTAGCTGGGTGAACTCGCCCTTCGGAGGCTAGATGGGACCAAACGTGTTAAGCTTGTGGGGAAAGCCTTTGACCAATGGCCAATATGCTTGTGCTTGTGCGAGGGTTACGCAGGCACTTGCAACACAGGGTTTTGACCTTACCATAAGCTGTCCCTTTGGGCTGAAGCAGGCGGCGTGTGTGGATCACAGCCTGGGAAGCAGGACCTCAGGGGAGTCTGCCAACAGACTGCCCTCCAGTATAGCCAGCTGAGAAAAGGTGGCAAGGCTGATGGATCCCGCTTACAACGAAATGTTTATCTTCAGCAGAGGAGATTTTGCTACCACACGTCAGCAGCTCCTCTCCCTCAGAGTGCTGTTCCTGGGTAGACTAGGAAAAGCCACCACGTTCCCAGCTTAGGAGAGGCTCTTTTCCTAGTTGGTTTCATCCGTGAGAGAGCCAGAAGGGCTGATCTCCACCAGTCGGGCTGCACAGCCTGAGTGCTTCGGGTAGGGCAGTCCTGAGCCAATGTGCCACCTTAGGAATGCAAGCCAAGTTTCCTTGCCACAGGAAGGCACACCGAGACCTGGTGTTTTCTCTATGAAACTGACGTGGGCTTGAAGGGTGAGGCCTTTACAACAATGTGTATGGAGGTACTCGATTTGGGCTGCCTGGTGAAAGAACCTGCGCTCACCAGCACCCTGAGTACCTTTCCTGAACTTTGATTCCTAGCTGGGTGAACTCGCCCTTCGGAGGCTAGATGGGACCAAACGTGTTAAGCTTGTGGGGAAAGCCTTTGACCAATGGCCAATATGCTTGTGCTTGTGCGAGGGTTACGCAGGCACTTGCAACACAGGGTTTTGACCTTACCATAAGCTGTCCCTTTGGGCTGAAGCAGGCGGCGTGTGTGGATCACAGCCTGGGAAGCAGGACCTCAGGGGAGTCTGCCAACAGACTGCCCTCCAGTATAGCCAGCTGAGAAAAGGTGGCAAGGCTGATGGATCCCGCTTACAACGAAATGTTTCTCTTCAGCAGAGGAGATTTTGCTACCACACGTCAGCAGCTCCTCTCCCTCAGAGTGATGTTCCTGGGTAGACTAGGAAAAGCCACCACGTTCCCCAGCTTAGGAGAGACTCTTTTCCTAGTTGGTTTCATCCGTGAGAGAGCCAGAAGGGCTGATCTCCACCAGTCGGGCTGCACAGCCTGAGTGCTTCGGGTAGGGCAGTCCTGAGCCAATGTGCCACCTTAGGAATGCAAGCCAAGTTTCCTTGCCACAGGAAGGCTCACCGAGGCCTGGTGTTTTCTCTATGAAACTGACGTGGGCTTGAAGGGTGAGGCCTTTACAACAATGTGTATGGAGGTACTCGATTTGGGCTGCCTGGTGAAAGAACCCGCGCTCACCACACCCTGAGTACCTTTCCTGAACTTTGATTCCTAGCTGGGTGAACTCGCCCTTCGGAGGCTAGATGGGACCAAACGTGTTAAGCTTGTGGGGAAAGCCTTTGACCAATGGCCAATATGCTTGTGCTTGTGCGAGGGTTACGCAGGCACTTGCAACACAGGGTTTTGACCTTACCATAAGCTGTCCCTTTGGGCTGAAGCAGGCGGCGTGTGTGGATCACAGCCTGGGAAGCAGGACCTCAGGGGAGTCTGCCAACAGACTGCCCTCCAGTATAGCCAGCTGAGAAAAGGTGGCAAGGCTGATGGATCCCGCTTACAACGAAATGTTTCTCTTCAGCAGAGGAGATTTTGCTACCACACGTCAGCAGCTCCTCTCCCTCAGAGTGCTGTTCCTGGGTAGACTAGGAAAAGCCACCACGTTCCCAGCTTAGGAGAGGCTCTTTTCCTAGTTGGTTTCAACCGTGAGAGAGCCAGAAGGGCTGATCTCCACCAGTCGGGCTGCACAGCCTGAGTGCTTCGGGTAGGGCAGTCCTGAGCCAATGTGCCACCTTAGGAATGCAAGCCAAGTTTCCTTGCCACAGGAAGGCACACCGAGGCCTGGTGTTTTCTCTATGAAACTGACGTGGGCTTGAAGGGTGAGGCCTTTACAACAATGTGTATGGAGGTACTCGATTTGGGCTGCCTGGTGAAAGAACCCGCGCTCACCAGCACCCTGAGTACCTTTCCTGAACTTTGATTCCTAGCTGGGTGAACTCGCCCTTCGGAGGCTAGATGGGACCAAACATGTTAAGTTGTGGGGAATGCCTTGGACCAATGGCCAATATGCTTGTGCTTGTGCGAGGGTTACGCAGGCACTTGCAACACAGGGTTTTTACCTTACCATAAGCTGTCCCTTTGGGCTGAAGCAGGCGGCGTGTGTGGATCACAGCCTGGGAAGCAGGACCTCAGGGGAGTCTGCCAACAGACTGCCCTCCAGTATAGCCAGCTGAGAAAAGGTGGCAAGGCTGATGGATCCCGCTTACAACGAAATGTTTCTCTTCAGCAGAGGAGATTTTGCTACCACACGTCAGCAGCTCCTCTCCCTCAGAGTGCTGTTCCTGGGTAGACTAGGAAAAGCCACCACGTTCCCAGCTTAGGAGAGGCTCTTTTCCTAGTTGGTTTCAACCGTGAGAGAGCCAGAAGGGCTGATCTCCACCAGTCGGGCTGCACAGCCTGAGTGCTTCGGGTAGGGCAGTCCTGAGCCAATGTGCCACCTTAGGAATGCAAGCCAAGTTTCCTTGCCACAGGAAGGCACACCGAGGCCTGGTGTTTTCTCTATGAAACTGACGTGGGCTTGAAGGGTGAGGCCTTTACAACAATGTGTATGGAGGTACTCGATTTGGGCTGCCTGGTGAAAGAACCTGCGCTCACCAGCACCCTGAGTACCTTTCCTGAACTTTGATTCCTAGCTGGGTGAACTCGCCCTTCGGAGGCTAGATGGGACCAAACGTGTTAAGCTTGTGGGGAAAGCCTTTGACCAATGGCCAATATGCTTGTGCTTGTGCGAGGGTTACGCAGGCACTTGCAACACAGGGTTTTGACCTTACCATAAGCTGTCCCTTTGGGCTGAAGCAGGCGGCGTGTGTGGATCACAGCCTGGGAAGCAGGACCTCAGGGGAGTCTGCCAACAGACTGCCCTCCAGTATAGCCAGCTGAGAAAAGGTGGCAAGGCTGATGGATCCCGCTTACAACGAAATGTTTCTCTTCAGCAGAGGAGATTTTGCTACCACACGTCAGCAGCTCCTCTCCCTCAGAGTGATGTTCCTGGGTAGACTAGGAAAAGCCACCACGTTCCCCAGCTTAGGAGAGACTCTTTTCCTAGTTGGTTTCATCCGTGAGAGAGCCAGAAGGGCTGATCTCCACCAGTCGGGCTGCACAGCCTGAGTGCTTCGGGTAGGGCAGTCCTGAGCCAATGTGCCACCTTAGGAATGCAAGCCAAGTTTCCTTGCCACAGGAAGGCTCACCGAGGCCTGGTGTTTTCTCTATGAAACTGACGTGGGCTTGAAGGGTGAGGCCTTTACAACAATGTGTATGGAGGTACTCGATTTGGGCTGCCTGGTGAAAGAACCCGCGCTCACCACACCCTGAGTACCTTTCCTGAACTTTGATTCCTAGCTGGGTGAACTCGCCCTTCGGAGGCTAGATGGGACCAAACGTGTTAAGCTTGTGGGGAAAGCCTTTGACCAATGGCCAATATGCTTGTGCTTGTGCGAGGGTTACGCAGGCACTTGCAACACAGGGTTTTGACCTTACCATAAGCTGTCCCTTTGGGCTGAAGCAGGCGGCGTGTGTGGATCACAGCCTGGGAAGCAGGACCTCAGGGGAGTCTGCCAACAGACTGCCCTCCAGTATAGCCAGCTGAGAAAAGGTGGCAAGGCTGATGGATCCCGCTTACAACGAAATGTTTCTCTTCAGCAGAGGAGATTTTGCTACCACACGTCAGCAGCTCCTCTCCCTCAGAGTGCTGTTCCTGGGTAGACTAGGAAAAGCCACCACGTTCCCAGCTTAGGAGAGGCTCTTTTCCTAGTTGGTTTCAACCGTGAGAGAGCCAGAAGGGCTGATCTCCACCAGTCGGGCTGCACAGCCTGAGTGCTTCGGGTAGGGCAGTCCTGAGCCAATGTGCCACCTTAGGAATGCAAGCCAAGTTTCCTTGCCACAGGAAGGCACACCGAGGCCTGGTGTTTTCTCTATGAAACTGACGTGGGCTTGAAGGGTGAGGCCTTTACAACAATGTGTATGGAGGTACTCGATTTGGGCTGCCTGGTGAAAGAACCCGCGCTCACCAGCACCCTGAGTACCTTTCCTGAACTTTGATTCCTAGCTGGGTGAACTCGCCCTTCGGAGGCTAGATGGGACCAAACATGTTAAGTTGTGGGGAATGCCTTGGACCAATGGCCAATATGCTTGTGCTTGTGCGAGGGTTACGCAGGCACTTGCAACACAGGGTTTTTACCTTACCATAAGCTGTCCCTTTGGGCTGAAGCAGGCGGCGTGTGTGGATCACAGCCTGGGAAGCAGGACCTCAGGGGAGTCTGCCAACAGACTGCCCTCCAGTATAGCCAGCTGAGAAAAGGTGGCAAGGCTGATGGATCCCGCTTACAACGAAATGTTTCTCTTCAGCAGAGGAGATTTTGCTACCACACGTCAGCAGCTCCTCTCCCTCAGAGTGCTGTTCCTGGGTAGACTAGGAAAAGCCACCACGTTCCCAGCTTAGGAGAGGCTCTTTTCCTAGTTGGTTTCAACCGTGAGAGAGCCAGAAGGGCTGATCTCCACCAGTCGGGCTGCACAGCCTGAGTGCTTCGGGTAGGGCAGTCCTGAGCCAATGTGCCACCTTAGGAATGCAAGCCAAGTTTCCTTGCCACAGGAAGGCACACCGAGGCCTGGTGTTTTCTCTATGAAACTGACGTGGGCTTGAAGGGTGAGGCCTTTACAACAATGTGTATGGAGGTACTCGATTTGAGCTGCCTGGTGAAAGAACCCGCGCTCACCAGCACCCTGAGTACCTTTCCTGAACTTTGATTCCTAGCTGGGTGAACTCGCCCTTCGGAGGCTAGATGGGACCAAACGTGTTAAGCTTGTGGGGAAAGCCTTTGACCAATGGCCAATATGCTTGTGCTTGTGCGAGGGTTACGCAGGCACTTGCAACACAGGGTTTTGACCTTACCATAAGCTGTCCCTTTGGGCTGAAGCAGGCGGCGTGTGTGGATCACAGCCTGGGAAGCAGGACCTCAGGGGAGTCTGCCAACAGACTGCCCTCCAGTATAGCCAGCTGAGAAAAGGTGGCAAGGCTGATGGATCCCGCTTACAACGAAATGTTTCTCTTCAGCAGAGGAGATTTTGCTACCACACGTCAGCAGCTCCTCTCCCTCAGAGTGATGTTCCTGGGTAGACTAGGAAAAGCCACCACGTTCCCAGCTTAAGAGAGACTCTTTTCCTAGTTGGTTTCATCCGTGAGAGAGCCAGAAGGGCTGATCTCCACCAGTCGGGCTGCACAGCCTGAGTGCTTCGGGTAGGGCAGTCCTGAGCCAATGTGCCACCTTAGGAATGCAAGCCAAGTTTCCTTGCCACAGGAAGGCTCACCGAGGCCTGGTGTTTTCTCTATGAAACTGACGTGGGCTTGAAGGGTGAGGCCTTTACAACAATGTGTATGGAGGTACTCGATTTGGGCTGCCTGGTGAAAGAACCTGCGCTCACCAGCACCCTGAGTACCTTTCCTGAACTTTGATTCCTAGCTGGGTGAACTCGCCCTTCGGAGGCTAGATGGGACCAAACGTGTTAAGCTTGTGGGGAAAGCCTTTGACCAATGGCCAATATGCTTGTGCTTGTGCGAGGGTTACGCAGGCACTTGCAACACAGGGTTTTGACCTTACCATAAGCTGTCCCTTTGGGCTGAAGCAGGCGGCGTGTGTGGATCACAGCCTGGGAAGCAGGACCTCAGGGGAGTCTGCCAACAGACTGCCCTCCAGTATAGCCAGCTGAGAAAAGGTGGCAAGGCTGATGGATCCCGCTTACAACGAAATGTTTCTCTTCAGCAGAGGAGATTTTGCTACCACACGTCAGCAGCTCCTCTCCCTCAGAGTGCTGTTCCTGGGTAGGCTAGGAAAAGCCACCACGTTCCCCAGCTTAGGAGAGACTCTTTTCCTAGTTGGTTTCATCCGTGAGAGAGCCAGAAGGGCTGATCTCCACCAGTCGGGTTGCACAGCCTGAATGCTTTGGGTAGGGCAGTTCTGAGCCAATGTGCCACCTTAGGAATGCAAGCCAAGTTTCCTTGCCACAGGAAGGCTCACCGAGGCCTGGTGTTTTCTCTATGAAACTGACGTGGGCTTGAAGGGTGAGGCCTTTACAACAATGTGTATGGAGGTACTCGATTTGGGCTGCCTGGTGAAAGAACCTGCGCTCACCAGCACCCTGAGTACCTTTCCTGAACTTTGATTCCTAGCTGGGTGAACTCGCCCTTCGGAGGCTAGATGGGACCAAACGTGTTAAGCTTGTGGGGAAAGCCTTTGACCAATGGCCAATATGCTTGTGCTTGTGCGAGGGTTACGCAGGCACTTGCAACACAGGGTTTTGACCTTACCATAAGCTGTCCCTTTGGGCTGAAGCAGGCGGCGTGTGTGGATCACAGCCTGGGAAGCAGGACCTCAGGGGAGTCTGCCAACAGACTGCCCTCCAGTATAGCCAGCTGAGAAAAGGTGGCAAGGCTGATGGATCCCGCTTACAACGAAATGTTTCTCTTCAGCAGAGGAGATTTTGCTACCACACGTCAGCAGCTCCTCTCCCTCAGAGTGCTGTTCCTGGGTAGGCTAGGAAAAGCCACCACGTTCCCCAGCTTAGGAGAGACTCTTTTCCTAGTTGGTTTCATCCGTGAGAGAGCCAGAAGGGCTGATCTCCACCAGTCGGGTTGCACAGCCTGAATGCTTTGGGTAGGGCAGTTCTGAGCCAATGTGCAACCTTAGGAATGCAAGCCAAGTTTCCTTGCCACAGGAAGGCACACCGAGGCCTGGTGTTTTCTCTATGAAACTGACGTGGGCTTGAAGGGTGAGGCCTTTACAACAATGTGTTTGGAGGTACTCGATTTGGGCTGCCTGGTGAAAGAACCTGCGCTCACCAGCACCCTGAGTACCTTTCCTGAACTTTGATTCCTAGCTAGGTGAACTCGCCCTTCGGAGGCTAGATGGGACCAAACGTGTTAAGCTTGTGGGGAAAGCCTTTGACCAATGGCCAATATGCTTGTGCTTGTGCGAGGGTTACGCAGGCACTTGCAACACAGGGTTTTGACCTTACGATAAGCTGTCCCTTTGGGCTGAAGCAGGCGGCGTGTGTGGATCACAGCCTGGGAAACAGGACCTCAGGGGAGTCTGCCAACAGACTGCCCTCCAGTATAGCCAGCTGAGAAAAGGTGGCAAGGCTGATGGATCCCGCTTACAACGAAATGTTTCTCTTCAGCAGAGGAGATTTTGCTACCACACGTCAGCAGCTCCTCTCCCTCAGAGTGCTGTTCCTGGGTAGACTAGGAAAAGCCACCACGTTCCCAGCTTAGGAGAGGCTCTTTTCCTAGTTGGTTTCAACCGTGAGAGAGCCAGAAGGGCTGATCTCCACCAGTCGGGCTGCACAGCCTGAGTGCTTCGGGTAGGGCAGTCCTGAGCCAATGTGCCACCTTAGGAATGCAAGCCAAGTTTCCTTGCCACAGGAAGGCACACCGAGGCCTGGTGTTTTCTCTATGAAACTGACGTGGGCTTGAAGGGTGAGGCCTTTACAACAATGTGTATGGAGGTACTCGATTTGGGCTGCCTGGTGAAAGAACCTGCGCTCACCAGCACCCTGAGTACCTTTCCTGAACTTTGATTCCTAGCTGGGTGAACTCGCCCTTCGGAGGCTAGATGGGACCAAACGTGTTAAGCTTGTGGGGAAAGCCTTTGACCAATGGCCAATATGCTTGTGCTTGTGCGAGGGTTACGCAGGCACTTGCAACACAGGGTTTTGACCTTACCATAAGCTGTCCCTTTGGGCTGAAGCAGGCGGCGTGTGTGGATCACAGCCTGGGAAGCAGGACCTCAGGGGAGTCTGCCAACAGACTGCCCTCCAGTATAGCCAGCTGAGAAAAGGTGGCAAGGCTGATGGATCCCGCTTACAACGAAATGTTTCTCTTCAGCAGAGGAGATTTTGCTACCACACGTCAGCAGCTCCTCTCCCTCAGAGTGCTGTTCCTGGGTAGGCTAGGAAAAGCCACCACGTTCCCCAGCTTAGGAGAGACTCTTTTCCTAGTTGGTTTCATCCGTGAGAGAGCCAGAAGGGCTGATCTCCACCAGTCGGGTTGCACAGCCTGAATGCTTCGGGTAGGGCAGTTCTGAGCCAATGTGCAACCTTAGGAATGCAAGCCAAGTTTCCTTGCCACAGGAAGGCACACCGAGGCCTGGTGTTTTCTCTATGAAACTGACGTGGGCTTGAAGGGTGAGGCCTTTACAACAATGTGTTTGGAGGTACTCGATTTGGGCTGCCTGGTGAAAGAACCTGCGCTCACCAGCACCCTGAGTACCTTTCCCGAACTTTGATTCCTAGCTAGGTGAACTCGCCCTTCGGAGGCTAGATGGGACCAAACGTGTTAAGCTTGTGGGGAAAGCCTTTGACCAATGGCCAATATGCTTGTGCTTGTGCGAGGGTTACGCAGGCACTTGCAACACAGGGTTTTGACCTTACCATAAGCTGTCCCTTTGGGCTGAAGCAGGCGGCGTGTGTGGATCACAGCCTGGGAAGCAGGACCTCAGGGGAGTCTGCCAACAGACTGCCCTCCAGTATAGCCAGCTGAGAAAAGGTGGCAAGGCTGATGGATCCCGCTTACAACGAAATGTTTCTCTTCAGCAGAGGAGATTTTGCTACCACACGTCAGCAGCTCCTCTCCCTCAGAGTGCTGTTCCTGGGTAGACTAGGAAAAGCCACCACGTTCCCAGCTTAGGAGAGGCTATTTTCCTAGTTGGTTTCAACCGTGAGAGAGCCAGAAGGGCTGATCTCCACCAGTCGGGCTGCACAGCCTGAGTGCTTCGGGTAGGGCAGTCCTGACCCAATGTGCCACCTTAGGAATGCAAGCCAAGTTTCCTTGCCACAGGAAGGCACACCGAGGCCTGGTGTTTTCTCTATGAAACTGACGTGGGCTTGAAGGGTGAGGCCTTTACAACAATGTGTATGGAGGTACTCGATTTGGGCTGCCTGGTGAAAGAACCCGCGCTCACCAGCACCCTGAGTACCTTTCCTGAACTTTGATTCCTAGCTGGGTGAGCTCGCCCTTCGGAGGCTAGATGGGACCAAACGTGTTAAGCTTGTGGGGAAAGCCTTTGACCAATGGCCAATATGCTTGTGCTTGTGCGAGGGTTACGCAGGCACTTGCAACACAGGGTTTTGACCTTACCATAAGCTGTCCCTTTGGGCTGAAGCAGGCGGCGTGTGTGGATCACAGCCTGGGAAGCAGGACCTCAGGGGAGTCTGCCAACAGACTGCCCTCCAGTATAGCCAGCTGAGAAAAGGTGGCAAGGCTGATGGATCCCGCTTACAACGAAATGTTTCTCTTCAGCAGAGGAGATTTTGCTACCACACGTCAGCAGCTCCTCTCCCTCAGAGTGCTGTTCCTGGGTAGGCTAGGAAAAGCCACCACGTTCCCCAGCTTAGCAGAGACTCTTTTCCTAGTTGGTTTCATCCGTGAGAGAGCCAGAAGGGCTGATCTCCACCAGTCGGGTTGCACAGCCTGAATGCTTTGGGTAGGGCAGTTCTGAGCCAATGTGCAACCTTAGGAATGCAAGCCAAGTTTCCTTGCCACAGGAAGGCACACCGAGGCCTGGTGTTTTCTCTATGAAACTGACGTGGGCTTGAAGGGTGAGGCCTTTACAACAATGTGTTTGGAGGTACTCGATTTGGGCTGCCTGGTGAAAGAACCTGCGCTCACCAGCACCCTGAGTACCTTTCCTGAACTTTGATTCCTAGCTAGGTGAACTCGCCCTTCGGAGGCTAGATGGGACCAAACGTGTTAAGCTTGTGGGGAAAGCCTTTGACCAATGGCCAATATGCTTGTGCTTGTGCGAGGGTTACGCAGGCACTTGCAACACAGGGTTTTGACCTTACCATAAGCTGTCCCTTTGGGCTGAAGCAGGCGGCGTGTGTGGATCACAGCCTGGGAAGCAGGACCTCAGGGGAGTCTGCCAACAGACTGCCCTCCAGTATAGCCAGCTGAGAAAAGGTGGCAAGGCTGATGGATCCCGCTTACAACGAAATGTTTCTCTTCAGCAGAGGAGATTTTGCTACCACACGTCAGCAGCTCCTCTCCCTCAGAGTGCTGTTCCTGGGTAGACTAGGAAAAGCCACCACGTTCCCAGCTTAGGAGAGGCTCTTTTCCTAGTTGGTTTCAACCGTGAGAGAGCCAGAAGGGCTGATCTCCACCAGTCGGGCTGCACAGCCTGAGTGCTTCGGGTAGGGCAGTCCTGACCCAATGTGCCACCTTAGGAATGCAAGCCAAGTTTCCTTGCCACAGGAAGGCACACCGAGGCCTGGTGTTTTCTCTATGAAACTGACGTGGGCTTGAAGGGTGAGGCCTTTACAACAATGTGTATGGAGGTACTCGATTTGGGCTGCCTGGTGAAAGAACCCGCGCTCACCAGCACCCTGAGTACCTTTCCTGAACTTTGATTCCTAGCTGGGTGAACTCGCCCTTCGGAGGCTAGATGGGACCAAACGTGTTAAGCTTGTGGGGAAAGCCTTTGACCAATGGCCAATATGCTTGTGCTTGTGCGAGGGTTACGCAGGCACTTGCAACACAGGGTTTTGACCTTACCATAAGCTGTCCCTTTGGGCTGAAGCAGGCGGCGTGTGTGGATCACAGCCTGGGAAGCAGGACCTCAGGGGAGTCTGCCAACAGACTGCCCTCCAGTATAGCCAGCTGAGAAAAGGTGGCAAGGCTGATGGATCCCGCTTACAACGAAATGTTTCTCTTCAGCAGAGGAGATTTTGCTACCACACGTCAGCAGCTCCTCTCCCTCAGAGTGCTGTTCCTGGGTAGGCTAGGAAAAGCCACCACGTTCCCCAGCTTAGGAGAGACTCTTTTCCTAGTTGGTTTCATCCGTGAGAGAGCCAGAAGGGCTGATCTCCACCAGTCGGGTTGCACAGCCTGAATGCTTCGGGTAGGGCAGTTCTGAGCCAATGTGCAACCTTAGGAATGCAAGCCAAGTTTCCTTGCCACAGGAAGGCACACCGAGGCCTGGTGTTTTCTCTATGAAACTGACGTGGGCTTGAAGGGTGAGGCCTTTACAACAATGTGTTTGGAGGTACTCGATTTGGGCTGCCTGGTGAAAGAACCTGCGCTCACCAGCACCCTGAGTACCTTTCCCGAACTTTGATTCCTAGCTAGGTGAACTCGCCCTTCGGAGGCTAGATGGGACCAAACGTGTTAAGCTTGTGGGGAAAGCCTTTGACCAATGGCCAATATGCTTGTGCTTGTGCGAGGGTTACGCAGGCACTTGCAACACAGGGTTTTGACCTTACCATAAGCTGTCCCTTTGGGCTGAAGCAGGCGGCGTGTGTGGATCACAGCCTGGGAAGCAGGACCTCAGGGGAGTCTGCCAACAGACTGCCCTCCAGTATAGCCAGCTGAGAAAAGGTGGCAAGGCTGATGGATCCCGCTTACAACGAAATGTTTCTCTTCAGCAGAGGAGATTTTGCTACCACACGTCAGCAGCTCCTCTCCCTCAGAGTGCTGTTCCTGGGTAGACTAGGAAAAGCCACCACGTTCCCAGCTTAGGAGAGGCTATTTTCCTAGTTGGTTTCAACCGTGAGAGAGCCAGAAGGGCTGATCTCCACCAGTCGGGCTGCACAGCCTGAGTGCTTCGGGTAGGGCAGTCCTGACCCAATGTGCCACCTTAGGAATGCAAGCCAAGTTTCCTTGCCACAGGAAGGCACACCGAGGCCTGGTGTTTTCTCTATGAAACTGACGTGGGCTTGAAGGGTGAGGCCTTTACAACAATGTGTATGGAGGTACTCGATTTGGGCTGCCTGGTGAAAGAACCCGCGCTCACCAGCACCCTGAGTACCTTTCCTGAACTTTGATTCCTAGCTGGGTGAGCTCGCCCTTCGGAGGCTAGATGGGACCAAACGTGTTAAGCTTGTGGGGAAAGCCTTTGACCAATGGCCAATATGCTTGTGCTTGTGCGAGGGTTACGCAGGCACTTGCAACACAGGGTTTTGACCTTACCATAAGCTGTCCCTTTGGGCTGAAGCAGGCGGCGTGTGTGGATCACAGCCTGGGAAGCAGGACCTCAGGGGAGTCTGCCAACAGACTGCCCTCCAGTATAGCCAGCTGAGAAAAGGTGGCAAGGCTGATGGATCCCGCTTACAACGAAATGTTTCTCTTCAGCAGAGGAGATTTTGCTACCACACGTCAGCAGCTCCTCTCCCTCAGAGTGCTGTTCCTGGGTAGGCTAGGAAAAGCCACCACGTTCCCCAGCTTAGCAGAGACTCTTTTCCTAGTTGGTTTCATCCGTGAGAGAGCCAGAAGGGCTGATCTCCACCAGTCGGGTTGCACAGCCTGAATGCTTTGGGTAGGGCAGTTCTGAGCCAATGTGCAACCTTAGGAATGCAAGCCAAGTTTCCTTGCCACAGGAAGGCACACCGAGGCCTGGTGTTTTCTCTATGAAACTGACGTGGGCTTGAAGGGTGAGGCCTTTACAACAATGTGTTTGGAGGTACTCGATTTGGGCTGCCTGGTGAAAGAACCTGCGCTCACCAGCACCCTGAGTACCTTTCCTGAACTTTGATTCCTAGCTAGGTGAACTCGCCCTTCGGAGGCTAGATGGGACCAAACGTGTTAAGCTTGTGGGGAAAGCCTTTGACCAATGGCCAATATGCTTGTGCTTGTGCGAGGGTTACGCAGGCACTTGCAACACAGGGTTTTGACCTTACCATAAGCTGTCCCTTTGGGCTGAAGCAGGCGGCGTGTGTGGATCACAGCCTGGGAAGCAGGACCTCAGGGGAGTCTGCCAACAGACTGCCCTCCAGTATAGCCAGCTGAGAAAAGGTGGCAAGGCTGATGGATCCCGCTTACAACGAAATGTTTCTCTTCAGCAGAGGAGATTTTGCTACCACACGTCAGCAGCTCCTCTCCCTCAGAGTGCTGTTCCTGGGTAGACTAGGAAAAGCCACCACGTTCCCAGCTTAGGAGAGGCTCTTTTCCTAGTTGGTTTCAACCGTGAGAGAGCCAGAAGGGCTGATCTCCACCAGTCGGGCTGCACAGCCTGAGTGCTTCGGGTAGGGCAGTCCTGACCCAATGTGCCACCTTAGGAATGCAAGCCAAGTTTCCTTGCCACAGGAAGGCACACCGAGGCCTGGTGTTTTCTCTATGAAACTGACGTGGGCTTGAAGGGTGAGGCCTTTACAACAATGTGTATGGAGGTACTCGATTTGGGCTGCCTGGTGAAAGAACCCGCGCTCACCAGCACCCTGAGTACCTTTCCTGAACTTTGATTCCTAGCTGGGTGAACTCGCCCTTCGGAGGCTAGATGGGACCAAACGTGTTAAGCTTGTGGGGAAAGCCTTTGACCAATGGCCAATATGCTTGTGCTTGTGCGAGGGTTACGCAGGCACTTGCAACACAGGGTTTTGACCTTACCATAAGCTGTCCCTTTGGGCTGAAGCAGGCG